>NC_062548.1:49403566-49727433 GCF_016906955.1 Phacochoerus africanus
CTGTGCCTAGAAAATGCCCTCACTACCCCCTGCCCCAGGTACGACCCAGGATGACGCCGTCCTGCCCTGTTTCCGCGCGCCTATTGTGGACAGGATAGCACAGTGGCCCTGGGCCCGCTTCACTCCTGCCATCCTGTTTTCTGCCCCTACTCCCCACCAGGGGTGACACCCAGAGGCGGGGACTCAAAAAACAGGTTTCGAAGCAAGGCCATTCCTTCCAGCCACCACGCTCAGCCGAGCACCCCTCCCGCCGCTGCGGGGCCCACCTGTTCTCGGGGACTCTCCGTGCAAGAGGGGGTTCGGCGGGGGAGGCCATCTCCCCGGGGCGATGGAGTCGCCGGCTCCGCTGTTAAGGGACTTGGGGGGTGGGGGGAAGGGGGCAGCCCATCATCTGCCAAGTCGGGAGGGCCCTGCCTCTAGGGGAGGGGCACCCGCACCCCAGCTCGCCCTCCCTCGGGGCACACCGCGCGGGGACCGAGGGGACGCGGCCGGAGGGGCGCACGGGGCAGGGTGGCTCCGCGGCGGCTCCGGGTACCTGTGCCGGAAGAGCGGGCAGCCGCCCAGCTGCCTGCGCAACTCGTTCTTGAGGCGCCAGAACTCGCCATCCAGGTAGCGGTGCAGGGACGAGTCCCCGAGCCCCAGGTCCAGCGCCGGTTCCATCGCGCCGGCCGGCCTCTGACGTGTGGCCGAGCCCGCTTCCCTCCGAGTCTCCGCCCGCTGCCCGCACGTGGGGCTCGGGAGCGCACGGCCTCTTATCCCCACGCTGCCGCCGTCGCCGCCGCCGGCCGTCTCCTCCCTCCTCATCCGCTCGTGCCCTCCCACCCCGCGCCTGCCCTGCCCGACCCGCTCCCTGGGCCACAAGGGAGCAAAGAACGGCCCAGGGCGTCACGGGGCTCCTACACTGGTCTCCCTTCCATCAAACTCGACCGCCTTGCCTGGGACTGTAGTTTCTGCCGCCTGCGTCCTCGGCTCAGTCGTCGCTCCAGTCTGTGCGCCCACAGGAGGCCGCTATTAGAACCCGAGACAGGGAGTTAGTCAAGTAGACACCAGGGCGCTGGGAGCCCGGGGGTCCTGGGGGTTCAGAGTTGAAACATCTTACTCAGCGGACCTCCCGCCCCAGCCTCTTTGCTGGGCTCCCAAAATCCAATGAGACCTCGTGGGTGCTCTGAGCCCAACTCAGCCGCGGCTCAGCTCAAATCCCTGCCACCCCCAAATAGTAATGTTCATTGCAGTGAACATTACTATTACTGTAATCTGGGGGTAACCGGGGCCTGCCAGGTAGCTGGGAGATCCAGACACAAGGCAGTGAACAAACATGAACTCATCTCCCAGGACCCCGCTTCTGTTGTTTTAACAAGGGACAATTTTTCCTTGCTTCCTTCTTTCTGTCTCATACACTTTGTGGATTCCCTTTTATTTAATTAATTTATTATTATTATTATTATCATCATCATCATTATTTTTGGCCATGCCCAAGGCATGCGGAAGCTTCCAGACCTGGGATCCAACCAAGCCACTGCAGTGACAACAGGAATCCTTAACCACTGGGCCACCAGGGAACTCGCCATTCTCCTTTTAAATAGGAAGGAAATGTTAGCTTTTCCCTTCCAAAGCACTCTGCTGGGGACATGACTGTGGGAGTGTAGTGTAGCTGCAAGTTGGGTTGCTCCACTGTCACTTGATCCTCCCTTATCAGTGAATCAGTTTCCTACAGTTTGTGTAACAAATTACCACAAACAGAGAGGCTGAAAACAGTACACATTTATTGTTACTGTTCTGGAGGGCAAAAGTCCAAAATTCATCTTAAGGGACTAAAAATCAAGGTTTTGGCAGAGCTGGACCCCTTCTTGTGGCTCCAAGAGGAAATCACTTTCCTCATCTTTTCCAGCTTCTAGTAAGCTGCCTGCATTTGCAGGGTCCTGGCCCCTTCCTCCATTTTCATAGTGCATCTCAACAACTTCTGCTTCCTTGCCTGTCTCCTTCAGACTTTGGCCTTCTTGCCTCTCTCTTATAGGGACTCATGATTACATTGTACCCATCCAGATAATCCAGAATAATCTCTTTATTTCAATGCCTGTAATGTAATCACACCAGCAACATCCCCTTCCCCAGGTGAGATAACACACAGCTATTGGGATTAGAATTTAAGCATCTTCGATGGGCCGTTATTCTATCTACCATACCATCTGTGCAGCTGCAAGTAACAATACCCAACCAGATTCGATGAATAAGGGCTTTGTCTTCTCATATAACAGGAAGCCTGGAGGGAGGAGAATTCAAGAGCTAATTCTGTGGTTCTACCCAAGGGACCCAGGTTCACTTTCTATCTTTCTGCTCCAGCATCCTTTATCAGTGTGTTATCTTTATCTTTTTTTAAAATTTATCTCCTCTCAGTCATAAGATGGATGCTGCAGCTGCAAGCACACGTGTTATCAAGCAGAAGGGGGGATGCATTTCCTTCTATGTTGGTCAAGGTAGGATAGTAGTAAGAAACAGCTCGAAATGACTCCAGGTATCCTGTGGTCACAAACACCCCAAACCTTAGGACTTATAAAGACAAGACTTTATTTCTCACCATGCCACCTGGAGGTTTTGCCCTACATCCTCTCCCTCTAGGTCCCAGGTGACAGAACATCCACTGGTGTATGGCCGCACAGACTTTTCAGAGTCCCAGCTGGAAAAGACACATGTAACTTCGACTCACAATCCATTGGCCAAAGCAGTTCACTCCTGACTCTGGGGGAGAAGGGAAGTACCATCCAGGACACGCCCAGAAAGCCAACACCACATATAATCTATGAGCAGCACTCAGGATTACTAAATCTGCCCCTCTGGTTGCCAGACATTGGGCTTGCTGCCTGTCTCATGGGCTATACGAACTCTCCACTCCTCCAGGGAAGCAACCAAGGTCCCAGATTGCCACAATGTCAAGCTCAAGGCCCCTGAGGGATGCATAGTAGTCTCCACATCAAGTCGAGATGTGGTTCCTCTTGATTCAGAGACCAAAAAATACAAATCACTAAGTAAACTTCCAAGTATGTATAAATGGAGTAAGGGGGGCAGGGAGCCTTTGTAGTTAAAAGATATTTTTCAAGGGTTACCCAACCATAACGCAACATATCCTAGAAGATCCTGGAAGAATTCTGATGCTGAAATAAAAAACTAATGTATGGCACTGGCTTAGACACTGGGAGAGGGCAGTGAAGATGATTTTAATCAAGGCTGGATAGAAGGAGGTTCTTATTATGAATTGGTAAACATCTGACAAAACTGTCACCAACTGAGGACACACCTAGTGAATGTATCTCTCTAGGAGAAGATACTGAAAACACAATGTTAGCAGTGCATGTTGGCCGTTCTTGGCTGTGTTGGACAAAGAATAGAAAAAGATGAACTTAGAAAAGAATTACCTCGCTTGAAAGCAGGGATAAAAGTGTTTAGAGAGCCCACAAATCCAGAGACTTTCTGAGTTGGAAAAGGCAACTTCTTCCCAAACTCTATCAGTAAAAGATAAAATTGAGAAGTTTTTTGAGCAACAAAGGTGAATTAAAACTCAAGAAATAGGAGTTCCCTGGTGGCAAAGCAGTTTAAGGTCTGGCATTGTCACCCGCAGCTGATTGAGTCACTGCTGTGGCATGGATTAGATCCTTGGACATCTAACTTCCACATGCCTCAGGTGCAGCCAAAAAGAAAAAAATAACTCAGGAAGCTTAATCTCTACCACTTTGCCCCTCATGGCAAGGATAGAATCAAGTGTTGGATCTTGATTCCAGTTAAAATCTCTGAATGGATTGGAGGGATGACCAGCAAATCACCTCTCAACCTCTCATTCCAAGACCAGTCGGACTGAGCAACCCCATCAGAAGCATCACTAGCAAAGCATCAGAGTACAAGAGAATAGGTCTAATCACCCACAGGCTCACAAAGCCACCCCGGAAGGGACATGCACCCCTGTGTTCATGTGCCTCCCCCAACCCCAAGGGCCAGAGAGGTGTAATCCTCCCAGATCCAGAGAAGGAGAACCAAAATACTTGTCAGCCAGAGGAAGGAATCTTTTGAGGAACCTGTGCATCTTTCAAGGAACTTTTCAGGGCAAGTAGCTAAAGAAATGACCCAGTAGAACCGCCCTTGCATCTCCTTGCCTTGACTAGACTCTGTGCCCACTGTGTTAGTTTCCTAAGGCTGCCATAATAAACTACCACAAAGTGAGTGGTTTAAGACAATAGAATTTTTTTTCTTTTTTGGAACTTTTAGGGCCGCACCTGTGGCATATGGAGGTTCCCAGGCTAGGGGTCGAATAGGAGCTGTAGCTGCCAGCCTATACCACAGCCATAGCAATGCCAGATCTGAGCCTCATCTGTGACCTACAGCACAGCTCATGGCAACACCAGATCCTTAACCCACTGAGCGAGGCCAGGGATCGAGTCTGTGTCCTCATGGATACTAACTAGTCAGATTTGTTTCCACTGAGCCACGTTGGGAATGCCAAGACAACAAAAATTTACCCTTTCATTGTCCTGGAGGCTAGAAGTAGTCTGAAACTGAGTGTCAGCAGCACCATGGTCCTTCTGAAGGCTCCAGGGAAGAATACTTCCTTGCCTCTTCCTGGATCCAGGTGGCTCCTTGATGGCCCTTGGCTTGTAGCTACACTGCTCCAATTTCTGCCCCCACTCCCTTAGTCACAAGACTATATAACCCCTGTGTCTCTCTGTCTTCAAATCTCTTCCTCCTTCTAAGACACCAGGCTCAGCCTGCTCCAATAGGTCCTCATTTTAATTTTATTACATCTGAAAAGATCCTATTTCCAAATAAGGTCACATTCTAGAGTTCCAGGTGGACATGAACTTTAGGGGAAAACACTATTCAATCTGGTATACCCACCTCAAACCAGTCACAACAAAGGAGAATGAAATGTAGGGAAATGACCACTATGGTTTCCAACTTGGCTGCATATTAGAGTAATTTAGGGTGATTTGGGAGTTTGTTTGCTTGTTTGTTTGTGTTTACTGCTCAGTGGCATACTCACACATCTGCCACCTTCCCCAACCCAGGTGATTCAAACACACAGCCAGGCTTAGACAGTTCTCATCCTTGCTCCACGGGGGTTTGCTACATGATTGGGACAATTGGGAAAATTTAAACACGGTGGATTATATATTGTTGTAACACATCAAGTTCCTGATTTTTATAGTAGTATTATGGCAAGATAAATGAATGTTCCTGTTTTTAAGAAATGCAAATTGAAGTATATGGGGTAAAGGAGCAACTCGTTCCAAGTGAGTCAGAAAAACAAATATGTATGTGTGTGTGTATATACACATATACACATACTATGTGCATGTGTAGGCAATATATATGTGTATATAATATATATTATATATACACACATATATATATGAGTGAGAGAGTGAAGAAGGAGGAGGAAAAATAAACGTGGCTGTTCTGGACAGTCTATGCTGGCCAGGACTTTCTCAATTATAAGTAATAAAAACCAATTTGAACTCTCTTCACCAAAATTGAAATGTATTGGCTCACAAAATTGAAGGAAGGCTTGGACATCCCAATTGGGGAAGAGCAGGAGTGTGGTTAGTATCAGAAACAACTGGGACCTTGGAGTTCCTGTTGTGGCACAGTGGAAACGAATCAAACTAGGAACCATGAGGTTTCGGGTTCAATCCCTGGCCTCGCTCA
Source organism: Phacochoerus africanus (assembly GCF_016906955.1). Taxonomy (NCBI): domain Eukaryota; kingdom Metazoa; phylum Chordata; class Mammalia; order Artiodactyla; family Suidae; genus Phacochoerus; species Phacochoerus africanus. The sequence continues at coordinate 49,409,258 of NC_062548.1, forward strand.
GTGGATGAAGGATCTGGCATTGCCATGAGCTGTGGTGTAGGTCACAGACGCAGCTCAGATCTGGCATTGCCATGACTGTGGCGTAGGCTGGCGACAACTGCTCTGATTAGACCCCTAGCCTGGGAACATCCATGTGCCAAGGGTGTTGCCCTAAAAAGACAAAAAGACCAAAAAAAATAAGAAAAAAAGAAACAATTGGGACCAGTCCAAGTCCACCAGTGCTTCCTCCCCCTCCTTCTCCTCCCCTCTCCCCCTCCCCGCCTCTCCGAGTCCCTCCCCTCTCCCTGTACAAGGCACCTGACTCCTAGGGCAGAACTAACTCCTCCACCAGGCAGAAAATACAGACACCAGCAGTTCCTAAACCTCATGTACCTCAGCTTCAGACTTGGAAAGGCCATACTTTCCCCCTCATTTCCAGTTCCTACATTTGCAGGACTTTGATTGGCTAAGTGTGAGTCAGGTACACACATTTGACCAAACAGCTGGAGGTGGTTGGGGGGGTTGCTGCAGTGCCCCAGGAGATGATGTAAGAACATAGCAACTGCTCCAGAGGCAGACCTGGTGGGAGGGGGTGTCCACTAGCCCATCCAGCTGCCTCCTGGAGCTTCATTTTTCCAGATTCCTCTCCCTCTTCCTGAAATCCTTCCCCAGTGCTTTCCCCTAGCAGCTTCTGCCCTGGACAGACTGTAGCAGAATGAAGGCCTCCATCTCTATCCTCCCCAGAATTCATGAGGGATGTCTAGGCTGCCCTAGACAGTAACCCCTCAAGGACATTCTGCTGGAATATTCCCTTCCTTCAAAGCCAAGGACAGGAGAGGTCAGAGGACATTGGGTAGATGTGCCAGCTTCCCCTGGGCCAGGGTCAGAAAACCCACCCCAAAAAGATACCAGAAAAAAGACCTGGAGAGAAGGGCTGGGGTCAGACCAAGCGTCCGCATAGCAGGGACTCATAAGGGAAATGAAAGAACCCAGTGGTCACAGGCCTCTGAGAAGGATGTATGGATCCACAATGGACCAGGCGTGGCACCTGGGCTTGTGCCCAGGGCTAACCTGTAGCCTTAGACTCCATGCCAGAGGGAGGCTGGAAAAGGCTGCTGGCTTCTTTCCGTGCTGCTTCTAGACTCTTGCTCCTTGTTGGAGAGGCAGTCCTCAGCTAGGACACTGAGAGAGCCTTCCCACAGGTGGGTGGCCGTGCGCATCAGGCTGGCGAGGTTCCTTTTAGTTCCTTCTGCAGGTCAGTGACCAAGGGCTCCCGGTTCTCTAAAGCAGAGGACCCAGGCCACAGAGGACTCCAAGTCCCTTCCTACAGCACACTCCCCAGCAGAACTGGCCTGAGGGCCTCAGCCAACTTTATGGATGCTGTTTTCATGGAGGCCCAGAACACTGCAGTCCTGGGCTCAGGGTTCTGTGCTGAGGCACAGACTGTTCTTGGAGACTTCAGTGTGTTTTTAGAAATCAGGGAACCATAAACTGTGAGAGCTGGGTGCACCTTGGTGTTTGTCCAGTCAGTCCCTTCTTTTCAGATGAGGACTCCGCAGGGTGTGGCCTCTGATGGCTGGGTCTGGCCACTGTGCTGCATTTGAGGAGGGAAGCGAGGCACCTTAGGAAACTCATTTATAACATCTCCCATGCTTCCCAGTGCTCCCCCATCTGAGTGCTTCAGGAGTCCCAGTGAAGGTAACAGCTCCAGTTGACCTGGACCTTACCTGTCTATGCAGGGCCTGAGCCCCTGAACAGCCCTTCCTTCTTATCTCACCACCCCTGCTGGGAGCCCTGAGAACTTTCTCCCTGTGATTATGAGCAGCACCAACCCCCTCCTCATGAGACACAGTCTGACTCCACGTGGAGCCCTAGGATGTGACCAAAAGATGCACATGAAGGAGGAAGCCGGGAGACACTGCTTGCCTGTACTATGCTGTCACTTCGCAAAAAAGTAGCATTTGCAATGAGAAAACTCAGCAGCTGTGGCTTACTGCCTCCCTCATCCCAGAAGCTGGATGTATCCAAGGATTAAGAAAGGAAAGATTCCAGAACACCCTCCCCTCCAAAGGGCTACAGCTTCCTCACAGAGCCACTCACCCCAGTATGCCTGCCTCCTTTCTCCCTGGGATAAAGAGACTCTAACAAGCACACTCCAGCCCCACCAGGCATAGGGGGCACATGATGGGAATCAGGGGCTCCCTGGGGACCCCCATGGACTCCCATTCTTGGAAACAATCAGGCTGTGAACTGTGATGCTGCCTTTCAGTGGGTTAAGCATCCAGTGTTGCCATGAGCTGTAATGTAGGTTGCAGACGCAGCTAAGATCACAGCCATGCATTGCTGTGGCTGTGGCATAGGCCAGCAGCTGTAGCTCCAATTACACCCGTAGCCTGGGAACTTCCATGTGCTGTGGGTGCAGCCCTAAAAAGACAAAAGACAAAAATGAAAATAAAAATAAAAATAAAAAGCAAGTGAAGATCAGTGTGTAAAACCTGCTACTTCTTGTGTAACTGAGGGAGTATATGTATGTGCACATTCACTTACATTTTCAAAAAGAGACATGGATAAACCAAAAGCTAATAACAATTATTACCTATAGGAGGAGGGAGGGAATGAAGATGGAAGGTAAACTTCTCTGAATATACCTTGCTTTATTTATAATTTTTACTTTAGGATTAGGGAAATGTTTTACATAACTCTAAAACATTAAATATAAGGGGAAAAGAGTCCTTACAAATCAAAACAAACTGAAACAAATTTACTCAATTCTATTTCAAGTTGGTGGCATAGCCACAAGGGAAAAACTATTCAGCTAACTTTATTTATTTGTTTTCGTCTTTTGTCTTTTTAGGGCTGCACCCTTGGCATATGGAGGTTCCCAGGCTAGGGGTCAAATCAGGGTTGTAGCTGTCGGACTCCATCTGCCACAGCCACAGGAATGCAGGATCCAAGCCAGGTCTGCAACCTACACCACAGCTCACAGCAATGCAGGATCCTTAACACACCAAGTGAGGTAAGGGACCGAACCCACATCCTCATGGATGCTAGTCGGGTTCGTTAACCACCAAGCCACAACAAAAACTCCTCAATTAACTTTAAATTCAGTACTTTGAATAGCTCACTAGGAATATAGCCCAAAAATGGTAAAAAGAACTACAGAGAAATTTTATGCTGCATTTAATAATCTTAGTAGTAATTTTGGCATTATTTTGAAACTGTTTTGGGTGTGCTGTGATAAAAGGCAAGTAAGTAACTAGATAAATGGCATTAGAATCCAAGGTCATCAATATTAAAAAGTACCAAAAACAAAGTCAAAGAAATTAAGACAAAATTCTTAAGTCCTTCCCTTAAATTTGAATTGGAAATATTATGACTTTATGGTTTGTTTAACTTCTGTTTCTGGGGTGTCTTGTCCTATACAAAATGCAAGCCATTCTGTGTATACAAATGCATGAGGATTGAGCACCCTTAATTCCAACTTGGAGACACTGAGACATGAAGGCTAAGAACTTAACCAAGCAAAAATAAATAAATAAAAATTAAAAATGGGCCAGAGAGTGTTCCCAGCAGTGGGATTAGCAGAGTCAAAGGCCAAGAGGAGAGAGTGCAAGGCCACTGGGTACAGTTATTTAGGTTGTACAATGCATAAGGACACTACATCCGGTAAACACATTTACTGTGGTAATTAATGAGGGAGGGCATAGGTGGGTTATGAGTCCTCTTGCCTAACTCCCTTCCACTGTCAAACATGTCAGGCACACACTAGGAGAGCATGCACACACATATATGTGATCAATGAGACACACAGGCACTCAGCTGCAGCCTGTCCTGGCAGGGCTTGGGCTATCCTGAGTTCACCTTTCTCCTTATTGTCACAGTTAGTGACCAACTTTCACAACCTATTATACAAACCTAACACAATCATTTCTTCTGGGAGGGGCTGAGGGACAGATAGAGTATGTTTCATTGTGGTAAGAGGGAGAGTTTTGTATGTGTGTGTTGCAGATCTTAGGGACTAAGAATTGGAAAGGGGTAGCTCTCTCACCTACAGGAGTTGAAAATTGTTGCCACAATACAGGAAAATGGAAACTAGAGGGGCAAATAGCAGATGTCACTGGGTCATGTAAAGGGCTTGGCACAGTGCTTAGTGTATAGCATACACTCAACCAATGGCCATCGCTGTTCTAGCCAAGACAATTAAACAATAAAAAGAAATAAAAGACACCCAAATTGAAAAGGAAGAAGTAAAACTGTCACTTTTTGCATACATAATCTTATATATAGGAAACTATAAAAGAATCTACCATAAAACCACTAGAGCTAATAAACAAATTTAGCAAAGCTGAGAGATACAAGATCAATATCCAAAAATCAGTTATATTTCTAGACACTAGCAATGACCAATCAAAAGATAAAATTAAGGGAAAAAAATTCACTTACGATAGCACCAAGAATAATAAAACATTTAGGAATAAATTTAATCAAAATGGTGCAAGACTTGTACACTGGAAACTACAAACCATGGTTGAAAGAAATTAAGACCCAAACAAATGAAAAGATAACCCATGTTGCTGAGTGAAAGACTTAATGTTATTAAGATGCCAGTACTCCTTAAGTCATGAACATATTCAATGCTATCACTAACAAAATTACTATAGCATTTTTTTTCAAAAATAGACAACATGATCCAAAATTCAATGGAATTGCAAGGGAACCAGAAGAACTAAAAAAATCTTGAAAAAGAAGAATGAAATTGAAGGACTCATACTTCCCAATTTCAAACCTTACTGTTAAGCTACAGTAATGAAAACTGTGGTAAGGGCATTAAAAATAGACATACAGATTGATAGAATAGAAGTGAAAGTACAAAATAAACCCACAAATTTTTGGCAAACTGATTTCTGACAAGGGTCAGACCATCAAATGATAGTGGAACCCTGAATAAACTACATACCAAAGAATGAACCCCTGATCCTTAACTCAAATATACACAGAAATTAATCCAAAGGGAATCAAAGACCTAAATAGGAAGAGATAAAACTGTAAAACTCCTCGAAGGGCTCCCTGCTTCAGAGAATGATCCAGACACCAGAAAGGATGCTAAACAGAAATATTAAATGGAGACCAAAGCAGAAGCCCAGTTGGAAGAGGAGTGACTCGATTCCGAGCATACCACCAGTGGATCCGGTTCACGTGATCCATGAGGGTGATTCGCTCCAGGAGCAGAACACTTGGGAGGCCACCTAAACCAGACTTAAAAAAGTGAGTTTGTCCATCTCAGCCCCACACGTTTAAGTTGGCCTAACACCTCCCCTCTCTGGCCAGCCCACCACTGAGCCCCACTGCTGCTGAAAGCATCACTCAGCAGGGTCTTCTTGGGTCCCAAGTGCTCCTGTTTCAGCTCAGTTCCTGTGGTGTGGCCAGTTCCTGGTTCCTTCCTGGTTCCTTCCTGGGTCCTGCACAGTTGCAATTTTGTCCTTCCCTCTACAGAGTCTCAGCTCCTTGTCAAGTTCTTTGTCTTGGCTCCTCTCTTCCAGTTTTGTCTGCATCAAGTATTTCCTGAATTGAGTGAGTGCACAGACACCGGGGAAATCAGCGGAGGCAGACAGAGGCAGGTATTAGGAGGGAAGGAGCCTGGAAGCAGGTAGGGTCTGGAGTCTTTTCCACAACCCAGCCATTCTCAGGGTTTCAGGATTCCCAGAAGCAGTTGGGGAGAGGAGACCATTAAGGGGAAGTGAGGTTCCAAACTGCAGACTGGGCTAGAACAAGAGAAGCACCCTCTGTGACTGACTTTCCCTGATTATATGATTTATTCCACAAACTTACATGCAGTAGCACATAGAGGACATGCAGTGAGTGTGTTCCAAAAGCACGTCTCCAGTTCTTCCTAAGAAGCAGTGATAACTCGGGTGGTGAAGTTCAGGAAATAGTTCAGGTAAAATTACTTGTGTGTGTCCCCTGCTGCCAAGGCCCTACTTGCCTGTGGTTTTTTGCTTGTTTGTTTTGGTTTTTGGGTTTGTTTGTTTGTTTGTTTGTTTTCATTTGGGAACTTTATTGCTGAGTTCTCTCCCACCCACCCCCAACTCCCTGCTTCTTTTCCTCTTCCTCCTTTGTGATGCCACAGAGGCTCAAAAAGCTGGATAACTATTGAATTTTTTTATTCCCTTCACTTCCTTCTACCTATACATTCTCCCAAGCAATCCAGCAATCCAACCAGCAAGTAAGTAAATATTTATGCTAAAAATAATTAAGTAACCCTTTCAGATATTTCTCCTTGTTTACAGAGTCATATGGAAACATGCATTTTCCACCTTTGCATTATAATATTGGCATTTTCAATTGACAACAGTTTCACCTCTTCCTCTCCCTCTCCACATGTAATTGAATACAAGGGAAATGCCTCCAGTGTGTTACTATAGACCTGACTCTATTTTTTAATGGGTGCGAAATTTTCTATGGCAAGAGCGATCCAGTCCTTGCACAGCCGTCCCCTGTGTGTGAGCACACACTTTGTTTCCAGCATTGGGCCACTACCCTGCAGGCAGCACAGCACCCTGTACTCAGTCCCCTCATCCACCCACTGCCCTTTGTTCACTCCATGCATCCTGTTCCTGGGAGGGGGGTGGCTGGGTTGGACTTGGTTTGGTTTTTGTTGACAGATACTGACTTTCCAAAGCAGCTATAACAATTCTCAATCCCACCAGCAATATTTGAGAGGGTACCATTTTCCCAGGGGACCATGACTCTAGTTTTGCAGCACTCAGGCTGATGAGGGAGCCTGATAAAAATAGATTGCACTAAACCCTCTACATTGTTGGTAGGGATGTAAATTGGGGCAGCCACTATGGAGAAGAGAATGGAGGGCCCTCAAAAAAAACTAAAAATAGAGTTACCATATGATCCAGCAATCACTCTCCTGGGCATATATCCAGACAAAACTGGATTCAAAAAGATATATTCACCCTAATGTTCATGCCAGCACTATTTACAACAGCCAAGATAAGGAAGCAACATAAATGTCCATGAACAGATGAATGGATAAAGAAGATGTGATGTATATACACATAGTGGAATACTACTCAGCCATAAAAAAAGAATGAAATAAGCCATTTGCAGCAATATGGATGGACCTAGAGATTATCATACTCATTGAAGTAAGTCAGAAAGAGAAAGAAAAATACCATATGGTATTATTTATACATGGACTCTAAAATATGATGCAAATGAACTTATCTATGAAACAGAAATAAACTCACAGACATAGAGAATAGACCTGTGGTTGCCAAGGGGGAGGAGGGGCAGGAGAGAGACAGATTGGGAGTGTGGGATTAGCAGATGCAAACTATTATGTGAGAATGGATAAACAGCAAGGTGCTACTATATAACGCATGCAACTATATTCAGTATCCTATAATAGACCATCATGGAAAAGAATATGAAAAATTGATTATGAGTCCCTTTTTGGTGCAGTGGGTTAAGCATCCAGCATTATCACTGCAGTGGCCCCAGGTCACTGCTGTGGAGTGGGTTCAATCCCTGGCCAGGATCTTCTGCATGCCATGAACATAGCCACAAACAAAACAATGCAAAACAAAACAAAACACCTAGCCACTAAAATGTCTAGTTCATTAGGATTGCAGAGAAAGGCCTAAAAACGCATCCATAATAGTGTTTAAATGAATACATATAGAGGTTGCCTTAGTGATAAGCACATCCCTGACCTTTCAGGGTTATAGGCAAGAGGATTGTATTCATTCCCTTCTCACAGGCAGCCGACTAACCTCACTAGAGCTTTAAAACTTTAAACAAAGCTCTAAGTATCTACGGTTTTTAAAATGTTATCATGACCATTCACAATTTTAAAAGGGAATCTTCCTCTTTGATATTCTAAATTATTCTATATTATTATTCTACCACATTGTATATGATTAAGAAATTCCAAATTAAACAAAGGAGGAAAGCCTTCAGGGATCAAGTGAGTAAATGTTTGTATATTAATAAAAATAACAGTAAATATTGTAAAGCTGTACAAAAGTGTTGTGACCTTACTGAGTGATATCTAGCTGCATATCTATACAGAGGGATATTTATTTATTTATTTATTGTCTAAAGGTAAAGCCAAGATTTGAATCCCTCGTTAATGTTTCAGTCAAAAACAACTAGGAACAAAGTTAAGTTTATTGGCTCATGGCCACAAGGGAGAGCATATACTATGGGGAATTGGGAGCATCTTTCTAAAAATAGGACTTATATAGGACCTGGGATGGTGTTGAGTGATTATGGATGTGGGGGAGTGGGTCAAGGAAGCGAGTATTTGCTCTGGATTGGGTGCTGCCAGGAAGCAGGCATAATTCCATAAGTGACGGTGTTTGATATGAACATTCAGTAAAATTGTTTCCAGAATATCCTAGCCTGGTTGTTATTGGCAGGCTAACTCTCAGCTATCCTGAGCTGCTTTTCTCTTTCTCCCATTTAAGAGGTTGAGTTCAAAAGGGACAGATGACTTGACTAGTGGACCTGCACACCACCAACAGCTGGATGACTCCCGTCAATGGTCCTGACGGGTCAGACTCCCATTCACCTTCCTTCAAAATTGGTTTCAAGGAAAGAACTAGGGTTTAGAAGTTAATACCTGGGATAGCAGAAACGTAGTTAAACAAGAGGTTGTTTGGAGTCTGTATTAGTTTTCTAGGACTAACATAACAAAGTACCCCAGACTGAGTGGCTTAAGCAACAGAAATTTATTTTATCACAGTTCTGGAGGCAGAAGTCTGGGATCAAGGTGTCATCGGATTGGTTACTTCTCTGTCCCAGGCCCCTCTCCTTGGCTTATAGATGGCCATCTTCTCCCTGCCTCTTCATGCTGTGCCCCCTCTATATATGCCTGTGTCCAAATGCCCTCTTCTTATAAAGATACCAGTCATACTGAACAGGGGTCACCCTAGTTACCTCAATTTAACTAAATTACCTTCTTAAAACTGTCTCTTAAAACCCAGATCCTGAGGTCCTGGGGATGAGGACATGAACATATTAAAGACCCCAGGGGCAGGGGTGGGGAGGCGGTTGCAGGGAGCACAATTCAGCCAATAACTGACTCTGTCCATCTTCCGGGAAGATGGAAGCTTCTCTCCCACCAGAAGCCAACAAGAAAAGCCAACACAAAAAGAATAAGATTATTATGTTTTTTTATTTTTGTTTTAAATGTCTGCACCTGCAGCATAGGGAAGTTCCTGGGCCAGGGATTGCATCTGAGACCTACACCACAGCTACAGCAACACCGGATCTTCTAACCCATAGCACTGGGCCAGGGATCGAACCTACACTTTCACAGTGACCCAAGCCACTGTAATTGGATTCTTAACTCACTGTGCCACAGCAGGAACTCCTATTATGTTTTCTGAAACTCCTTTTTTTTTGGGGGGGGGGTTTCCAAATGCCGCAAAAGCACAATGACCACATGAGAAGTATGGTGGTACCCATGACTAGTACATCTCACAGCCATTCCAGCCTCCTTTCCTTAGGGCTTTTGAGCAGGCCTGTTCTTTTCATCATTCTTCTAAGAAGGAGTCACAAGGAGGTTATCTTTGGAAGATGCTAAAAAAGAATCATCAGTTAGTGAATGAAGCAACTGTGGGTCAGCAGTTTGCAGTCAGCTGGGGAGAGAACCCATTCATTCCCTTTTCAAAGTAACAGAAAGCTCTATTTGCCAGGGCCTGATGGTCCAGACATCTGCTGATTGCTTCCCAGCCATACTCTCCATTTAACTTCCCAAACTCCTGTCTTTGAGTATATGTCCATTCAGAGGAGGTTTTAAGGAAAGGCATATGACCTAACCAGTTCAGACTGACACAGGGGTATTGTTAGATTATCTGGCACCACGGAGTAAGCAAATGAGAACAAGAACTGTTACATTTGCCGCCATGAAGGAAATCATCCTGAAAGCAAAGTCAATAGAGGTGGCAGATATGAAAGAACAGCAGAGAAAGGGAGGAGGAATCCTGATCAAACTGTATCTGAAGCCCACATACCTATGGACCTTTCAGTTAAATGAGACAATAAATTCCCTTTGTTAAGCAAGCTTGGTTTCAGTTTTCTGTTAATAACAGGTCCAAGTATATGGATAGGTATTTATCAGCCTCTCTCTAAAGTCACTGCTGTCCTTCCAAGGAAGCACCCATTACTGTATTGTGACATGGTAATTGCCATCCAAGAAGAGTTACCAATGAAAATGCATCTTCAGAAAAATGAAAGAGGCTATCAAGTGGAAATGAGAAGAAATACAGATGTCTACGGGGTCTGAAATGATTTCAAATTTTCTTGTCTTTTTTGGGGGGGAGCACACCCCCGACATATGCAAGTTCCCAGGCTAGGGGTCAAGTCGGACCTGTAGCTGCTGGCCTATGCCACAGCCACAGCAACTCCAGATCCAAGCTGCATCTGTGACCTACACCACAGCTCATGGCAACGCCAGATCCTTAACCCACTGAGCAAGGCCAGGGATCGAGCCTACGTCCTCATGAATGCTAGTCAGATTCACTTCCACCAAAGCCACGATGGGAACTCCTAATTTCAAATGTTCAATGCCACTAAAACCTTTACCAAGTCAGGTCTAAGCAGGACATATAGCATGTACCCAGTGGTGTGTGGAAGTAGTTGGAAAAGAAAGTGATGACAATAGCTGAAACCATTAGAATGACTTGAAGCTTTTAAGGAGCTACTATAGGAAATATTTAATATGAACATGGGAAAAGACCATAAAAAGATCTACTGTTTCCTGTGGGGTTAATTTTACTTCAGATATTTTCTTTTTTCTTTTAACACTCAAGTGTATGAATCAAATAAAAAGCCATTCTCAAAATGCTGGGTACAAAGCCCAGGAGGACCCTGAGATCCAAAGGTCAGAGACAATCAAGAAAATGGAGTGTCAAGTGACGTTAGTGGTTCAAGGTGATTACACATCAGGAAGTCAAAATGAGCAATAGGTTCAATGAACAGGGGTCATCATCTGGGTATCCTCTTAGAGAACTAGAAGGCTTGAGATCTCTCCAGAAGACAAAGCAGAAACAAAGAAGTATTGTCCAGGGATCCAAAGAGTGCAGGGAAACAGCCTTGCAGACTACAAACTGCAAAATGCAACAAACAAACAGAAAGACAATTAGGATTGAAGAAGCCCAAATGGAGGGGGCTGAGACCTGCAAACTTAGGAAAGTACCTGTGAAGATGAAGGGAAGTAATATGTTCCATGTATGCTTTTGGTTCCCAGACTAAAGTTTGCTGTGTGTGGTTTCCTAAGTATTAGGAGAACAGCTTGCCCCAGAAGCCAAGTCAGCACAATTTTCACAGCAATGGAACAGTATAACCAACATTTAAGAAGAGAAGGAAGAGATGACAAGAGATGAATTCTACAGAGATGCACAGAGCTAAGGTAGGCCAATTTAGAGAAGACACAAGCAGCCATTTATCAGGATGCAAGACTATGCTTATGAAGAACTGAGATGCCTCTAATAAGGGAAGAATAGCGAGGGAGTTCCCATCGTGGCTCACTTGGTTAACGACTCTGACTAGAAACCATGAGGTTGCAGGTTCAATCCCTGGCCTTGCTCAGTAGGCTAAGGATCCGGCATTGCCATGAGCTGTGGTGTGGGTCGCAGACACGGCTCTGATCCCATGTTGCTGTGGCTCTGGCATAGGCCAGATTCGACCCCTAGCCTGGGAACCTCCATGTGCCACAGGAGCAGACCAAGAAATGGCAAAAAACAAAACAACAACAACAAAAAAGGGAATAGGAAAAAGAAAGGATAGGGTCTCTGGCCTCTAGAACCAGGCTTAAAATGGAAATAGCATCTGGTACCACTTAGGTCCTTTATACAAATGCCAGGATAGCATTTAGGATTGAATATTCTATTAAAGATTTTTGGAGATGCTGTAGGGGGTAGGAAGCTGGGATTCCCCCACCCTTCCTCCTAGATGCAGTGATACACGAGAACATTCTGGGTTTTGACCACATAGGTGTCTTCTGAAGTCACAAAATACTCTCAGATGAAAAAATTTCTAGAATAGGGGTTTGTTTTTTTCCTTTCCTCCTATCAACTTTATTCTTAATATTTCATAGCCCCTTAAATCTCTCATCAGCTTTCTATAACTCTTTTAATGATAAATCTCTAAACTTACAGCATGTTTCAGCAACATATCTAAGTATTGCTAGTCTAAATTATTTTGCATTTCCCAGTGTAAGAAAGAGATACGTATCTGTAATTGTTTGCATATGTGAAATCAGGCAGAACCTAGAGAAAAATAAACATTTTTCTTGTCTAAATAGAGCGTGAACTTTGATATCATGTGACAACCCAAGAGGGTTCAGAAATTGAGTGGAGAAACTTCTGATGCCATAGGATAGTGGAAGTCAGAGAAACATTATGAAGTCAGAGAGGCAGAAATTTGTTGTCATTTTACGGAACAGGAAACTGACACCCTGATGAAGAGTTTAAGTCATTCACCCATCATCTGCTTCTTGGGAAAGTCAAGGTTCCAGCTCATGTCTCCTGATGTGGCCTGGTTTTCCTTTTCCAATAAGTTTGGAAATTATGATGTTGAAATAAAAAATACTTTATCCATTAGCCTTCCTAATAATTTAGAGGATCTTTTTTTATTTTTCTTTTTTAGGTCTGTATCTGTGGCATATGAAGTTCCCAGGCTAGGTGTTGAATAGGAGCTGCAGCTGCTGGCCTACACCACAGCCACATTTATGTGATATCTGAGCCACATCTGTGACCTGTACCAAAGCTCACAGCAATGACAGTTCTTTAACCCACTGAGGGAGACCAGGGGTGAACCCCACATTCTTATGGATACTAGTCAGATTTATAACCCTCTAAACCACAATGGGAACTCCCTAATTTAGAGAATCGATTAGTCATTTTATGTGGGTGGACATTTAATATTGAAATTAGCTGATAAAGTAAATTAGAGTTTCAAATAAAGAGGGTTGTAACTTTACATTTCTGCCTCAGAAGCAGAAAAGGTGAATCTTAGAAACAGGGAGACCTCCTACTCCCCCCAGATCAAAACAAACCTCCTCTCTCACACTCTGGAGTAGGTTCAGGGAGATCAGGTTACAGAGCACTAAGGCAACAGCAATGCCAAAAACTGAAGAGAGGGCTAGATCAAGGAAGCAAAGATTATTATTTGAGATTTTCAGATAGTCCATGGCAACTGCTACACTCTCAACACAAACCTAAGAAAAAAAAGGGCAGAGGAAGATTAAAGAAGATGAGGGTTAGAACCAGTGGAATTTAGAAGGCTGTTAGTGGCACAAGCTTCCAATTAGCAATTTTAAAAAAATTTAAAAATTAACAACATATTTGGCATCCCTTTAGTATTTTCTGCTTCTATTGATTTATGTAAATCTCCAGCATTTGGGGGTTTACAGGTTTTCATCAAAGTATCAAACTATGTCTTCGTCAAACTCTTTGGAAGTTTTCCTTTATCCCTGACATGTAGAGATAATGTAAAGCTCTTAGGGAAAAAAAAAAAAAATCATTCTAGGCTTGGGAAATAGCACATGAAACTCCCCTCAATAAGCTCCTGGAGCCTTTGAACCAGGCCTGTCTCAGCCTTCCTTCTCCAGTGCTGAGTCTTGTGACACAGGAAGATCAAGGGCCTGTTAAGTCCTCCACCTTAATGAGTCTGAAAACAAATTAGCACCTTCCCAGGTTCAATGGCCATTGAAATTCTCAGAAATTCTGAGAACTCTTCCTTCTTGAGCTCCCAATCCCTACTTTCTCTCCCATTCCCTCTGTCTCTAAGGCCAGTTTAAAGTTCTACAAGTTACTGTTCTCTGCCTCTCCTGCCCACTTCTCCCTCCAGGTCCCGATTTAGTGGGAACAGGGTCAATTAACCTAAGAGGGACATTATGATGAACACGTTGACTGGGAGGGTCATTGTAACTCTCCCTCAGAATAAGAATAATGACAGACAGGACTTCCACAATTAAGGACAAGAGGGAAGGCATTGAGTAGACCAGGAAATTATTCCTAGAAACACACTGGATTCTAATAACTGCTGACAACCCTAGTACTCCTATTACTCCTAGACGTACGCACAGTGACTGGCATCCAAGCTGTATAGGGGTCATTGTGCCCTTTCCAAAGGGCAGAGCGGAAGAGTCATTCACAGTACTTTTCCCTACTCCACGAACAAGCCTTGGTGGGAGAGGAATTCCTACTAGTAGAAATGAAGATGGGGTGACAATCTCAGTGGCGTCTAGAAAACAGGGTTGAGCTAAGTACAACTACCATGAGGTCCTATGACCACAAGGACGTTTGTTCCCAAAAGGCCCAGTTTAATATCAAGATCAAGCACAGACTTCTTAATCTAGCATTTAAGATTTTTTTTTTTTTTTGTCTTTTTGCCATTTCTTGGGCTGCTCCTGCGGCATATGGAAATTCCCAGGTTAGGGGTCTAATTGGAGCTGTAGCCACCGGCCTACGCCAGAGCCACAGCAATGCGACCTGCGACCTACACCACAGCTCACGGCAACACAGGATCGTTAATCCACTAAGCAAGGGCAGGGATCGAACCCGCAACCTCATGGTTCCTAGTCGGATTCGTTAACCACTGCGCCACAATGGGAACTCATAGCATTTAAAATTTGACATCAAACCAGTCCTTCAAAAAGGATCTCCAGAAGTTCCCATAGCGGCTCAGCAGTTAACAAACCCCACTAGCATCCATAAGGATGCAAGTTCGATCCCTGGCCTCGCTCAGTGGGTTAAGGATCCAGCGTTGCTATGAGCTGTAGTGCAGGTTGCAGACATGGCTCGAATCCTGCATTGCTGTGGCTGTGGCGTAGGCCAGTGGCTACAGCTCCAATTGGACCCCTAGCCTGGGAACTTCCATATGCTGTAGCGTTGCCCCAAAAAGACAAAAGAAAAGGGGGGGGATCTCCACTGCTCATTAACAGAACTCCTCAAGGGCAATTGCCATCAGTAACCCTCATTTATACCAAGAATGATCTGCCCAGGCCCTCCCCAAACCCAGATCCTCCCCACCCTCCGCAAGGCCCAAGTCAAGCCCACACTTCCCCATGAAGATTTCTTTGACAGTCAGGCCCCATGTCCCCTCCCTGCTCTGGACTCCCCTAGCAGATAGTCTAAATCACATGTGTATTAATTTGGCATTTAATGCACATTAATTTACCACTTAGTGTTTTCTCTGTCTGTATCTTTATCTCCCAGACAAAACTACTAGAACAGGATCTATCTGGGTCAAATAAGGTTGTAAATAGGTATAAATCCAATAGCACCCAGTATATAATGGATACCCAGTCAGCATTTCCTGATTGTTCACTGATTGAGGTGCTATCAGACACAAGTTAGAAACCTGAATAGATAGATGATAGATAGAGAGATAGATAGATATGAATGATGTACAGCAGAAATTGACAGAACATTGTAAATCCACTCTAATAAAATGTTTTTTTCAAACATAGAAGACAATAGCATAAGCCAATGAATGTTTTGAGGAAAGTGGGGAAGAAAAAAAGCAGGGGCTGCAGAAGGCGTCTAAGAGCATTTGGGGAGTGGGAAAAGCATAATATATGTATTTCAAACTTGAAGTATAATCCAATAAAACCCATGAACTGGAAAGAAAAAAGAAAGAAAAGAAAACCTGAGTTAATGAAACCAAAAATGTGTTCATTCCTGTGATGGTTAGCAGAACCGAAACTTGTCTAAAGACCCCAGAGGGAGCACGCTCTGAGTAACAACCCCACAAACTGCATACTTGTGTACATCCAAATGAAGTAACATCCTGAAAGAAATTCTGGACTCTGAGAGCATCAGGAGTTCCAGAAACTGCTAATTTTTTTAAAAGGTGTTTAAATTCAGGGCCCTAAGAAAGCAAAATATCCACACAGCCTCTCTAAAAGGAAGGTAATCACAGGAATAGCTCTTTCTATTTGACTTGCATTGTCAAGTGGCTCTTGAAAGAACCTGGATAAGTAGCATGGGAAATTATTAAAAGACCAAGGGGCAGAGAAGGTTAGGCTGACTCTTTTCCAACTCACTCTCAAATCGGAAGCATCAGAGCATTGCATATTTCTTCTTAGACATCTGGGCTCCTTCACAAAGAGGTCTCTTCATTTTTGACCTTGTAATTCATAAGTTCTTGGTCTTGAGAGCTCTTAGTTCCACAGAAGATGGTGAAAGCTTTCTTGCAGCAATCCTATACCCTATCCAAACTTTTTAAAATTACCACTTAGAGGTAGGAACAGCCGCCAGTCCCTCAAGTCCTCATTACCTCCAGGACACCCACATAGCCTTTCAGATCCTTTAAATCAAGCCTAGATGCCTCCAAGGGTATCAACCCATCGCTGTCCTTTGCACATATAATTTACATAACCAACCCAGAGGTGCCTATGGACACTCCGTCAGATGGTAGCCGCCAAGCGAAAACTCACTTAGGTTTCTCCTTGGGCTTTTGATGAATCGCTCCCTAACTCAGCCACAGCCTTTTAGGCCCTGGAACTAAGACTTCATGGGCTTCAGCATCTCGGTTTTTTGGTGACAGCGACGACGACAAGGAGCAGAAAACTGTGGGAAGTGGGGAGGTGTGCCATTGATTCGGCAGGGCTCCGTTTTTACCCCACTTGCCCATCTCCTAAACCAGAGGCGGGCATGTCCGCCTGGACTTAAACCAGTCTCCACTCTACAAACGGGATTATTTTCTTCTTTCCATAAACCAGACCTGACGATTCCGGTTTACATATTTAAACAAAGGGTCGAAGAGTCAAGTCTCCGGACCTAAGGGCCGAGGCACAATTTTTTCCACCTCAGGAACCTCAGGTTAGTTATTTTGCTCCCAGGATGCCTTAATCATGTAATTATGTAAGCCATTTGCAGCTTGGACAGCCAAGGAAAAAGAAACATAAGTACAAGCTCATTCCTTGGTTTGAGCCAACAAAGAGCCTTCTGCATGCTGCGCCCGGAGTCTGAGCCCTCTCTCAGGTCACCAGGAGCTTTCAGCAGGGCTGTGCTGAGCAGTACAGGCCCTGGCGCTCGGCAGGGAGGTGGGGCTTGTCTGCCGGCAACGGCCCCGGCGATTGGCCAGCCCATCTGCGGCGGAGGCCAATGGCCAGGTGCCTGGGAAACGCTCGTTGCAGCGACTGCGGCTGCGCGGCAGATTCGAATCGGCGGCGGCTCCTCCACAGCAGCGTAGTGGGGCGGGGGGGGGGTCCGGCTGGCTCGCGTCCTCTCGCCATGGATAACCCGGAAAATGTCTTTCAGTAAGTGTCGGTCCGGTTTTGGGGTGGGGGGGGGGCGTGATTCCCGGCTGCCGGCCGCCGTGGGGCAGGGGTACCTGGGTTCGGGCCTGGCGGTCTGCAAATCCCCAGCCCGGCCCGCCCCAGACCTGCCTCCCCACCCTTTTCTTTTCCCTTCCGCCCTTTTCCTTGGCTCCGAAGTTTGTCCGCTCCCACCCGCATCCCATCCCCACCCCACCCACTCTCAGCCCACCCGCATCCTCAAACCAACCCCACCCTACCCCCGCGCCCCCTCACCCCACACCGGCTGAGCCGTGGCCCACTTTGGAGTCATGGAAGGACCGCTGACGGTGTAGCCGGGACTCTCCGCCTACACTCCGGCCCTTCGTCGGAGCTGCGGTCAGAGTGACAGATCCGGATGATTTGGACATTTCCCTCAGCGCTCCTTGCTTCTCTGTAAGAAACCCCCTCTGGGCAGATCGCGGCTGCGGAAGAAAAACGTCTAACCCAACAAAACACTAAAACTTGTTCGTAGGTTTCATGAGAAACTTTTCAAAGGCACTTATTCCAAAAATTCTAGGACAGTAGGAAGAGAGAACTTTAAATTGTAATTACCCATAATCCCACAGGGTTTTGTTTTTTTGGGAAACACGTTTGATGTCAGATATTACATGTTACAGGTGTACAATACAGTGATTAACAATTTTTAAAGGCTATACTCCATTTATAGTTATAAAATATTGGCTATAGTCCCAGTGTTGTACAATATAGCCTTGTAGCTTAGTTTATGCCTAAAAAAAGCCTTTGAATAATATACACTTTAAGGGGGAAAAAAAGTTATGTTTATTGTCATCTATGTCAACCTTCTAACAACACCTTTAAAAATCCGCATGCCTTAGTTTTTTATGACTTAGGTGATTGATCCAGACTATTTTGAAAGAATTTAAAACAGTTAAATCATATGCGAGAGGAAGTAAAACTGGTTAGTTTTGTTGTTGTTGTTTTTTTTTTGGGGGGGGGTCTTTTTAAGACCACATCAGGGCCTATGGTGATTCCCAGGCTAGGAGTCGAATCAAATCAGAGCTACAGCTGCTGGCCTATACCACAGCCACGGTAACGCCAGATCCCAGCCCTGTCTGCGACCTACACTACAGAGCATGGCAACGATGGATCCTTAACCAACTGAGCAAGGCCAGGGATTGAATCTGAGTCCTCATGGTTACTAGTCAGATTTGCTTCTGCTGAGTCATGACAGGAACTCCAAAACTGGTTAGTTTTATCAGCACCAGGGTAATTTTACTCTTTGGGATCAGAAGATTCAGATGGTTAAGTGCCATCAAAACAAAAATCTCTTTGCCTTAAGACTTTTTCCTTAGCCCAGCCTGCAAAGGACTCAACTTTAGAGGCTCATTTTCCCCCATTTTAAGAGAGGAAGATCAGATATTTCTAATCTTATTTTGACTTTCCAGAGGCTAATTTGCATGAATGAACTGGGTGTTTTAGTATTAACTTACAGCGTATTTAGGCCATATTACTAGAGAAATGTGGTAGTTATCAAAACATGAAATGTTTACTTTGGGCAGCCTATTATTATATGTATTTCAGGAGAAAGTAATTTTATAACTTAAGAACTCGTATACTGCTTATAAATTGTGGAGATTTATCTGCTATGATGCATGAGAGGGAGATTCTAAATTTAGGAATTTTTTTTTTAACTTTTAAAAAGTAAGTCATACATTTACATGGTTAAAAAACGTTTTAGAAAAATGTTCACTGCAATCTATACCCAAATGCTCTCCACCCCCTCATATGTAACTATTTTTCTAGTTTAGTTTTCAAGGGTTTCTCTTTGCAAATATAAATATTTATGTTGTAATAATATATGGACATAACTATATATATATGTGTGTGTGTGTGTGTGTGTGTGTGTGTGTGTGTGTGTGTGTGTAGGTACAGTTCCTGCCTTTATTTCACATAAAATGTAGCAGAGTGTGTACACTAATGTTTTTGATTAATAGTATCCTTGGAGATTTCAATCGATAAATTCTTTCTCATTCTTTTTTACAACTATGTGATAGTTCATGTACCACAATTGATCTAAAAAGTCCCCACTGATGGATAGTTGGGTTGTGGACAATCTTTTGCTATTAAAAGTAGTGCCATGGAGAAAAATCTTGTACATGTGGCATTTTGCTTATGTCTGTCCTCTAGATTCCCAGAAGTGATTTGCTAGATCAAAAGTAAACCCATCTGTAATTTTGGTAGATAATCCCTTGATGGGAATTGAGTACACTCACCTGCAGGCCTGTTTCCATTGCTTCCTACATATGTTGTCATGTTTTTGCAATCTGGTCAGTGAGAGTTTGTGTGTCAGTTAGGTAAATTTCTCTTAAGAGAATGGTGGTATATTTTTCTGTGGAATACCTTTTGTTCATTTTTTAAATTGGGTCGGAATTGTTTTTTTTGTAACCCCAATTTCTAGAAGCTGTTTTGTTATCCCAGTCGTTTTTGTTTGTTTTTTTTTTTTTTTTAAGATTGCACCTGCAGCGTATGGGCATATGGAAGTTCCCAGGCTAAGGATCTAATCGGAACTGCAGCTGCCAGCCCATGCCCACAGCCACAGCACTCGGGATCCAAGCTGCATCTGCCACCTATACCACAGCTTGCAGCAATACTGGATCCTTAACCCACTGAGTGAGGCCAGGGATCGAACCTGCATCCTCATACTAGTCAGGTTCTTACCCTGCTGAGCCACAACGGGAATTTCTCTTTTGACTTCTCTTGTTTTGTTTTATTTATTTGACATATAGAAGCTTTTAATTTATATAATATTAGTTGGCTTTATCTAGCTTTTCTTGTGTGGCTTCTGGATTTTGAGTCATAAGAAACATTGATTTCATTTGTATCTTGAGGTGATAGCGAAAAGAAAGTGTTACTTTCAAACTTTTTGTTCTCCCACCACCACCACCACCAACACACACGCACACACACAAAATGTTAACTCTCTGATGGAAACATGGAAGTCTTCCTTAGCTTGACTCTCTTTCACACTCAGGATGCAGTTGCATCAGCAAGACCCATTGTCTCTTTCTCCAAAACCCCAAATTTCACACTTGAACTGTTCCTACCCTGGTCCACTCACCACCCTGTCAGTGGGACTCTGCAGTAACCTCCTAACTGGTTTCCTAACTAACTTCTATTCTCATCCTTTACCCCATTCTTGGAGAAACACAATGGACATTTTAAAATGCAAATTAGATCTTGTCACCCCCCCACCTCTCTCACAGCTCTGCCTACTTAAGTAGCTGCCTGGGTCTCTAGCACTGATCAAAAATCACCCCCTTCTGGAGAAGGAAGCTTTCCTTGACCACTCTACCTAAAAATAGTAAATATTATCACACTCTTACCCCTTCTCCCATCTTTTGGGTTTTATTTTTCCCTGTGTGCTTAATGTTACTTGACAATTTTACCAGTTTCTTTTTGTTTGTTTACCCCCCTAGTACCTGGGGTCCCATAAAGAACTTTGCTTTGCTTGGTTGTGTCTTTTTAGCTGTGGTTGGGTATGCAGAAGTAGGGCAGGCAGAGTTCACAGGAGCTATAGCCCTGACTTCTGACCTCTGAGCTTTGCCATCACACGTTCTTCCTTAGAGACATCATGTTCCATTGAGGCCCAGAAAGCAAACTGTATCTAGAAGCTGTGATAAGCCTTCGCAAGCCCTCTTCAAATCTCCAGTCAAGCTCCTGAGCAGCAAGGGGAGGGTCTGGGTCAATGCCATGCCTGGGTTCCACCATAAGGAGGAGGGGCACTGCCCCTTACCATGGAGGTAGTGACAGTGGGGATCTGGGAGAGGAAAAGGAGACTCCTGGGGATAGACCTGGGGGCCTTCTTTTAGCTGCTGCTTTGTAGGGCTATTTCGGGGGCCTTGCATCTTCCTTTCTTCTAAGAAAAGACTGACTGGGAGTGCCCATCATGGCGCAGTGGTTAACGAATCCCACTAGGAACCATGAGGTTGTGGGTTCGGTCCCTGCCCTTGCTCAGTGGGTTAAGGATCCGGCGTTGCTGTGAGCTGTGGTGTAGGTTGCAGACTCGGCTCGGATCCTGCGTTGCTATGGCTCTGGCGTAGGCCGGTGGCTACAGCTCCTATTCGACCCCCAGCCAGGGAATCTCCATATGCCGCAGGAGTGGCCCAAAGAAATAGCAAAAAGAAAAAAAAAAGAAAAGACTGACCACTTCTGAGTTTTCTGATCACTAAGTAAATGCTCTTTTCCTTTTTTTTTTTTTTTTTAAGGGCCACACCCAAGGCATAGGGATGTTCCCAGGCTAGGGGTCAAATCTGAGCTGTAGCTGCTGGCCTACACCACAGCCACAGCAATGCCAGATCCAAGCCTTGTCTGTGACCTACACCACAGGTCTTGGCAATGCCAGATCCTTAACCCACTGAGCGAGGCCAGGGATCGAACCTGCAGCCTCATGGATGTTAGATTTGTTCCCGCTGAACCATGATAGGAACTCCTGCTCTTTTCATTTTTACATAGCATTTGAATTGGTGTTTAAGATTTAGACTTCAAGGTGTATAAATGATAAATATAAAATGAAATACATTTGCTTTTAGAAATTATCCCTAGTAATCCTAGTGCATGTTTTTCTCTATTCTAGAATGTTTGAAGCCCATATGCAGAGCTACAAGGGTGATGACCCACTTGGTGAATGGGAAAGGTTAGTATTTAGTTTATTTTTTTTTCTGTAAACAAACTATATGCTACCCTGAAAATTAATATTATCCATATTTTTCTAGTTATGTGCGATGGGTAGAAGAGAATTTTCCTGAGAATAAAGAATACTTGACAACTTTATTAGAGCATCTAATGAAGGAATTTTTAGATAAGAAGAGATACCACAGTGACCCAAGGTTCATCAATTATTGTTTAAAATTTGTAAGTATACTTTCAGATGTATAGTCATATCTCTAGTCATGGTGTACTTTGCTTTTTACCCCAGATTTTAAGATCATTTTAGACTGTCTTTTATTTTGATTCCTTATGTTTCCAGTCATAAATTCTTTTAGGTTGTATGGCCAGAGACATGTATTTTACAATCTTTTAGCTTCTGTATTGTGGAATCAGTGATTCAATTTTAAAATCCTTCTCTGTGTATGAAGTCTGAAATGTGACAACATGAGGTAGAAACCATTAAACTACAAAAAGGTTTGTTGGATGAGAAGTGTGTTTAGGGAAGGAGAAATAATCAGGCATTCCCAAGTACTATGAGGGTTCCTGGGAGTAAATTAAATTTATCATGAATAATTAAGAAAATATTAACTCTCAGAAATGGAATTTAGTACTAAAGGAGAAGGCTGCCTCAGATTACGCTTTAAAAGATTGTCTCCTCATTCTTGAAATAAAGGCTTGGGGGCACAAGTTCTAGTAATAAAATCAAGAATGGAGGAGTTCCCGCTATGGCTCAATGGAGATAGGCAGCACCAGAATGCAGGTTTGGTCCCCAGCCGAGCACAGAATCTGCTGTTGCTGCAACTCTGGTATAGGTCACAACTGTGACTTGAATCTGACTTCTGGCCCAGGAATTCCATAAGGTGTGGGGTGGCCAAAAAAAAAAAGAGAGAGAGAGAGAGAATGAAGTTGAACCCTTACCTTATCTCCTAGATAAAAACTAACTCATAATGGATTGAAGACCTAAAATTAAGAGTTCAAACTATTAAACTCATAGAAGAAAACATCACAGGAAACTTCATGATACTGAATTTGGAACTGAATTATTAGATATGACACCAAAAGCACAGGCCAGGAAAAAAAAAAAGAATGAAGTAGATAGGGTGCACATGGATTTGTTCACTAAATTTGAACATATGAGGATTAAAGACACCCTATGGAACTCACACTAGGATACCTTTATTTAATGCATTAGGACTGATACCTTGGGAAGTGGTGTGGGTTTTTAGGGGACATCGAACATCAAGGAAAGGGATGAGCTTATCTTGGAGGCTTGTCATCAGAGGACCACCCAGGCCTTCCCCTGCACAGTCCACATCCTAAAGCTTCAGTGGAGATGAGTGCTGAAGGCTGCCTGGACCCTGGGCCACACCGAGACCGGCAGTTCCTTTGTTCTCAGGTCTGTCTGCTTTGGCTTTCTGCAGGCCGAGTACAACAGTGACCTTCATCAGTTTTTTGAGTTTCTCCACAACCATGGTGTCGGGATCCGGTCAGCTCCTCTGTACATAGCCTGGGCTGGTCATCTGGAAGGCCAGGGAGAATGGCAGCAAGCCAGCACTGTTTTTCACAGAGGAATTCAAAACCAGGCTGAACCTAGAGAGCTGCTGCAACAGCAGTACAGGTAGTTTGAAAGTAAAACTTCACACAGTGTTTCCTACCTTGAAATATAATGTTTGCTCTTAGAAGATTTTTCATGTTATCTGTTTGTACAGGGAAATCCTTCTCATTGGGGAAAATAAGGATACATGGAATCATGTATGAAAATATTACTGTTAACATTTTCATGCATTTCTTTCCCATGCCTGTGTGTGTGCTTTAGTGTCTGTATTTTAATAGTAAACTGTACTGTATGTCTGGTTATAGATACTGAGCTTTATACTGCTCTTAAGAAATTATGCACTTTCATAGTACTTACAAGTGGTTACAAAATCTATTCCAGAGCTATGTCATAATTTAATTGTTCTCCAGTGGAACTTTTGTTTCCAACATTTTGATTTTTATAAAGAACATAAAAATTGTTCACAATTTTTAATTTTTTCAGTGACTAAATAATCTTATTTTGGGTGTATGTATATACACCTTAAGACAGAAAACTAAAGAACAGAAGAAACGCAGTGATTTAGTTGGCATTTTTTTCTCCACTTACAATAGGATTGCAGGCATATTTTACATACATATGTGGCCCTGTGTCAAGATCTCTTTTCTTCTTCATAAAAGTATTTCCTATTTTTATCTAGTTCCTTCTTATAGATTTTCAGAATTGAAACTATAGAGTCAAATGGTGTATGAAGGGTGTTCAGGCTTGTGGTGCCTGTAACCAAATTACCTGTTCAAAAGGTGGTACACGTGTCCCGTCTCTAGCTTCTCTCACTACAGCATTTACCAGCTCTTAATATACTCATTGTTTTCAGCTTTGCTCCAGTGCTCATGCTCTTTTTATTTATTTTTTATTTATTTATTTATATGTTTGTCTTTGTGCCATTTCTTGGGCCGCTCCCGCAGCATATGGAGGTTCCCAGGCTAGGGGTCTTAATTGGAGCTGTAGCTGCCAGCCTATGCCAGAGCCACAGCAACGCAGGATCCGAGCAGCGTCTGCGACCTACACCACAGCTCACAGCAACGCCGGATCGTTAATCCACTAAGCAAGGGCAGGGATAGAACCCGCAACCTCATGGTTCCTAGTCGGATTCATTAACCACTGCACCACGACGGGAACTCCTTTTTTTTTTTGCTCTTTTTAAACTTTATTATGAGAATTTTCAAGTACACATTAAACAAAGAAAAAGTAATACAATGAGCCTCCATTTGCTTATCACTTACTTTTAATACTTATTAACATTTGATCATGTTGTGCTGAAGGATATAAAGCAGTTCCAAGACAGCAAAGTATTTTACCCCAAACACTTCCTTAAACATCTCAAGAAGGTGATTTCTTACAGAATCTTACATCATTTTCACACCTAACAAAATGAGTAATAATTCTTTAATACCTAATTTTTAGTCATTCCTCATTATGTGAAATGTTTTGTTTTGTTTTGTTTTTTTAACCACTGGTTTGTTTGAATTAAGAGTCAGACAGCATTTGACATTTGGTTGTATATCTCATTGTGTCTTCATACTACACACTCCTGCTCACATATACCCAAAAATGTTGGGCTTGAAAGTTGTATATTACATGACAGGTTGATTGATGTGTAAAGATGCTGAAATGACATTTTTAACAAGTTTTTGGAGTTCCTGCTATGGAGCAGTGGGTTAAGAATCCAACTGCAGTGGCTGGGGTTTGATCCCCGGCCCAGCATAGTGGATTAAAGAATCTGGTGTTGCCACAGCAGTGGAGAAGTTCACAGCTGTGGCTTGGATTCAGTCCCTGGCCCAGAAACTTGCACATGCTGTGGGTGCAACCATAAAAAAGAAGTTGTCACAGCATGAACACTAATATATCTGCTTTTTAAAGTAGTTCTGTACTTTCACATCTTCCTTCAAAACAATATACCATCTATTGTGTTCCAGATGTAGAGAATGCCTAAAACTAGCATTCCAATACCGCATGTTATATATAATACATGCATACTTGATACCCACAGAGAAGGAGGGTGCATTTTTATATGAATTTAAGGAATACATAAACTGGAAAAAAGGAGGAACTTTTCTAATATAAATGTACTAGGGGATTTCCCACTGTGGTGCAATGGATTGGCAGCATCTCTGAAGCACTGGGACATTCAGTCCCTGGTTTGGCATGGTAGATTAAGGATCCACTGCAGCTCAGATCTGATCTCTGGCCCAGGAAGTCCATATGCTGTGGAGTGGCAGAAAAAAAAAGGAAAAAAATAAAATGTGTGTGTGTGTACTGGTTTGAAGACAATCCAAGAATCTTTTTTTTTTTTTTTTAATTTTGTAGCAACTCCAAATTTATACTTTCTCTTAACCTCAATCTCAACTATCTTATAGTAAACTGTTTAACATGTTCGGATTTCATTTTAATCTAAATACATACTTAACTCTAAGTTATAGTCTATATTGATACCATCCCTGCTATCTTTTAGGTTGTTTCAGACACACCTTGCGGAAACCCATTTACCGACTCAAGGTAAAATAATGCTTTCTAAAATGTCCAAAGTGTTGGTAATTTGTCTTTGATTTTTCACTGCTGTTTTTTTTTTTTTCCCATGAAAAACATCCATCTGGTATTTATTGACTGTATTGTCTTAGGCAGGGAAAGCACTCTGCTAATAATAATGCCTGATAAATAGCCCTGGGGATCGGGGGGGCTCTACCTTATCACTTTAAAAGAAAAACTCACAAGAAAAACTTGGTGTTCACTTGTATTTTTAGTTTTTTTGTTTTTAAATAAGAATTGCCCTAAATAGAGGACAGTAGTTACTCTGGAGTACATCTGTTCTGAATGGAATCAAATGTGTTTAATACAACTTTTAAAGATGTATAGTAATTTTTTGTAGAAATATAGACATCATTGCAACATTAAGCATCCTATCCTGTAGTTTAAAATAATGAGAGTTTACATTTCTTTCAGAGACTTCCTTGGGCATTTTGAATTGATTAGAAAATTGTCCCTACAATATTTATCTTATTTATAAAGTATTTTAGTTACATTTTCTGAGACAGTGTAAATGAGTTTAATTTTTAATGTTTCTTTTTGGAAGATGAGGGGATGTATTTGTAATAATTTTGTTTAATATGATTTTACCCTTATTTCTTTTTGTTTCATCCTTTTCCCTTTATAGCGAGAATTTTAGAACCTCTGCATGATGCTCAGATTATAAACCAAATGGTAACATCAAAATCAAATCCAGGAAATAACTCAGCCTGTGTTTCTAAAAAGCAGGTAATAATAATTGTGGTTCATGTGGCAACTGCAAAGGGTACTGAACAGTCATCTGACTGCCATCCACATTTGCTTGGGCATCTCACTTGTCTCCCAAGACCCTAACCCCCACATCAGCTGCCTGCTCTGGGGCACCTTTCTGGGCCTGTCATCATCTGCCACTGCTCACCTCAAATAAAAGAACTCACTGTCCGACTATAACTTTCTGTACTTGTCTGAGCTCAGGACCCCCACTCCATGGCCTCCTGTCTCACCTCCCCAACAGCCTCTCTCCCCTGTCCTGTATGCCTGCCTTTCACAGGCCCAGGATCCCCTGTCCTGTTCATACCCACTTGGAGGCCCCACTTAAAAGCACTCAGAGCTTGGAACTTAACCTCACCAGGGTTTTTAACTCACTAGCAATTATGTTTCCAGTGTCACAGTTCACTCTTTACCTCTTATGTATTGCTTATATTTCCCATTTTTCTCTCTAATGCCAAATTGTAATGATTTTAAACTTCTTTCCACTTTCCTCAAACTGGGGACCTGGCTACGTCTAACCTCTCCCTCAGGAGCTGGCAAAAATACTATTTCAGTGAAACAGCAGAAGCCATCAAATGACCCCTGTCCATTTTTGTTACCAACCAATAAGTTACTGCACACCTCTCTGCCCTCACAGTGTGGGGAGGTGGCCTTCCACTGTGTTTGGCTTTTGTCCCCCTCAAGGTTTTTGCCCTGTTGAGATCTCTTCTGCTCTGATGGCTTATCAGCTTATTTCCTATCATATTTCCTCTTGTACCTCTAGTACCATTGCACTTTCAGAGTTTGCTAAGGACCTTCTTTAAGCTAAGTCCCGTGGAAATGCCTCTTTCTCTGTGTACATGTGCAAGTTTTATTAATTTAACACATTCTGAAAAGTACAATATGAATTTCTAACTTTGGCAGATACTGAGACTCCCCCAGTTTACCTCCTACCCATGTTTGCCAGTCTCATTTTTTCCTGCTGCCCTGACTATCAGTTTCTAGGCTGTGGAGATGGGTCTTGTTCACAGTCACTTCCCAAGACCTAGCTTAGTACCTGACATATATGAGATGTTCAGTAAATACTTCTCTAGTGAGTGAATGCTAGTATTGGAAACTTCTGAGCATAGACTAGTACCAGAAGAAAGTTTTAATGTTTTTGTCGTTGTTGTCGTTGTTGTTGTTGTTGTTGTTGTTGTTGTTGCTATTTCTTGGGCCGCTCCCGCAGCATATGGAGGTTCCCAGGCTAGGGGTTGAATTGGAGCTGTAGCCACCGGCCTACGCCAGAGCCACAGCAACGCGGGATCCGAGCCGCATCTGCAACCTACACCACAGCTCACGGCAACGCCGGATCCTTAACCCACTGAGCAAGGGCAGGGACCGAACCCGCAACCTCATGGTTCCTAGTCGGATTCGTTAACCACTGCGCCACGACGGGAACTCCCTAATGTTTTTTTTTTTTAATGTAGCTATTTGGAAGTTAATTTCATTATATTTAGGTGCTGTGGTTCAGCGCCTAGACTATGAATCAAAGGAAAATAAGTGCCCTTCTCTACTACTAAGGATATTTTTTTAAATCACTTTCTTACTGGGCTCTAGTTGCATAAGTTATCATAAGAGTAATAATGCAGACCAAAGCTTCAGGTATTAATTGTAACTTTAAAGACAGTAGGTAAGTCTTGATGATTAAGGGATCCCTCAAGTGTTTTCCTATTGCTTTGTGAAGCAATTTGGATGATGGTTTCTTTTCAGATAAGTGAGTGCTTTTCTTCTCTGTCTTTTTAGGGTTCAGAGCTATCTGGAGTAATATCTTCAGCTTGTGATAAAGAGCCGAATATGCAAGTACAATCTGTGTATTAATCTATCACTTGGTTTCCTTCAAGGGCTGCTTCAATATGCTGTTTGTAAATAATGTATTTTTCCCCATTTTAGGGAACAAAGGGTGATCATGATTTCTAAATCAGAATATTCTGCACACTCATCTTCGGCGGCCAAAACTGACATTCAGCAGGTTGTTATGTATTGCAAGGAGAAGCTTATTTGTGGAGAATCAGAATTTTCCTTTGAAGAACTGAGAGCCCAGAAATACAATCAGCGGAGGAAACATGAGCAATGGGGTATTTCACCTACACAATTTGAGATATACTCTGTCCCTTAAAAATAACACTCATCTCCAAGTAATTACATTTGGAGCAGATAATTGACTACTGAAAGAATCAGGGTGGGGGGGGGTGGAAACAACTGTCTAGCTTATCCTGTTGGAAGCCTAGAAGTCTTTGTTAAATATTAGTGTAGCAACCACATTTTCTTGACAGCAAAGCTCAGAGTTGAAACAGCAGTAAAATACAAATCCATGCCTGCATTGCCTTAACTTGTAGTGAAATGGTAAATAATTTTTAACCTTTCATATATTATCTGTGTGGACTTGAACTTCTGCATATAGCAATTCTAAATCTCTGGGTCTGTTATTTGTACTGTGAAAGGATTAGGTTGGGAACTAGAGTTGAGAAGAGCTTTTTCAAGATCTGCAACTGGTATAAATAAGACATTCGAGGGTCCTCTGATCAAAGTGCCATGTTATTCATGGCTGTACTGTGTGGTGGATCAAGCCTCCCTGCCAGTGTTGACCCTTGCCTGTGCTCTGACAATGTGGACCTCAGAGGAAAATGCGCCTCTGTCCCACTCAGGGCTTCTACACCATCTGTGGATTTGTGCTGTGCCCACTCTGTAGGCCACTTTTTGTTTTCTTTATTTCTCCTCTGGTTGATAGCTGAGAGGACAGGCCGTTGACACACATGCAGGACACTTTTGTGCCATGCACAGATGCTGATGTCTGAGCTGGACCGTGTGATTCACACTGCTGTGGTTATGTTAACCAGTTATCGGGAGTGGGACTGATGGCAGTGTACGCGACACAATGACCTTTCAGTGCACTTTACTCTTATTCCTTCTTAGAAAGCACCTAGAGAGTTAGAGCTTTTAAAAACAGTCCCATTCTTCAAATGATTTGCAGTCATGATTGTTCTCCAAGAAGTGCTTGGTATCATACCATGCTGTTACCAAGTACTTTTGTTGCGCATGTAAATTTTTATAAATTGCGTGCCCTGAACTCAAACATAACTGTGCTGAGGGTAGGTAAAAACTCTAAATGGAAAGTAATACATATTTCAGTTCTAATAACCTAGTACAGGGAGTTCCCATTGTGGCTTAGTGGTTAATGAATCTGACAAGGAACCATGAGGTTGTGGGTTCGATCCCTGGCCTTGCTCAGTTAAGGGTTAAGGATCCGGTGTTGCCGTGAGCTGTGGTGTAGGTTGCAGACGCGGCTCAGACACCGCGTTGCTGTGGCTCTGGTGCAGTCTGGCAGCTGCAGCTCCAATTAGACCCCTAGCCTGGGAACCTCCATATGCCACAGAAGGGGCCCTAGAAAAGGCAAAAAGACAAAAAACAAACAAACAAACAAAACAAACAAACAAACAAAAAGCGAGTACACATGGAAAACACTAGTTAAAAAACTTGCCATCCTAAAATTAACGTTTTACTGCTTTTACATAAATTCCTCTGATGACCCGAATTTAAATTTTGCATGCAAACCATTTGTCTTTCCTAAAGTCCATGAAGACAGGCATTATATGAAAAGGAAAGAAGCAAATGCTTTTGAAGAACAACTATTAAAACAGAAAATGGATGAACTTCATAAGAAATTGCACCAAGTGGTGGAGCTGTCGCATGAGAACCCGCCTTCCTCCCAGGACAGGTCTGAGGTGTGTGCTCTTCCCCAAGGCTTCCCGAGACCAGTACAGCAATTTCTGTTGCAATCAGCTCTTTTCTGTCCTCTAATTTTAGAATTAATTCTGATGTCAGTTTAGTTACTAGCTTTCCAAATTTTTTTCCCCCAGCAGTGGGGGAAGACTCAATCTCATACACTTCCAGACAACAGAGGTCACATTTAATGAGCCAAGCATCAGACACTGGGTTTCTCAACAGCAACACAAAAAGGTGTTCAAAATGTAGAATAAGAAAGGAAGTTACAGAACAGAATATGTAGTGTGTTTTTATATGTGTGTGTATCTCAGTGGGGGCTACATATTTCTGTATTTATGTATTAGTCCTTTTTCTGATTTTTCTTTTTTGGTACAATGACTGTATATGTAATGGAAATTCAGATATAATGATTTCATTAATTTGTGTTGAGAAGCCAGCACACACTGCAAGAATGGGTCTCAGGACCTGTTTATCCTACAGACTTCCTGTTGCCTCCTTCCTGTTTTCAGCTCCACTTTCACTTCCATTCTGAAATGTGTTCAAATTTCTGGACGTCTCTCCAAGTGCCATTTTAATGTGTTAGGATTCCTTCATCATCGTTTTGGTCAGGTTTGCGGAGAGGAAGTAGATGATAAAGCAGGGGTTTAAGCCACTGATTTTCACCATAAACCTCTCTTTGTGAATTTATTTTTATATATGATTGGTATAAGGGTATATTTTTCCAATTGGGTCTCCAGTTGTTCCTAAATCATTTATTGACCAGCTCAGCTTTTCCCTATTGGTATATAATATCTTTATCACATACTAAATTTTTAATATATAAGACCTATTTCTAAAATAATTCTTTGTTTTGGTCAATAGGTTTCTTCTTGATCACTCCACATTATGTTTACTACAGCTTTGTTGTGTGTTTTGATAGTCTATTATTATTTTTTATTAATGTACTTCAGAAATGAATATTATGATTATTTTTAATCTTTACTAATTTCATAGGTGAGGAAATGGTATAGGTTATTTTTAATTATCTTTTTGATAACTAGTAAGAATAAATTTTATATTTTGTCCATTTATCTGTGAAATAACTATTCTTGTGGTAGATATTTGGTGCTTTTCTTTCTTTCCTTTTTTTTTTTTTAAATGGCTGCACCCTCAGTGTATGGAGGTTCCCGGGCCAGGGATTGAACCTGAGCTGCAGCTGTAACGCAGGCCACAACTGTGGCAATGCTGGATCCTTTAACCCACTGTGCCAGGCTAAGGATCAAATTCTGCACCTCTGTGGTGACCTGAGCCGTTGCAGTCAGGTTCTTAACCCACTGTGCCACAGCAGGAACTCCTGATGCTTTTCTTAACAATTTGTGAGAACACTTTTACAGGGCGAGGAATTAACTCTTTGTCTTTTAACTTGGCAACATGAGAGTGTACATGTACAGTCAGAGGAGTACATGAGTGAAACAGTAAAGGCTTTAAGTTAAAGGCCTGTGTCCTGCCCATTGTGAGCCATGCTTTTGTGGCAGCTAGTGCCATTTATCATCACGGTTCCTAGTCATTCAAGAGAAAATGGCTACCAAGGGTATCTTAATGGAAGGAACACCATTATGAGCCTTTGATAATATTGATTTGTTAGTCTTTTCCGAAAATTAAGTAAAGACAAACAGAACAGTTCTTAAATACTGATAAATGGCCAGGACTGATATTTTGGTGAAGTGTGAGCTGCCCATTGAGTCTGTGGTTGAGAAGCTACAAAAGCATCCAGCACATAGAGTGGCCTTTGTGGTTGTTGTTTACTGTGCATTTCAGAGCACCTGGCAGGGTAAGGGGCTGCCTCAGGAGAAAAGGAAGCTGTAGGAGACAGATGCCATTCTTTGAAAAGCTGTAATACCTAATTAATAACATTCTGGACCTCATGGCTTTGTTTTTGTTTGTTTGCTTCATATGAAAGGTTAATCTAGCACAGGTAGGGCTGCATGCAGGCTCCCTGCAGGAGCTTGGAGCACCGAGTCTACCAGCTGTCAATCAGCAGCCATCAAAGAATGCAGGAGAGAAACCCAGGGAGGCACCTCCTGTTGTTCCTCTTACAACAAATGCTGTCACCGCTACTTTGGTGTCTCCAGCCATCAACCAGAGTGTAGCTCCCCTGGTTCTTCTGACAGCCCAACCAGTGACAGATACCATGTTTACAGTGACCGACAAAGCTGCCAGGTAAGTCAAAGATAGCCCTAGAGATGATTATGGGAAGGGCATCCGGCAACTTCTTTATGTGACTTGCAATATCAAGAGCCATATACAAATGATGGATGAGTCCCTTTCTTTGGCGTCGCCTATAGCACATGGAAGTTCCTGGGACAGGGATCAAACCCACACTAAAGCTGTGACCCAAACTGCTGTAGCGACAATGCCAGATCCTTAACCTGCTATTCCACAAGGGAACTCTGAGTCCTGTTTTTTAAAATACTTTTTCAGTGGGCATGTAGTAGAAAAACTAAGTTATGGAAACATTAGCCCCAACTCGTTCATTGGGGGAGTTCCTGTCGTGGCTCAGTGGAAATGAATCTGACTAGCATTCATGAGGATGCAAGTTCTATCCCTGCCTTGCTCAGTGGGTTAAGGATCTGGCGTTGCCATGAGCTGCAGTGTAGGTGTGGCTCAGATCTGGCATTGCTGTGGCTGTGGTGTAGGCCGGCAGCCACAGCTCCTATTCGACCCCTAGCCTGGGAACCTCCATATGCCACAGGTGCAGCCCTAAAAAGAAGCAAAAAAAAAAGTTTTGATACCCTGAAACTAAACAATCTTTATTTAACTGAAGAATATACAGCTGAAATTGCCTTTGCTTACCAGCTTTGGCTGAGTATATATAGAGATATTACAATCCAGATAGTTCCTTAACATTTGTTCTCCCCATGTTCCTTCTGCTGTCCCACTGGGAGTAGTTTGAGATTAATTTTCTTTACACAATATGCCAAAAACTCTGTTTACTGTTATGGAAGTTTTTTCCTCCAATTTTGAGCAATTTTCCTAGATTGCAGAAATTACAATTAATGTCATATCATTTGTTTATATTTTTATCTTCAATCGCTTTGGTGTTCTTTCTCTTTTTTTTAAACATATAAAAATGTATTGTTCCAGGAGGAAAAATAAAAGCCACAATGT
This sequence comes from Phacochoerus africanus, assembly GCF_016906955.1. Classification (NCBI taxonomy): domain Eukaryota; kingdom Metazoa; phylum Chordata; class Mammalia; order Artiodactyla; family Suidae; genus Phacochoerus; species Phacochoerus africanus. Next base: position 49,442,989 of record NC_062548.1, read on the forward strand.
AACCCACATCCTCCTCTTGGGCTAAACCCCTTTATAAGTACTAGTCCTCTTCAGTGTCCAAGGTCCACTTTTATCAGTGGTGTCTCCTGGAAGTAAGACTTTAAATCATCATGCTTTTTCAGTCACATTAGAATAATAATTCAGACCTGTGTCCTGTATGACACCATGCATATAAAAAGAGGACTGTTGTGTGGGGGCTATGACTTCATTAATTCTTCATTTGCAAGATCATAAAATGGTCAAAACAGCAACAGTGATGGGTTCTGCAGACAGGATGGGTGTCCAGCAGTCCTTTATAAAATGGGGAAACTCTTTAACCTAGCGATCATTCAGATCTCAGTCAGAAGCTGAGAGTGACCCTGGCCTCAGCCCAGGCGAGGGCCAGAATGGACAGCTGACCACAGCAGAAAAAGGGCACCCTTCTCTTATATCTCATATAAAGTTCATCTTTTTATGACAGTTTAATGGGGAATTTGTAGAATTAAAAGTGCTTTGCACTATCTACTTTTCACCCTTAAAGGGAGCAATGGTAAATAGACAGATGAAGTCCACTCCCACGACTGTACCTAAAACAAACTGTGATATAAATGTCTCAGGCACCACTTTCCCTTTGTTGACAACTGTTGGGGTCTAGAAAACAGTGCACTGTGGCCACCTGCTTGTCACAGGAGGGGTGGCCCATGCAGTGAAAGCACTAGTGCTGGCCTGTGTCACGGCTAAGGAAGAGCTGAACAAGGCCCCTAGATCCAGAGCTGCATGGTAGCCCTTCAGCCAGTGTTGTCAGTGGGATCATTTGAATCAGAGAAGCTGCAATCCTGCCCCACCCTATGTAAGAACGATTAGCAGTTGTTAAAGTACAGAATCACTCCGTCAAGCGAACGTTCATACCTGGACTTCATCTGTGAGAATTATTGTCCTCAAAGGGAAATAAAAGAAACAATAAAACATTTTATTCACTTACACTAAACCTAGGCAGTCCCATCTGTGTTGTAACAACAGGCTCATAATTGCTGAAATTTTTACCCTTCTTTCTTGATACTTTAGTTTTACCTCAGGAGTTTTCTCTTCCAGATGTATGAATCGAAGTACTCATGAATTCAAGCCACAGAATGGAGCAGAGATGAAAGAAGGTAACATCTAATTATAATACATTTGTTTCTAACCCGTTTGCCCAGACTTGTCCAGCTTGCTCAGAGATCTGTTTGGTAGCTGTAGTTCATGACATCTTTAGACCGTAATGAACCTGAGTATGGGCTTTCCTGCTCTTAGTGTGCAGGGGTTCAGTAAGCCACAGACCATTTCAAGTATGAAGGTTGAAATCCACTTGGTAGTCCCATCTTAGTAATTAGTATCCTTTGGAAGCTTGATCTGTGAAAACTTTTCTATTAAATTTCTCAGAAGATTTATCTAAAACAAGAGTCATCTTTAATATATTGTGAGGAAGAAAAGGTGATTAAAAGATTATTTAGGAGTGTTATACTTCTGTTTGATACTACTTCGTTAGAAGTATTTGCATAAAAGTAAACTTTATAAGACATCACTCCCCCATCCCTCCATGTTACTGACATTTTTTTCCAGTGACGGTTTAGTGGGAACAGAACTACTCAGCAAAGCAGGCGACGCCTGCATTTAACCAGGACCTAACTGAGCAGGCAGATGCCAGGCACTATTCTAGGTGGTAAGGGGTACGGTCAGAACAGAAAGGACAAAAAATCCCTACCCACGCCAAGGAAGAAAAGGAAGTATAGAGTAAGTTTCTTAAATTGTGTGCTTTCTAAATTATTCTGATTTCTCCACTGATATTGCATTTTGTCCCCATTTCTTTAATAGGGTGTGAAACACATAAGGTTGTTAATACAAGTTCTTTTCACACCACTCCGAACACATCACTGGGACTGGTTCAGGCAACACCATCCAAAGTGCAGCCATCCCCCACCGTGCACACAAAAGAAGCATTAGGTATGTACAGCTTTGTGTTTGAATGGGTATCATCGAATTAATGAGATGAATTAAGGAACGATCTTTGGCAACCAATGGTAGTTATTTTTTCCATTCTTTCTATTCTTTTCAGGTTTCATCATGAATATGTTTCAGGCTCCTACACTTCCTGATGTTTCCGATGACCAAGATGAATGGCCATCTCTAGGTCAAAATGAAGATGCTTTTGAAGCCCAGTTTCAAAGTAATAGCAATTTGTTTAATGGCTACTAAGTGGATAGTGTTGCAGATGGTTGCCCACAGAAATAGCAAGGGTTATACAAGAAGTTTCCCTGCCCTTGGTTAACCTGTCACATAAAAGCATGGAGTTTGTGAAATAAAAAAAAATGTAACAGTGTTCAACAAAGTAAAATAAATAGGTGCTAAAAAGGGCAAGGTCCCTATGGGTAGACATGGCCAGGAAGGGCTGAGTGGTTGGGATATCCTTGGGCTTTGCCCGGCAGAGGAATGTTAGGGGCAGAGTGTTAGGCCAGTGACTAGCCCCTCTTTGTCTAGAGTCAGGGGATTTGAGCTGGAAGGTGGAGAGAGATGGTGACAAATATAAATATAGAACTAAGAGGTTAATTCCTCCTCGTAGGACAACAAAGACATGGAGAGCTTTATTCAGTGTCAGTGACCATAGCAATGTGTCAGAAGAATGGGGAACACTGGCTTTATGTGTGGCCAGAACACAAGACCTGGAGGCCTGCATGCTAACCCTGGTGACCATGGTTAAGCCCCTTCATGTCACTGCAGAGTGACTCACTGCATTACCTAGTGTTTCAAAACCCGATAACATTATTTTATCTTGTTATTGAGCTCTTGTTATATTTTCTTATTTGTAGTTGAAGTTTCACTTAAACGATAGTGTTTTTGGCTTATTTTCATAATTAAATACAGTTTTTTACTCTGTTGCAGAAAATGCAAAGTCTTCTGGGGCTTGGGGAGTCAATAAGATTATCTCTTCTTTGTCATCTGCTTTTCCCGTGTTTGAAGATGGAAACAAAGAAAATTATGGGTAAAGAAATAGATCTGGTTAAAATAACACTGGGGGAGACACATGTTGCCACAGTGACAGGGATGGTACAGAGGTTGCAGGCCTGCAGGTGCAGAGGCCATGAGAGAGAGAACAGGGCCTGCTGATCAGGTAGTCTGGGTCCCAGTCCCAGCTCTGCCACTGCTGAGCCTTTTGACCACATGGCCAACAGATGGATGCTGAAGTTCTTTTCCAGATCTGCAGGGCTGTAGGGGAGTTCTGACAAAGCAGTCCTCCCATAACAAAAGCAGGTATTTCCAAAGGGAAACAGCAGTATAGTTATAAATCATCAAAGAACCAAGGGACCCTATAGATTTGACATTGTGTTAGCTGTAAAGGAATTCACCAGGACAGGTATCTAGACATGTTCAGTATACGCTGGCATTATTGATAAAATAGAAAAGGAAATGGCTAATATTGGGTCCTGCTGCAGGGAACATAGGATTTAAAGCCGAAGGACAGCACATTAGAGCCCTATCAGGGTGAGGTTGGGTAGTTCCCAGAATTTCCCGTTAATAATGTAGACTGTGGAAAGAGAAATGTGAAAGCTATCTTGGTGTAGAAGAGATTCATATTCCAAAGCCAGACCAAGCACTGGGAATAAGAAATTAAACATATGGCATCCATGCCATTCTGTTGGCCACAGCCCCCTTTTGTTCTCCTTAAAACTTGGTGTAATAGAAATTTCTGTATTTTACCCCCTCACTTAAGTAACTGTAGGTCTACTTTTATATACATAGTCAAGTTAATTCAACTTGCACTCAAGTTTTGCTATAACTGCTGTAAAAGAAATATGTATATAAATACTAGTTAAGTAGGATAAGTGACAAATGTTTTTAACACTCTAAGTGGTAGGATTTATTTCCTTTGCATATTTTGCTGTTTTTGCAATTTTGCAACCCTTTCCTTAGATTACCACAGCCTAAAAATAAACCCACAGGAGCCAGGACCTTTGGAGAACGCTCTGTGAGCAGATTTCCTTCAAAACCAAATGTAAGTAAATCTCTGCCTCATCCATGAAATGAATCGTGCAACCCATTTCTCTTCATTTTACCAAATAATTGTGCCAATCAAATGAGATGATGTTTTTAAAAAACTGTGCTGAAAAATAAAGTATTATGTGAAGGGTAAGTTTTTTAGAACATTATTCTGTAATTATTTGCAAATCTATTATGCACCACATACTGTGATAGATTTAGAAACTGAAATATGAGGAATTCCCATTGTGGCTCAGTGGTAACAAACCTGACTAGCATCCATGAGGATGCAAGCTCAATCCCTGGCCTCACTCAGTGGGTTAAGGATCTGGCATTGCTGTGGCTGTGGCGTAGGCCAGCAGCTACAGCTCTGACTTGACCCCTAGCCTGGGAACTTCCATATGCCATGTGTGTGGCCCCAAAAAGACCAAAAAAAAAAAAGAAAAGGAAAATGAGTTTGATATGATCCTTGCCCTCCCAGAGCCTTCCTGTTGACAGAGAAACCACTGGGGGGATATGTATTTTTCCTAGACCTAAGAAGTTTGATAAAGGCTATATGGGAACTCTGTACTATCTTTGTATTTTCTCTAAATCTAGGCTCTTCAAATTAAAAAAAGAAGAAAGTAAAAATTGGTAAATGAAATGTGGTTCTTGTATATGATAAAACTCCACTGGAGTGTGTTAAAGATAAAATGTCAGAGTTCCCGACGTGGCTCAGTGGTTAACGAATCCGACTAGGAACCATGAGGTTGCGGGTTCGATCCCTGCCCTTGCTCAGTGGGTTAAAGGTCTGGCGTTGCCATGAGCTGTGGTGTAGATTGCAGACGTGGCTTGGATCCCGCGTTGCTGTGGCTCTGGCGTAGGCTGGCAGCTACAGCTCCGATTCAACCCCTAGCCTGGGAACCTCCATATGCCACGGGAGCAGCCCAAGAAAAGTCAAAAAGACAAAAAAATAAAATAAAATGTCCCAGTTCTGGGGATAAAGAACCTCAAGGTCCTTGGCTGTGTGTTAGCCAGGAGTTACATCTGTTTCTTCTAAAGAATTAAAATTCCCCATTTTTTTGACTCATATAATAAAGTATTAATGAGGAGTTCCCTAGTGGTACAGCAGGTTAAGCATCTGGTGGTGTCACTGCAGTGGCGTGGGTTCCTGTTACAGTGAGGGTTTGATCCCTGGCAGGAGAACTTCCACATGCTGCAGCAGGTGCAGCCAAAAAAAAAAAAAAAAAGTATTCATGTGTTAAATTTCATCTACCAAACAGGGAGATTGCTGCTTTTATCCAGTGCATCTTTTGTCGTAGGAAGTACCTCACACAGAAGAATTTCTGGATGATTCAACCGTATGGGGTCCCCGCTGCAACAAAACTCTGGCACCCAGTCCCAAGGGCCCCGGAGACTTCACGTCTGCTGCACAGCTTGCGTCTACACCCTTCCACAAACTTCCAGTGGATTCAGTGCACCCTCTAGAAGATAAAGGTGTGTGTGACACTATCTTAGTGTCTTATCTTGTGCCAACTTCAGTTCTTTTATTATTGTAGTTTTCTTCTTGAAAATTCTAAATGGGAAATTTGAAACTCATAAAGAGGAAATTTAAAATCCATTCATTGTATCACATACATGATTTTTTCATACTGTCTTCATAAAGTCTGCGTGCATTTAAAAGTTTAATAACTTCGATTATAGGTAAAACAGGAGAAAAACCTTTAGAAGCATTTAAAGGCAAAGATACAAAGTATGACCCATTTGTATGGGGTATAGGTTTATGTCATGTTTTACAACAAACAAAATAGCCACTACAGACAGATTAAATTATTTGAAAAATAATGGACATTTTATACCCTAATCTGATAAGAGCAAATTCTAGTCCTTGATATGTCCCTACAACTTTTTTTTTTGTCTTTTTGCCATTTCTTGGGCCACTCCTGCGGTATATGGAGGTTCCCAGGCTAGGGGTCGAATCAGAGCCATAGCTGCCTGCCTATGCCAGAATCACAGCAACAAGGGATCCAAGCTGCGTCTGCAGCCTACGCCACAGCTCACAGCAACGCTGGATCCTGAACCCACTGAGCAAGGTCAGGGATGGAACCCACAGCCTCATGGTTTCTAGTCAGATTCATTAACCACTGAGCCATGACGGGAACTCCTAATATGTATCTACAACTGCTATTATTTCAAAGATGTAGCCAAAGACTATACTCAGAAAATCTTACTTTAAAAAAATTTTAGCGATCTAACTTCAAGAGAGTAATGATAAACCTCAAAAATAATCCTTATTTTCCCCAAACATAGCACTCTAATGTCTCAGATCTGAACTGAAGCTTAATAAATGACATAGTTCTTGAATACCCATAATTATTACCTATCAAATACTTACCTACAAAATATATACAGATATACCTCCTTTTATTGCACTTCACTTTATTGCATTTAGATACTGAGGTTTTTACATGTCGAAGCTTCGTGGCAACACTGTGTTGAGGAAGGCTGTTGGTATCATTTTTCCAGCAACATTTACTCACTGTATCTGAGTAAATTACCACATTTTGGTATTCTTGAAATATTTCAAACTTTTTCATTATTGTCATATTTGTTATGTTCTGTGGTCAGTGATCTTTGATGTTACTATTGGGGTACCACGAACTTTGCCTGTAGAAGATGGTGACCTTAATCAGTGGATGTTGTATGTTCTGACTGCTCCACCAACTGGTCATTCTCTGTTTCTCTCCCTCTCCTTGGGCCCCTCTCCTTCCTGAGACACAGCAATATTGAAATTGGACCAGTTAATATTGAAATTAGACCAGTTGAAGGTACAAAGGCCTTTAAGGGTTCAGGTGGCAGGAAGAGTCATAGGTCCGTCCCTCACTTTATTTTTTTTTAATTGATTTTTTATTGTTATTTCCCCCAACACTTTTTTATTCCACTGTACAGCATGGGGACCAGTTACACATACATGTGTACATAATTTTTTCTCCCATTGTTGTGCTGCATTGTAAGTATCTAGACAGTTCTCAGTGCTACATAGCAGGATCTCATTGTTAATCCATTCCAAAAGCAATAGTTTGCATCCGTTAACCCCAAACTCCCAATCCATCCCACTCCCTCCCCCTCCCCCAGGGCAACCACAAGTCTATTCTGCAAGTCCATGATTTCCTTTTCTGTGGAAAGGTTCATTTGTGCTGTAAATCAGATAACAGATATGAGTGATATCATATGGTATTTGTCTTTCTCTTTCTGACTTACTTCACTCAGTATGAAAGTCTCTAGTTCCATCCATGTTGCTGCAAATGGCATTATTTTGTCCTTTTTTATGGCTATGTAGTATTCCATTGTGTATATATACCACATCTTCCGAATCCAATCATCTGTTAATGGACATTTGGGTTGTTTCCATGTCTTGGCTATTGTGAATAGAGCTGCAATGAACATGAAGGTGCATGTGTCTTTTTTAAGGAAAGTTTTGTTCAGATATGTGCCCAAGAGTGGGATCGCTGGATCATATGCTAGTTCTATGTATAGATTTCTAAGGTACCTCCATACTGTTCTCATAGTGGCTGTACCAGCTTACATTCTCACCAACAATGCAAGAGGGTTCCCGTTTATCCACACCCCCTCCAACACTTGTTATTTGTGGACTTCTTAATGATGGCCATTCTGACTGGCGTGAGGTGGTATCTCATGGTAGTTTTGATTTGCATTTCTCTAATAATCAGGGATGTTGAGCATTTTTTCAAGTGTTTGTTGGCCATCTGTTTATCTTCCTTGGAGAAATGTCTTTTCAGGTCTTTTGCCCATTTTTCCATTGGTTGATTGGCTTTTTTGCTGCTGCGTTGTATAAGTTATTTGTATATTTTAGAGATTAAGCCCTTCTCAGTTGCATCATTTGAAACTATTTTCTCCCATTCTGTAAGTTGTCTTTTTGTTTTCTTTTTGGTTTCCTTTGCTGTACAAAAGCCTTTCATTTTGATTAGGTCCCATTGGTTTATTTTTGCTTTTATTTCTGTTGCTTTGGGAGACTGACCTGAGAAAATATTCATGATGTTGATGTCAGAGAGTGTTTTGCCTATGTTCTCTTCTAGGAGTTTGATGGTGTCTTGTCTTAAATTTAAGTCTTTCAGCCATTTTGAGTTTATTTTCGTGCATGGTGTGAAGGTGTGTTCTAAGAAGTTTCACTGATTTGCATGCAGCTGTCCAGGTTTCCCAGCAATTCTTTCTGAATAGACTGTCCTTTTCCTAGTTTATGTTCTTGCCTCCTTTGTCAATGATTGATTGACCATAGGTGTCAGGCTTTATTTCCAGGTTCTCTATTCTGTTCCATTGGTCTGTATTGTCTGTTTTGGTACCAGTACCACACTGTCTTGATGACTGTGGCTTTGTAGTATTTCTTGAAGTCTGGGAGAGTTATGCCTCCTGCTTGGTTTTTCTCAAAACAAAATTTGGCAATTCTGGTTTGTTTTTTTCTGTTTTTTGTTTTTTGTCTTTTTGCCATTTCTTGGGCCGCTCCCGCGGCATATGGAGGTTCCCAGGCTAGGGGTCGAATCGGAGCTGTAGCCACTGGCCTACGCCAGAGCCACAGCAATGTGGGATCCGAGCCGCGTCTGCAACCTACACCACAGCTCACGGCAACGCCGGATCCTTAACCCACTGAGCAAGGGCAGGGACCAAACCTGCAACCTCATGGTTCCTAGTCGGATTCGTTAACCACTGCGCCACGACGGGAACTCCCAATTCTGGGTTTTTTGTGGTTCCATATAAATTTTTGGATTGTTTGTTCTAGTTCTGTGAAAAATGTCTCACCACTGCTATTCAACATAGTATTGGAAGTCCTAGCCACAGCAATCAGACAAACAAAAGAAATAAAAGGCATCCAAATAGGAAGAGAAGAGATAAAACTGTCACTGTATGCAGACGACGTGATATTATACATAGAAAACCCTAAGGACTCAACCCAAAAACTACTTGAACTGATCAACAAATTCAGCAAAGTAGCAGGATGTAAGATTAACATTCAGAAATCGGTAGCATTTCTGTATACTAACAATGAAACTTTAGCAAAGGAATATAAAAACACAATACCTTTTAAAATTGCACCCCCCAAAATACCTGGAAATACACCTGACCAAGGAGGCAGAGGACCTATATGCCGAGAACTACAAAACATTAATCAAGGAAATTAAAGAAGATGTAAAGAAATGGAAAGATATTCCATGTTCCTGGATTGGAAAAATTAATATTGTAAAAAATGGCCATACTACCCAAAGCAATCTATAGATTCATTCAAGCAGTACTTATCAAATTACCTAGATCTCTCACTTTAAATCACAAGTTAGAAATGATTAAGCTTAAGAAGTCATGTTGAAAGTCAAGTTAAGCTGAAAGCTAGACTACTTGTGCCAAACAGTTAGCCAAGTTTTAGATGCAAAGGAAAAGGTCTTGAAATTAACAGTCCTACTCCAGTGAACACACAAATGATAAGAAAGCAAAACAGCATTATTGCTGATATGGAGAAAGTTTGCGTGGTCAGGATAGAAGATCAAACCAGGCACAACATTCCATTGAGCCAAAGCCAGATCTAAAGCCCAGCTCTCTCTTCAATTCTATGAAGGCTGAGAGAGGTAAGGAAGCTACAGAAGAAAAGTTTGAAACTGGCAGATGATGGTGCATGAGGTTTAAGAAAAGAAGCCTTCTTTGTAACATAGAAGAGCCAGGGGAAGCAGCAGGGGGTAATGTAGAAGCTGCAACAACTTTTCTGGAATATCTAGCTAAGATCATGAATGACAGTGGCTGCACTAAACAACAGATGTTCATTATTAACAAAAAAGCCTTATATTGGAAGATGATGCCATCTAGGATCTTTCCTGCCAGGGATAAGTCAAGGTCTGGCTTTAAAGCCCCCTCTTATTAAGGGCTAATATAGCTGATGACTTTGAGCTGAAGCCAGTGTTCATTTACCATTCCAAAAGTCCTAGGGACTCTAAGAATTATGTTCAGTATATTCTGCCTGTGCTCTATAGATGGAATAGCAAAACCTGGATGACAGCAAATCTGCTTATGACATGGTTTACTAAAAAAAATATGTTTTTTTCTGTAGGGCTGCACCCTTGGTATATGGAGGTTCCCAGGCTAGAGATCAAATCGGAGCTACAGCTGCTGGCTTTCGCCACAGCCGTGGCAATACAGGATCCAAGCTTCGTCTTCATTCTATACCGCAGCTCATGGCAACACTGGATCCTTAGCCCACCAAGTGAGGCCAGGGATAGAACCCGCAACCTCATGGTTACTAGTCAGCAGATTCGTTTCCACTGGGCCACAATGGGAACTCCGGTTTACTGAAAATTTTAAGCGCATTATTGAGACCTACTGCTCAGGAAAACAGATTCTTTTCAAAATATTCCTGCTCCTTGGCAATGCACCTGATCACCCAAGAGCTCTGATGGTATGTACAGTGTTGTTTTCTTTACTCCTAACACAACATCGTACTGCAACCCATGAATCAGGGAGTAATTTAGACTTTCAAATCTTATTATTTAAGATATACATTTCAAAAAAAAAGAAATAATTTCATAAGCCTGCAGCTATTATAAATAGTGCTTCCTCTGATGGATGAAATCAGCTGAAAACCTCTGGAAAGGATTCACTATTCTAGATGCCATTAAAAACATTTGCGGAGTTCCCGTTGTGGCGCAGTGGTTAACGAATCCGACTAGGAACCATGAGGTTGCGGGTTCGGTCCCTGCCCTTGCTCAGTGGGTTAACAATCCGGCGTTGCCATGAGCTGTGGTGTAGGTTGCAGACATGGCTCAGATCCCGCATTGCTGTGGCTCTGGCATAGGCCAGTGGCTACAGCTCCGATTAGACCTCTAGCCTGGGAACCTCCATACGCCGCGAGAAGAGGCCCTAGAAAAGGCAAAAAGAAAAATAAATAAATAAATAAAGTTACCATTCTCTGCGTGAGTGGGAGCCTTTCTGAGGAAGAAAGGAAATAGGAAAGGAACTAGAATTAGAAGTGGAGCCTGAAGATGTGACTGAACAGCTGCAATCTCATAAAATAATGGATGAGGAGTTGCTTCTTATGGACAAGCAAAGAAACTGGTTCCTTAAGATGGAAACTACTTCTGGAGCACATGCTGTGAAGACTGTTGAAATGGCAACAAAGAATTTAAAATATTCCCTAGTTCTCATTGTGGCTCCATTGGATTAAAAACCCAAGTAGTATCTGTGGGGTTGTGGGTTCAATCCCTCACCTCCCTCAGTGGGTTAAGGATCCAGCATTGCCACAAGCTGTGCCTAGGTCATGGATACAACTCCGATCAGGCATTGTTATGGCTGTGGCATAGGTGGCAGCTGCAGCTCCAATTCAACCCCTAGCCTGGGAACTTTCATGTGCCACACAAGTGCAGCCCTTTAAAAAAAAAAAAAAGAAAAAAAGAATTTAAAATATTCCATAAACTTAGTTATAAACAGCAGTAGAGTCTGAGAGGATTAACTCCAATTTGGAACAAAGTTATCCTGTGGGTAAAATGCTGTCAAAATAGCACTACCACAGAGAAATCACTCATGAAAGGAAGTTGATTGATGCAGCAGACTTTGTCTTCATCTTATGTTAAGAAATTGCCAGAACCACCTCAACCTTTGGCAGCCACCAACCTGATCAGTAAACCGCCTCCCACATTGAGGCCAGACCCTCCACCAGCAAAAAGATTACAACTCACTGAAGGCTTGGGTGATGGTTCTCATTTTGTAACCAATTCAGTAATTTTTACTTAAAATATGTACATTGTTTTTTAGACATAATGTGCCACACACTTAAGACTGCAGTATAGTGTAAACTTCTGTATGCACTTGGAAACCAAAAAAAATTGTGTGACTCGTTTTATTGTGATTTCGCTTTATTGCAGTGCTCTGGAGCCCAACCCACATATCTCTGAGGTGTGCCTGTACTATGAGTTCTGAGACACTTTACCATTTTCTACTAACTTACTAGCGAAGCACTTTCACTGCTGGCGCCTTTTAAAATGGCAGTTGTTGGAGTTCCTATCGTGGCTCAGTGGTAACAAACCTGAATAGTATGCATTAAAGACTAAGGTTCAGTCTCTGGCTTTGCTCAGTGGGTTAAGGATCCAGCGTTGCTGTGGCTGTGGTGTAGGTCTGCAACTGTAGCTCTGAGTTGATCCCTAGCCTGGGAACTTCCATATGCCTCTGGTGTAGCCCCAAAAACAAACAAATAAATAAATAAATGGCAGTTGTTCACTGAAACAATAGTGAAAGAACTGCCAGAGAATTTCATTCCCCCAGATGAAAGCTTATTTTAATGTGACATCTGAGCCTGCAGACCTAAAAAATTTTTAACTAAGGGCTTTTTTTTTTTTTTTTTTCCTGAATTTTGAAAGAGAAAACTTGGACAAGTACCAAGTGCTGTCACAAACTTGCTCCTTTAATCTTTAAAATGTAAAGCTTTTTCCATTTGGAGAACTTGATCTGTTTAATAGGCAAGAGTCTTTCAAGAAGCCAATATTGGCTTTTCTTAGAGCACTTGCCACTTTGGTTGTATAAACAGAAGCTAATGTTCTAGCGCTAAAAGTATTAGCATCTGTTCAGTGAGGCAGCATCTGATAAAATTGACTCCCGAGTAATTTTGCTATCGTATGAGCATCACTTGGTAGAAGTGTGCTCTGTATTTCTGTCCTCTCTGGTTTGTCTATCCATAGATAGGTATTTTCTTTTTAATTAAAGGGAGTAATAGTATTTGCAGGTTGCTTTCTGATGTAAATACTCTAAATCAGTTCAGTCAACTAAACACTGACTGAATAAGGAAGGTTAGACACGACAAAGATCTCTGCCACCCAGAAGCTTTGCAGCCTTTTATCCCCTGTGTCCTTAGCGTCAGGTTCTCCTAAAGCAGGGTGGGCACTGCCACCCAGAACTTCTGTGCTCTGGTCACCCTCCCAGTAGACCCTCTACTCTCTGGACTCTTCTCCTGATACGACGTACAAAGCTGAAATGCTCACATATAACAGCAGAATTTTTAAGTGATTTTTTTCCTATTTTAAAAATATAGCACATTTCACCATGGGACACTATTTTGGAATTACAATGAAGGTCTCTGTAAAATGGAATTCCAGACTTTATAACCATGTAAAATCATATGTGTGTGTATAATATCCATCTCTAATTTTCTCTGTATTTCAGAAAATGTGGTAGCAAAACAGTATACCCACATGACTTTGGATTCTTGTGAAAGAAACCTGGTGGAAACCTCGAAAGAAAGAAAGTTCAGGTATTGTGGGCCCTACATGGCTCTCTCTCTCCGTTTTCTCTCTAGCTTGACTTTTGAAACTGTAGTGGAATGCATCGCTCCAGCCCTTCTTTAAGGACTGCCAGAGTTTTTATCAACTCGAAGCCTTAAGTCAGAAGGTACTTTCTGTAGACATAACTACAGTGATTATCTTAAACCTGGTACTCTGGGCAGTGAGAGGTGCAGCTGGGGGAGTAAAGAATCCTTGTGGGAATAGTTTCTGAAGCCGATTCCTCCTGATTTAGGAGCAGACCTGCAGGTACTCTCACCAGCCCGAGACCGTGACGTGTGAAGACTTGCTGAACTGAGCAGACACACAATTGCTTTTTTATACCCGATGTACTGAGAAAATCAATAAGTTTCTTTTAAAAAGAGGAATATGGAATGTTAAGCCTCTTAGATATTGAAGCAGAATGCAAACTTACCGTTCAGACATTAAAGTTTTGCAGAAGTAAAATTCCACCATATTTGAATAGTCGGTAAATTTAATAGACACTAAAAATAGCTATAATCTTTAGAGTATTTATTATCATATTTCTTCATAGCACTTATGCTTTTCCTGTACTATACCCTTTAATTAATCTTTAGAGTAACTTTAGTTGTAGGAACTGTTCTTCTCTACCATTATAGAGAAGAAACCATATTCAGAGGGCTAAATAAGTATCCTGAAGTCATATAGCTTCTAATTTGCAGCCCTTGGATTCGAGCCCATATCTCTGATTTCAGAATTGTCACTCTCACCCCTATGCTGTACTGCCTCTTATTATCAAAAACCTCTTCTTGAAATAGACCCCAGTAAATAAATGATTGGATGAAGAACATGAGCAGAATTTACAAAAAAAAAAAAAATTAATGAATACGCATGAAGAAAAGGGTTAACTCATTAATAATAAAATTAATGCAAATTGAATAGATTTTGGCTTTTAATTTGAAATTCTACCCAATGGTCATAGTCTATTACTGCCCACCAGGAATCTCCCTGTGTACAGCTAAACTTTTAACTCATAAGACTACCATAGCCACACTTGGCAGAAGATTAAGTTAGATATATATAGGACCAAAATCACAGTCACCAGCAGGGTAATACTGTCCACAAAACTATTGTCTTTGTCCCTGTGTGACAGTTAAGTTGCAAAGAATCAAGACTCAGATAGGGAGTCACCCAGGGACAGAGGCTTCCCTCACTTCAAAGCCTTATTCCCAGGGAGTCAGTGCTCTTGCAACACTTCATAGATCTGGTTTCCAGGGTCCCCACAAGGGGCAAGCCTGTTACCTGGGTCGTTACACCTGAAGCCCAGAGCTCTGGATGCCCAGCACATGTTCATATTTCTCCCTGTCCAGATACAGTTCTTTTTTTACCATAAATATTGATGACAGTGATACTCTTACATTTTCAGTTTTCACTGAAGAAGGGGAAAAGCTAGAAAGTCAACCAAAAGTGGGTGACATTTTTATGGAGAACAGTTTTATTAATCATTTATGCACCCACAGTAATTTGGGCACTCTTGTTGCTAGAAGCAATATACTTGGGTTTAGAAACATACTTGTTTTGTGGGAATGGAAAATATTGGAAATATGTTCAATATCTAAGAACCAGGGAATTGTTATATTCTGGCATACCTCCACTGGATTAAATGGTGTACGGGCTGTAGAGAAACCTGGCAGACACCACCTTTCCCAAATGATCAGCTTAACATCACCCATGATGACACGTGGTGATGTCACAGGAGAAGGGTACCTCACCTCTGTGATACTGTCTCCAAACCAGTACTTACAGTCCAGTCATGAGAAAAACCCCAGTGGAGGGACAGTCAACAAAACAACTGGTCAGTACTCCCCAGAACAGACAAGTTCTTAGAAAACTAGGAAAGACTAAGAAACAGAGGAGAAAAAGACTAATGAGTCTGAGCACTCAGTCCAAGATTGGATCCTGGAGCAAACACAGGTCTTGTGGAAAAAAACCGTGAAATCCAAACGAAGCCTGGAGGTTAGCTAGTAATATGGCAAAGGTTGGTTTATTGGTTTTGACAAGAGAGCCACTATAATGTGAGATGGTAACATTAGAGGAAAACAGGGTGAAGACTATGTAGGAATTCTCTATTATCTTTGCAACAGTTCTTTAAAATTATTCCAAAATTGATTTTTTTTTTAAGTATGGTAGGAAACATACCTGTGTCAAGAAGTAGGACTGTACATGAAGTTGCATGAGTTCATTTGTACAAATATATGTATATGCATGTGTTTGTGGCTATGTGGATATAACAGTGAGGGACAGAACGTGTGTGGAGATACAGAGATGGTCTAATCTTGTTGTTTGCCTTGGTTCTTTTCTGTAAAGTCACTGTAAACATTGAATTAACAAACACTGAACCATTGCTCCCAGGGGAAATACACAGTTATGGTCCTACAGACCTTTGGTCACAGCATTTGGTTTAAAGACATCTATTTAATATGTATTGCTGGTGCATTAACATTGAACTCACAGCCCCGGTAACTCATTCCTGAACAAAACTTATCCAACACATATTTTCTCCATAAGACACATCAAAGCCTCCTTGCACTTAGGAACTGTAGACAGCACACCAGCACTGTGGTTGGTGAAAATTTTAAACAGTAAAATCAACAAAATAATACAAAAATGCAAAAAAACCCCACCACCTCTCATTCGTGACTGTACTGTGAAAGGACACTTATTTACAGTCTAAGACGAAACAAGAAAGCAGAACATTACCTTTTTTCCTGGGAGCATAAATGTTGGGTGACTCAAATTTTTCACTCATCTGCACATCTAGAGATGACTACAAAAGCACCATGAGCGTTGATTTGTGTTCATTTGGGGTTTGCATGTGGGTAAATTTGCAAATATGGAATCTATAAATAATAAGGATCAACTGCGTGTGTGTGTGTGTGTGTGTGTGTGTGTGTGTAAATGTGCTGGTGTTAGGCTGTTGGACTGGGGCTGACATTTTTTCTCTGGTTCATTGTTAGAAAAGAAGCTATTTGGAGAATGAAGGTCAACATTCAGTGTCTGTTACAGTAGTAATGCTTAGAGACAACTGGGGAAATAAACCCATTCTTCCCAACATCTCCTCCTAAAGAATATCCGATGGGTCACCTCATCTATTTAATACATTACCGTGTTTTTTATTTCTTTCCTAGCTGTGTCTTTGTATAGATTTGTCTATATGAAGAAAATGCTTCAGTCAATTCTTTGAAGTAGTTTTGAACTGTCATTCATAGACTGAAAAGGAAACTCTTTTGTGAGACTTTTATGTGATCAAACCCAATGGGCTTATAATCACATGTGTTTTGTTTCCCCATCTCTATCCTTTTAACACAACCAGTCCTATTCAAGAGAAAAGTCCAGAACTAGTGTTCCCCACAGATGTCTCTTCAGCGTCCTTGCTCCGCCTGGGCCAGCCTGCTGCAGCTGTGCTGACCAGCGAGGCAGAGCGGGGCCTCAAGGCTTGTAAACTCACAGACCCCGCTGATCTTGCCACTGCAGAGGATCCAACAGATGCCAGTGCCAGGCTCCAGGCAGAACAGATGCAGACTGGCTACCCTGGGCATGTCAGTGCTCCAGGTATGAATAGATGCTCGATCTCGATTGTTCCCTGGGTAAGGACACTAGCCTGGTAAAGGCTGTTCTGTGAAAGAAGCACAGAGAGCAGGGACTTGCATGTGGTTGAGTAGACCCCAAGTTCAGACAGACCTGCATGCTCTATCACAGTGCATACAACAGTAGCATACTTGAAGGACTGATTAATTTGTTTCATTTTGAACAGTATCAAAATAACTACTGTTGGAAGGGGGAATTAGAATTAGAGGGCCCACTATGTGCCAGTCTAATAGTGTTATCCCCATTTTACAGAAAAGTAAACAGGATTAAAGGACCTCACCCCCACCCCAGGTTACACAGAAATCGTGGTTAAGAGCACAGACTCTGGAGATAGACTAGCTTGATTCTAATCCTAGATCTTAGGGTATCATGTGATCTTGGCCAAGATCATTGCAATTTTCTGTGGCCCTTTTCTATAAAGTTGGGGGGTACTTCCCTGTTTTAGAGTCTTACTGTCAGGACCAAGTGAGTTACTCAACATCAGGTGTTCAGAACAGTGTCCTCCATCTGCTTAGTAGTAAATTTAATCATGTTGGGTTAGTTTTGATAACAGCCACTCATCGAATTTGTTTATAGCATTCTAAATTCAACAGAATTTTTTTTCTTCTCTTTAGAAAGGTTTCTCTTTGTGTCTTTGTAGACAAATTGCACACAGGTAGTATAAGAGTTAAAAGGCAGTGTGTTTTATAGATAGAAGTGGGAAAGCAATTTAAAGAGTATATATGTGAGCATATTGGAAGTAACAAATCTCCCAGTGTGCCTTTCAGACACTTACCCATAATTGCATTAAAGACAGAATCTGGAACAGATGCCGTTGGTGTTGATTTCCTTTGTCGCAGCTGAATATTGATCTAAATTTATAGATCCAAAATGCCAAATAATGAACTCTGCAGGGCGACCCATTTTGACTTTCAAAAATGGTTCTTTATCCTTTGAATCAATGCTCTTTAGATAAGGCTTTGAAAGTTTAATGAATGTCTGCATCTGCTTTATCTATAATTTATTTGACAAGTCTTGGGTACTGAGTTCATTTTTTTGTTCCCATTCCTTTAAGACTTCACTGTTGAGAATCCCTGGGACGAGGAGTTGATTCTCAAACTTTTATCCGGGCTTTCTAAGCCAGTGAGTTCCTATCCAAATATCTATGAGTGGCAGTGTAAACTTCCAGCCATCAAGCCCAAGACTGAATTTCAATTGGGTAAGAACCATATGGGTAATAAAACTTGAAACTTTCTAGGGGAAGCTGATGGTCAGACATCAGTTCTTTCTGTTGGAACACTGCCTTCCACCCCCAACCCCCTCCAGTACTGGCTGCAGTGGTGGTTTCTGCCCCTGGGCCTCTGCTCTGGTGAGCTTTTATTCTTTGTATTCTCCTCTGTCTCCTCAGTTGGGGGGCAGCAGTTTCCCCTGTGACCTCAATTCTCTAACATGTCAAAGAGTTGTTATTTTCAATTCGTTCAGCTTTTTCTTACTGTGAGGGTAGTGATGGCTTCCTAACTCCTTGTATGACAGCTAGAAACCAGAAAGCTACTTTTTAACATTTGATTTAATCAATCTGTTACAACTTTAACTCTGTGGTCCTTCTCCAAAAACCAGTAACCCAGGTATTACCCCTTAACTGGGAGAACACTGGCAGAGGGGAGATGTCTGCCCGAGGCCCTGCTACTGAGTGACTGGATGGGCCCTGGCAGTGCTGCTCTGAGTCCCCTGTCACTTCATTAGAAAGGGAGCTGTTTTGTGGCAGGTACTTGTTTAACTTTCATGTAAGGGAGTAAAACATTTCCTAAGGGAGTCTTATCTATTTTTATTTATGAAAGCAATTCAAGCACCAGGAGAAATGTACAAATACTTCATTCTGAGAAAGCACTAATGTTTTGAGCCTCTTTTCATTTTGATGTGTCTGTCTCCTCAGGTTCTCTGGTGGTCTATGTTGATCACCTTCTTGGAGAAGGGGCTTTTGCCCAAGTCTATGAAGTTACCCACGGGGATGTGAACGATAACAAAAACAAACAGAAATTTGTTCTGAAGGTAAATGATCTCTATGATATAGAAATGAATTTTACAACTTGAGGTTTGCCAGCTGCTTTTTTTTTTTTTTCTTTTTTAAGATGGTAGTGGTTTCATTCAGGTCAATTGTCAGCACTTAGGAAACAGAACTATCCCACAAGGATTCAGAATTGACTTATCTTATAGCAAGTCCAAGACTGCAGCAACAGTTCATAGCTTGTCATTACTTTCTACCTCCATCCTTTACTGGGATGAAGTTGCTTCCTTACTATCACTTTTAGAACATGAGCTGGATATGAATGTCACATACCTGATTTGCAGGTCCAGAAGCCTGCCAACCCCTGGGAATTCTACATTGGGACCCAGCTCATGGAGAGACTAAAGCCAAGTATGCGGCACATGTTTATCAAATTCTATTCTGCCCACCTGTTCCAGAACGGCAGTGTGTTAGTAGGAGATCTCTACAGCTACGGGACATTATTGGTAAGTGTATTTGCTGTTTTGACATGAACAAGAACTGAAATACCTTTTTGGCCTATGCCTTGCACATATCTTTTGGTTGGAGCTTTTATTGGAATGGTAGGTGGGGCAAAGCTCCTGACTTGAAATTTCATTAATCCTGTCAGCCAACTCAGGACTGCACTCTCCATTGTTTCTAGAATGCGATTAACCTCTATAAAAACACCCCTGAGAAAGTGATGCCTCAAGCTCTAGTCCTCACTTTTGCCATCAGGATGCTCTGCATGATTGAACAAGTCCATGACTGTGAAATCATCCATGGAGACATCAAGCCAGACAACTTCATACTTGGAAACAGGCAAGTGTTGCCCTCTTGACAGGTCCTTCTCTTAACCGCTTCCCCAGCAGAATTTGGTCATCTGTTCTCACATGGTCTGGCCCTTGTTTATGTTTAACACAGATTTTTGGAACAGGACGGTGAGGATGATGGCTTGGCACTGATTGACCTGGGTCAGAGTATAGACATGAAACTTTTTCCAAAAGGAACTGCATTTACAGGAAAGTGTGAAACATCTGGTTTTCAGTGTGTTGAGATGCTCAGTAACAGGCCCTGGAACTACCAGGTAGGGAACTAGGGTGAGAGATTGGAAATTTATTCCAATTGCCATTTATTACATTCACTGTATTTTCAGAAGGAATTTGGTCATCTCGATAGTTTGAGCTGGTCTAGCCTTCCAGACCACATTCCAGAGTGATTTTCAGTTGTTATCATGGCACATCATGCAAGGCTTGGAGGCAGTGAGAGGACCACAGGCAGTCTTGGGGGAGGAGCTGGGAGGACTTCCAGGCAGATCAGTGTTGTGTTTGCCTCTGTGTGACAAAACAAAGGACTTAAGAAATACAGAGCTTCCCAAGACACTACCTTAGGAGGAGGTGGGCGGTCTGCTGTCCACGGAAGCCTCCAGCAAAGCCTAGACAGGCATTCGTAGGGCAGAGCAGCCAATGAATGGTTGACACGTGGCTTCCAAAATCCATTAAAAGTGAAATCCTGTGATTATTTGCTGGTATTTCTTGTATTTGCTGCATAAGTTACAGAGACATTGTAATAGACTCATGTGTAGATTACTATTTTAGTCCTATGTTCCCATATTTCCATAGATTGATTACTTTGGAGTTGCTGCGACAGTGTACTGCATGCTTTTTGGCACGTACATGAAAGTGAAAAATGAAGGAGGGGTCTGGAAGCCTGAAGGTCTATTTAGAAGGTAGGTATTAGCCCTGGTGCTACAGTGAAAAGAATAAAGAGAGAAGAACATTGGGTTCCATCTGGTTGGAAAACGGCTTTTTGCCTGGGTGTGGAAATCCCAGGCCTTGGGAAGTGTGATGAGATAGCATGGTGCCAGGTTCTAGGTGCAGTGAGCAAGTTAAGTGTTTCTGTTTCTCCACTCATCACTTTTGTGGAACAAGGTGTGCAGAGACATCTCATTGGCTCTTTCATTTCTCGTATGTATAGTAATTCAGCACTCCCAGGCTTGATACACGAAGTCAGGTTTAGGAGAGAGTTAAGTCCGATGCCAGAATGAGGCTGCCTGCATGCTAAGGCTCCTTTTATCCCCTACTTGTGCTTTGTCTCTCCAGGCTTCCTCACTTGGATATGTGGAATGAATTTTTTCACATAATGTTGAATATACCAGATTGTCATCATCTCCCACCTTTGGATTTAATAAGGCAGAAGCTAAAGCAAGTATTTCAAGAACACTATGCAAACAAGATTAAGACCCTACGTAATAGGCTAATTGTACTACTCTTGGAATATAAGCGTTCTCGAAAATAAAATATGGACACTTCCTAAAACTCAACTTTGTAAATGCTGGCCTGCTCAAGTTGGACCTTGATGTTTCCACATTTATTATTTATGTAAATGTTTCTTAAAAATAAAGTCCACAAAGTGGATCCATGTGACATAGCCATTTCAAATATTTCAACAAAGTACACAACAAGGTTAAGTCCAGCTGACTGGGCTGCTCCTGGGATGCAAGCATTCAAAACAACAATTTGGACGTGAACTTTCTCAAAAATCACTTTTTCTAAACACTGACCTGCTCACTTTAAGCCAAAAAAGAGCCGTCAGTTTTTTTTTTTTTTTTTGCAAATCTAAGGGTTTATATTTGTAGAAAGTAAAAAATTCCCCAAATATATCCAGTAGACATCATGTTTTGAAGAATAAAATGTGCCTGTTCTTTACTGTACCTGTCCTTCATTGACATCCAAGGGTAATGTCACAGGCACAAATCTCTTCTGAATGGTGCTTTTAAAAAACAAAGAGGCCTTCTCTCTCCCACCCTCATTACCAGCCACCAGGCCGCTAGAGCGGGTCAGTCCAGAGACCAGGCCCCCAACCTCAGCCCGCTTTTTTGAGTATCTTCCCAAAAATTATTCTATGCATGTATCTAATTTTTTTTTTTTTGACAAAACTAGCCTCTTTTTTTCACCTAATGTACAGTAGAGAATGTAAGTACATATAGAATGGTCTCATTTTTGTTAATAGCTGTGTAGTATTTCATTATATGATATATAACCTTGATCTAGTGTTAAACCCTAGAAGTGAAATTGCTGGGTCAAATGTGAGTGCATTCAAAATTTTATACCAGTGTTGCAAATAGCCCCTTTGTAGGCCATGCCAGCAGGTATCAAAGTCTTGGTTCCCCGTACCTCCACTAACAGGACAGGTTGGCTCATTAACTCTTTCCATTCTGACAGGTGAAAAAATGGTATTTTCTTATAGTCTTCATTTGCATCCTCCTGAATTAGGCCAAATATATTCATATATTCAAGAGATATGAATTGTTTTCTCTTTCGGTCAATCTTTTGTCCATTTTTGACTTGGATTGTTCTTTTTCAGTTTAAGTTGTAGGAACCCTTTCTATTTGTGGCAGAAATTTGTCCCAAGTTGTCATCTCTTGACTTCTTAAGATTTCTGTTGCCATGAGTAATTTTTTAAAATTTCGTTTTGTAGATTTTTAAACTTTTTAAGGTTTTTTTGGCTTTTGTGTCCTAATATGCCATCTTCATTTGAGAAATAAGAAAAAAGTTTTCTAATATTTTTATACTAGTACTAATTTAAGTACTTAGGACTAAATTTCTGGTTGTGATTATAAATCAGATGTCACTTTTTTCCTATTATTTTCTATCTGGTACTTGGAATATATGAAGCCTATTGATTTCTATAAAAAACTGTTCAGTTGATTCCTCTGACATTTCCAAGTAAATAACCATCACTATGAAAATGCTGCTTATTTTACATCTTTGCCCATCTTTTGCTGGTGATTTTCCTATGCGCTGCCATTGCCTAGGACCATAGGAAGAAAACCAAGCAGGTGTGGCCCTGGACAACTCTGTCACTTGCTTCACAGGGAGCTCTTCCGATTATCCAATAAGCTCATGAGGCTGGCCTGAGGTAGACTTTTTATCATGTTGAAGAGTATCCATCCTTTTCTTTTTACAAAGGCGAATCATAACACAGTTCCATAGTTTTCTTAACCCTCTTTCCATCTATATTGGACCAACCATATGCCATTCCCCTATATGAATATGCCATCATTTAATTAGCCAGTCTTCTATTTAGAGACAATTAGTTTCACAATTTTTTTTTTGTCTTTTTCTTTTTTGTTGTTGTTGTTGTTGTTGCCATTTCTTGGGCCACTCCCGCGGCATATGGAGGTTCCCAGGCTAGGGGTCTAATCGGAGCTGTAGCCACCGGCCTACGCCAGAGCCACAGCAACGCGGGATCCGAGCCGCGTCTGCAACCTACACCACAGCTCACGGCAACGCCGGATTGTTAACCCACTGAGCAAGGGCAGGGACCGAACCCGCAACCTCATGGTTCCTAGTCGGATTCGTTAACCACTGCGCCACGACGGGAACTCCAGTTTCACAATTTTATTGCTACCAAAAAAAAAAAAAATGAGTGCAGGTACAAATATGTCTGTAAGAAGTTCCCGTCGTGGCATCTGCGACCTGTATCACAGCTCATGGCAACTCCAGATCCTCAACCCACTGAGCAAGGCCAGAGATCAAACCCGCATCCTCATGGATACTAATTGGGTTCCTAACCTGCTGAGCCACGATGGGAACTCCTCCCCTCCTTCCTTTTCAAAGGAAATCAGGACTAAAGAAGGTAAGGGTGCTATTTTACTATGAACTAAGAGCTAATCGTGTCCATCCATGCAAGGCCTTCAGTCTTGGGCAGGGAGGACACATGGCCTTGGCTTCCAGCCCCCCACCCCAGCTGACATATTCTGCATCCCCACCAGCCTGTTTGCTGTCACTGGGCCTTCAGCTCATATCACACCCCAGGACACCCCAAACACTTTACAAATGTAGGTGGGATTTTTTTGGTCTATTTCCTGGTACAAACTATCGTGATCATCTTTATTTCATTATAAATCAGTTTCTGAATTACACACACACACAGACACAATACTGTTTATCTGCATGTAAAGGGCAACTGAGATGGATGCCACAGAAGTCAGTGTTGAGGGGCAAGGAAGCCTCCAGCTCACCCACTAATGAGCCTGTAGTTTCCTGCAGACAGAGCTGGGTCTCACTCACCCTGGGTGTTGAACTAAACAGAGGACCCCTCATCCTAAATACCCAAATACTGACTAGATTCAGCCTGGGTTCAGGCCTTTCCCATTCATTCTCAGCCCCCTGCTCCATGTTCTAAGTCCTAGCTAAGAACCAGTGACTCCAGAGACTCTGAGACTCCTGTTACCAGTGCCTTTTCACCCTGGGTTATATCTGTGTCTAGACAATGGTTCCAAAATTATTTTTCCCTAAAACACACCTGAGGTATTACAAGTGTGGCCCAGGCCTAACAAATAAGAGCTCTGAGCTGGTCGGGCATCTGCATGATATGTAAACACACCTTCTCTGCCGTTGAGCCCAGGAGTCAGCATCCTCGGTCCTCCTTTTGCCTCATCCTGTCTGTCCTGTTGGCTCCACTCTGAGGTTCAGACAGACTCGTTTCTGGATGGGTTAGGCTGCCGACTGACTAAGCGCCTTGTAACAGAACCCAAACAGGGCAGCGTAGAGAAGACAGAAGTGATTTCTGTCTCCTGGTACTGCCTGGAACAAATGATCCTGTGCTGGACCTGACCTCTGTCATCCAGAGAAGCCTTCCTGGATGGATGTTCTGGCTGTTGCCATTTCCCAGCCCACAGAGGTGGAGGCAGAAGCCAACACTGTCCCCACAGGCAAGACCTGTGAGGTGCTGGGCTTCGTGGCCTATGGCCCAGACCCAATCATATTGCTCCATCCCTCTGCCAGGGAGACTAAGGAATGAAGTGACCAGCAGGGAGCCCATGTGCTGAAATGTGGGGGAACTAGTTCCCTAAAAGGCAGAATAAAGAGCTGGAGAAAAGTGGCAATCCACAACTCCTCACCCTCAGACTCTGTGCGGCAGCCAGGGCAGTGGCACCCTCTGGTGGCCATGGGGCTTCAGGACAGTAGTAATTGGAGCCCATGAATCCAACACAAGACTTTCCTATTAAAAGGTTAACACATGAAAAAAAGACGTAACAAAGTTTACCCCATTATTGGAGATTTTTTTGGTTTTTGTTTTCGCTGCGCCCATGGCAGGTGGAAGTTCCTCTGCCAGGGATCAAACCCAAGCATCTGCAGTGACAGCACAGGATCCTTAACCAGCTGTGCCACGAGAACTCCACCCCATTACTGTTTATTGTTGAACATGTAGAACAGTGAATAGAACAATGAATAGGTGAATTCTTCAACAGAACAAGAAAAATCTATAGTACAGAACAACTAACAGCACTGTGTGAGTCTGTATCTATCGATATCTATATCTCAACATGAAACACCAGTTAAGTGAAAAAGCAAGTTTTTGAACTATATAAATGTTTGACATCCTACTTAAGATAAAAAAGGCAATTGTATCATATTAATATGCGTGATACCCATTTAGTTCCAGAAGGAAAAACAACAGACTCAGCAGTTACCACGGAAGAGTGAAAGGGAGAGGAGTGAGGAGAAGGAGGAATAAAAAGCAAATTTTTGACTTTTGACTGTATTTCTATATTGGATGTTTTACCATGAGTGCATCATTTCTAATTAAAAAATAAATGCCCAGCATATTTTCAATTTAAAAACAAATTAGGTTGCTACTCAGCTCAGTTAGCATAAACCTTTACAGAATGATAAATTTAAACATACAAAGAAATAAGAGAAGTCTAGAAGGATGGCAGGAGTCCACGAACCCCATCAGATAGGTCAGCAAGGCCCCCACCTCCTGGGAATTCCAAACACCGATGACACCAAACACCAGGCTTCCAGGTTTTAAACCAGGAAGCACCCTATGTGAGCAAACACTGGACACCACAGTCAGCAGTGCACCAACCCTCCCCTGTGCCACAGTCTGGGGAGGGAGATGCCATCTGCCCTGAGTTTGCAGGTAAGCAAGTAGGGCACAGGTTAGGTGGCACGGTTGGTGGGGAGCCGGGCATGAAGCCAGTCCCCCAGAGGCCTTGGCTCTGCTCCTACACCAGAGGCCACCCTCAGACCAAGGAAAAGCCTCTCCCAGGCCAGGTTCAGTGGCCACCCTGAAACGTGACATGTGACCCAGGACCCTCTGCACTCAGAGATCTCAGGTCAGGAAGTCATGTTCCCCCCATCCCCCTTCCTCAGGGCAGAGCCAGTGACAAGGTCTCTATCCTGACAAACCCAGAAAGGATTCACTTGCTCAAAATGCAGTTGTGATCAGTGGTAGCCAAATCCATAGAGACAGAAAGGAGAACAGAGGCTGCCAGGAGCCAGGGGAGGAGGGTCAGGGAGCTGTGGGTCAACAGCATGGCACAGAGCTTCAGGTTGATGACAAAGTCTCAGAGGCCTGCTGTACAACCATGTGAATACACTTAATGCCAGGGAACTGTACACTTAGAAATGGTTACAATAGTAAGTTTTATATTGTATATCTTACCACAATTAAAAATGTCTTAAATAAAAAAATACAGTAAAATAAATCCCTTTAATTTCCCAGAAGGAGTAGGTCCCAGTACTGAGAGATTTCCAGCTGGGGCAAAGTGACCAAGAGTGACCTCAGGGAGCAACTTACTCAAAATCTTGCTATAACTGTAATTTAATTTAAGACACTTTGAGAGCCCAAAAAAGAAGTGATTGTGACAGAATTTTACCTTCACATTCATATATTTCTTCACCTGAATAAAAAGCTACTAGAACATATTCCTTTAGCACATTTAAGTGTTCAAAATTCATTCCCGTAACACTGTAGCACAGTATTGATTTAATAAAATAGCAAAATATCATATAAAAATAAACAAAAGCTTTTATATACCAACAAGAGGACTTAGGTACGTGCATGTGTGTGATAAGTGCTCCCCACAATCTCTCCTTCCATCTGTGATTAGCCCTGAGCATGATCCAGGGCAGGACACGGAGCCAGCACTCAGGACCAGGGAGGCCGATTCACAGGCTTATCGCAACACAGAAGGGAACCCAGGCCAGGAAAGCCACCTTGAGGCAGCATATGCCACAGTAATGACAGCTTATCTTGGTTTCCAGACACCCAGGACCTCGCAGGCCCAGGTCAGACACTGTTTCCAAAACTGGGATTCCTGGGGTGCCTGCTGCTGGGTGAGACATTCAGAATCTCCTCCAAGGAAGGGCTTTCATCCTCTGGAGCAATTTCAGACTCAAACATCTGCTGCAGCAAGGCGTCCACGGTCCTGTACTCTGGGAGGAAGGCGAAAGGGGCACATGTGACTTGCACGTGCAGGTTGGAGGGGAGAACCCGGTCCCACATAGCTGGCTTTCCTGAAGGAGGACTCCGAGCCCATCCCACTGAGCTCCCAGCCTTCACAGGCTCTGGAGACCAAGGAGAAGGTCCTCCTGGAAGGATGGAGGAGCAGGCCACCTGGTAGGGGCATGCCCCCACCACACCCCCTGCAATCTACGCTGATCAGTGTCAAGGAGTACCCTGTCCCCGCCAAGGCCCCAAATGAGATTCAGATGGGTTTGGGTTTATCGGTCAATCGTTAATTCACAGAGAATTAATAAAGTAATTAATAAACAAGCAGCTATGAAGGGCCCCCATGTCCCAGGCTTGTGGCGAGATCCTGGGGATACAACAGAGAACAAAAAAAGGTAGGGCTCTGCACATGTGAAGCTTCTGCAGGGAAGGCATATGGTGACCAGACAGTCGCTCAATGATGAATGTGCAGCTGACATGCACTGAAAGGCAAGAAAGGAGAGCTGGGGGGAGGGGGGCTGCACAGGAGCACCTGACTTCTCAGGGGGCCAGAGGGCTTCCCTGAAGAAGTGCTGCCTGAGCTGAGACCTGCCAGACGAGGGGCCTTGATTAGGCAAGGGGAGGTGAGAACACAGGGAGAAAGCAGCATGTGCAAAGGCCCTGGGCAGGATGGAGCAGAAGTGCCAAAGAAGGGCCAGCAGGGCTTTAGGGCAGAGGCATGGGGGGCCCTGAGAGAAGTATAGCAGGCTGAGATGCTGGGGGGAACCAAGCATGGGGCCCCAGAGTTCACAGCAGGGGCTCTTGAGCCATGGGCAGGCCCTGAAGGTCAGATCTGCATTCTGGGAACATCTCACTGGTTGCTGTGAAGAGGATGGATTGGAGGAAGTTTGGGGTTAAAACTTACTTTTCAGGAGTTCCCGTTGAGGCTCAGCAATAATGAAACAACTAGTATTCGTGAGGATGCAAGTTTGATCCCTGGCCCCGCTCCGTGGGTTAAGAATCCAGCACCACCATAATCTGTGGTCCAGGTGGCAGATGCTGCTCAGATCTGGCGTTGCTGTGGCTGTGGCATAGGCTGGCAGCTGCAGCTCCGATTAGACCCCTAGCCTGGGAACTTCCATATGCCTCGGGTGCAGCCCTGAAAAAACAAATAAAGAAAACCAAATTTACTTTTTGATGCAATTCTGAAGTACAGGCCTTTCAAGGCCTTCCTTTTGTTGTCTCCTTCGTCCCCATGGAAGCCACTGTCCTTGGCTTCCACGTTGTCAACAAGGCTCCTGTCCTGCATTTCTTCCCTACAGGGAGAAAGAGACAGCATGAATGTGGCTGGGTCCCTCAGCTGAGTCCCTCTCCATCCTCCTAGCCGTGGCCCTGTGTCACTCATGTAGCCAGCAAGAGTCCCTGAGAACTGGCACCCCAGGCTGGCTGCCAGGGGGACTAAATGTGCCCAGGACCTGCCCCGCCATGACCACCCATCTCCAAAGTCCAGGAGCAATGTCAGGAAATGCTACTCACTCCTGGACCCCGACTCCAAGTTCTTGGATCTTCTTCTCAATGGCAGTTTCCACCTCACTTTTTTCTAACGAATATGCCACAAAAAATGCCTCCAAGATGAACGCTATGAAAATACTGAGAAAGAGTAAAAGGCAGAGGGTGTTAGGTTGAGTCAGCCATGGTCTGGGCGATGGGGCTCCTGGCTCCAGTGTTCAGGCCCAAACCAAAAGGCCCATCTTTGCAAAGAAAATGCGACATGGGGAAAAAAATGACAAAATGTCTCTCCAGAACTGGGTACAACTTTTCTTCATTTGGAAAATCATTCTTCCTCTACATCCTATTCAAACAGTGACTGTTAAGAAGAAAACTACAGGGTTTTTTTGATCCACAATTTTTAAAGGTTATACTCCATTTATTATAAAATATTGGTGATATTCCCTGTGCGGTACCTTGTAGCTTATTTTATATAAAATTATTTTATATGAATTTGTATTAATAATTATTAAAATAATGAACCCTTGTAGCTTATTTTAGAATAGTTCGTACCTCTCAATCCCCTATCCATATATTGCAAACATACAGAACACTTCACTAGTTTGCATGTCACCCTTGCACAGGGGCTGTTATCATCTCAGGACCATTCCAATTTAGTATATGTGCTGCCATAGCAAGCACGAACATACAATCTATTTTAAAGGGACGCATAGGCCAAATAATCATTGGTGGACAATTCTCCATGAAGGTCTCAGGTTTCTGCACAGTCTGGGTCCTCTGAGCAGAGGCACTGGGAGCCAGTTTAGGGACATGTGTTTGCCTCTGAAGATGCCCCAGGCCGCCTCCTCCCCGAGACCATCCAGCCCTCAAGCTCCCCTCCATGGAGACCTGCTTACAGAGTGAAAATGAGGCCTTTCTCTTTTTCTCTCGCTCTGGATGGGCAAGTCCCCCCAGCTACACAAACTGAAGTCTCCTCATTTTGGAACCCCTCATGCAACGCAGCCCCTGCAGGTGGCCCTCACTTCAGCGCTCAGTGGAGATTAAGGTGCAGGGAATGGACCCAAGTATTGCTCTGGCTGCAGCTTTGGCCATGAGAAATAAACTATCTTTGTCTCTGACCAGAGTGTGAACTGGAAATTGGCACTTGCCATCTGCCTCTCCATGGATTAAATCATGAGCCACTGCAGCGGCAGACCTGCAACACCCTCTGAAAGAACTCAGGCTGGTGAGCAGGAGGGAGGCACTCCGTGCTCTGGGCAAACTGGCAGGACAGGTCTTTGGACAGTTAGCTATTTTCAGGAGAAGATTTTATTTGCCCAATTCTTGCATCTCCTTGTATCTAGACAAGCACTTAAAATCCTTCATTGTGGCTGATGTCTGCTCCCCTTGACTAGCAGTTACCTTCACTAGACCAGCAACAAACTTCTGTAAAACTTGAGGGAGCTCAGGAAGGAAGCAAAGAGCACCTGCCATCTAGCAAACCCTAACAAACTCCTAACAGGGAGCCCTGAGGAAACTCAGGCTGTGAAAACACAGGAGTGAGCTGAGGTGCATATCAAAAGAAGGATTTCCATGAGCCCAGATCTTTGCATCTTCCCTCAGAAAAGCGCTAAATCCCTTAACTTAAGATCTCTGGTTTTCTGTTATTAGCAGTGATCTTTTGTCCCTGCTACCTGCCCTTCGTTGCAAAAACTCCAATATATCTTAACTCCCCCCTCACCTCCTCAGAGCAGTTTTCTCAGGGTTACTTGAGATGCTGCCTCTCGGGCTTAAGTCCTCATTTTGCCCCAAATAAAACTTGACTCTCATTTTTTTTTTCTTGGTGTTTTTTTTTTAGGCCACACCTGTGGCACATGGAAGTGCCCAGGCGAGGGATCGAATCAGAGCTAAGCCACCAGCCTATACCACAGCCACAGATCTGAGTCGTGTCTGTGACCTACACCACAGCTCATGGCAATGCTGGATACTTAACCCACTGATTGAGGCCAGGGATTGCATCCTCATGGATTAACTAGTAGGGTTCGTTGAGCCACAACAAGAACTCTAACTCTCAACTTTCAGGCTGTGCATTTTTTTTAGGTCAACGTAAGACGTCACACTTTGTCAGTCTATACACATGACATATATGCAGGTTGACCTGTCAGCTTGTGAGTAGGGGGAGTCTTGATCCCCTCATCACTTTGGACTTAATAGGAGGAGGGCAGCAGGAAAACCCATAAAGGCTTCACATTGCCTGGGCCTGTCCCCGAATTCTGGAAAACTAGGGGCCATTCAGGAGGCATTTCTCCCTCATTCGTACCACATGTTCCATGCAGACTGCGCAGGATGAGCAGGTGTGAGCAGGGCAGCCTCTCCTCACCCTCCCTCTGCTGGGACGTTCTGGAGCCCGAGTCAGCAGGAGGGTGGCCAAAGCCCATGGATAAAGAAGGAAGGAAGACCCGGGGCTGGGCCATCACCCTAAGAACTGTGGGCCTCAGGCTCTGAGAGGGGAACGACAACCAGACAACATCTCAGGGAAAGAACCCCCATGATCAAGCAGGTCCCATGAGGCACAGGAGAGCAAGAATCAGCACTTCAGGAGCTGGAAGAAAAGCCCTTCCTGCAGTGCAATGTCATAGCAGCTTTCAAATGGTGACTGAGCTCTCCCCTTCTCCGGGAAAAGGGGTTAGGACAGAACTGGAACCGATGAAAGAACTAACAGGGGCACGTTTCCGCTCTACTTGTGTGAGGACAGGCGAGGACCAAAGCTGGACGACAAGGACACTGGGTCTCACAGGTTCTAATGGGTCCCAGGAGTTGGGAGGATTTCAGTAGAGGATGGACGCAATTCCCAGGGATGCCCTAAAGGTGATCCAATCCCACTGCGGGAGGACAGAGACACCGGCCAGGACCCCAGAGCCCTGCTGACCCAGACAACCTACAAGGCTCTGAGATGTGTATTACACACCAATGTGCCCGGCTGGCTGGGACTGAGGCGCACAAATGAGAACCAAAGTCAAACACCTCCCCTCCTCATCCAGCAGGGGAGACACGACGCACCCACAGGGAGCAGGGAGGTTCAGGAGGGGCATCCAGAACCACCCAGGTGTCAGAGCAAACTCACTTAACAATGAGGATGACGACCACGACATGGAAGACGATGAAATACAGTTTTGCTGCCTGGTGAGTCACGAGGGCAAAGCCATTGGCGATAAGTGAGAAGCTAAGGAAGCCGACCTTCCAGGAGCCGAGACCTAATCTCCCATAGTTACTCTCAGCAGCCCTGGCCCCACCCACCTGCACAGAAAGGATATTGTGCCACTGGTTCACCACTGTGAGCTCCACCAGCAGGACGAGCGAGGAGGCCAGGTCGTTGAAGTTGTTCCTGCAGTACCTGCCTTGGGCAAACGCTGAGTCCTTTAAGGCTGGGTTCCCACACGCCAGGGCATCGGGGCTGGCAGAACTGGGGTCAAAGTGCACTCTGCCCTGGAACACTTCCATCCCAATGATGGCAAACACGTAGTAGACCACCTGGGGGTGGGGGCAGCACCGGTCATGGGGGGCACACGGGGTG
The DNA here is from genome assembly GCF_016906955.1 of Phacochoerus africanus. Classification (NCBI taxonomy): domain Eukaryota; kingdom Metazoa; phylum Chordata; class Mammalia; order Artiodactyla; family Suidae; genus Phacochoerus; species Phacochoerus africanus. The sequence goes on from NC_062548.1 coordinate 49,475,180, forward strand.
AGTGGCGTGTCAGATGGGGAGGACATGGACACTGGTCAGCCCTGCGCCAAGGGCCAGCAGAAAGGGCTGCTACCCTCATTCCAGGGATGGCATCCCCCCACCCCCAACTGCCCCCAGCCCTCAGAACCAAGAGTTCCAGCAGCATTAGGAAGAGGGTGGCTGTTCAGGACATGGTACATGGCCAGCTAGACCCCACCATGACCTCTCCTGCGGTCTCCCTTTACAAAGTCAAAGTGAAGTTGCTAGCAAGTTAGTGGGTTAAATACTCAATAAAATAATAGTTAGGCCTCTAGGGGGAAAAAATGGATCTTTACCTTGTTTTTTATACCAAAATAAATTCCAAAGATACCAAGGAGTTAAACATAAAAACAAACAAACAAAAAAAACCACAAAAATTAAGTAGAAAAAGGCCTTATAAGCATGATATAAAACTATAAGCTACAGAATAAAAGAACAACAAAGATGACTACCTAATTAAACTTTTACACCACCAAAAAAAAGAGAGAAAACAACAGAAAGCCCTTACTGAGGAAAAACAAAAACAAACAAGTGACAGATGAGGAAAAATAACTACTCTGCATACAACCTACCGAGGGCCTATTTCCTTCATCAATGAAACACTCTTTCAAAACACATAAAATACAACTAATAGAAAAAATAAACCAAGGCTCTGGACAGGCTGCTTATAAAAAATAAGTAGGGGAGTTCCCATCGTGGCTCAGTGGTTAACAAATCCGACTAGGAACCATGAGGTTGAGGGTTCCATCCCTGGCCTCGCTCAGTGGGTTAAGGATCCAGCGTTGCTGTGAGCTGTGGTGTAGGTCACAGATGCGACTCGGATCCTGTGTTGCTGTGGCTGTGGCAGCAGCAACAGCTCTGATTAGACCCCTAGCCTGGGAACCTCCATACGCCGTGAATGCGGCCCTAAAAAGACAATAAGTAAATACATACATATATACATACATACAAAGCATAAGTGGCCCAAAGAACATGCAAGAGACACTCGGCCTCATTCATGAACCACTAAAGAAATGCATGTCCAAGTGATGCAGTGCCATTTCCTCACCCAGCAGGTTGGAGAAGACAGAATGAGAAGTTTAATAAACCCAGCTGTGAGGATTGTGGGGAGACAGATGCTGTCACACACTGGCATTTGGAATATCAGGGAGCACATCTTTTGGAAGGCAATTCGCCGCCATTGAGCCAACTGGTGAAGACTGTCACCTTGTGACCTAGCAGTTCCATCCCCAGGAACGTACCCAATAGAAATGCTCATGGAGGCAAAGACACATAAGGAATGGTCTCCACCCCATCCATCACCTGTGGTGGCAAAGAGGTGCAACCTCCAGGGCTCTGTCAGGGGCGGGGTGGGGGAAGTGGGCTGGCCATCTGTGTTCTTGAGTGTCTCTTCTGTGTGATACCTTTCCTCACAGCAGAGTTCACATGGGTGCCTGTGTTCTCCAGGACATGTGACAAAGACGATGCATAGAAAAAAGTTGTGCAGCCTTCCATAAGGATGACCCCATAGGACACAACACCTAACTAGATACGCACATGTGTGGGTAGGACATCCTTACTGTATGTATGCAAATGTTTAGAAAATGAGAATCTCTTAACAATGGTCACCTCTGCGTGGGCGATGGGAATGGGTGACCTGCAGCCCACCTTTCGCACTTCTGGACTAACTGAATTCTGACCACTGTAACAGAGCGGAAGAGTAAAGAACCTGTCGCAAAGCATCCACTCTATATTCGAGCTTCCTCATCCATGAACTTCCTCACCCACAGCAAGGAATCAGTCCTGGGCAGGAGGCCCCAGCCCCCTTGCAGCCTTGCATGGCTATATTCTGACCACTGAGGGTCTCAAGGAGCAGATGGGCTTTCCTCACAGCAAAGGAGGATCCAAGGCCAGGAGTGCAGAGCCCTGGCTGGAAGGAGCCTACATGCCTGAGAACCACCTGCCGGCTGGGAACACCCACTCGGACTGTGGGTGAGGGAGAAACTGTGATGGGGTTAACTTCCTGAAGTCACAGTGTTCATTACAGCAGCCAGTGGACCCAGACTGCCATATGCCCATCTTTCTAGACATTTGATATTTCTAAAAATGGCTCCTAGGAGTTCCCTGGTGGCTCAGTGGGTTAAGGATCTGGCATGGTCACTGCAGCGGCTAGGGTTGCTGCTGGGTTCCATCCCTGGCCCAGGAACTTCCGCACACTGTAGGCATGGCCAAAAAACAAACAAACAAACAAACAAACAAACAAAAACGGCTCCTAGAAAACAGTGAATCTCATTGATTTCACCTCCCTTTCTCTCCCGTACTTAAAAGAGGGTTTACGAGAGCCTCTAGGAATGAACGTCTTACCACCTGCTTCGCACAGCAGCAACGGGACAGCCCTACTCACCAAGACCAACCCACCAAAAGTCAGCATCGTGGGGCCGATGTTAATTAAGGTGATCACGATCACCCGGAATCTGGGATAAAACAAAGTTTCTGGCATCAGGCAAAAGGAAGGTGGAAGGAGACTGACACCACATTAGCGTGTGTGGTTTAATGCCCCATCTGCAGCCCTGGGTCTCTTCTTCAAATGCTGTCAGGCATCTGCCTTTACACTCTTGTCAGAATCAGTCCATCTGCCAAACTGAGGGAGGAATTAACTGTGTCTCCCCTGAAGTAAAGCAAACCACGAGAAAGGTAATCACAGAGAGTTTCACCGCTATGACACCAGGTGGGTGTTGAGGCGGAAAAACCACCCATCCTCATCTCCTCCTTTCTCCCCCACCTCTTTCTTCATCAAAAATCCAGCCTGGGAGTTCCCGTGTGGCTCAGAGGGTTGAGAACCTGAATAGTACCCACGAGGATGTGGGTTCAATTCCTGGCCTTTGCTCAGTGGGTTAAGGGCCTGGCATTGCAGCTCCAACTGGACCACTTCCACATTCCGTGGGTGCACCCTAAAAAAAAAATTAAAAACAAAACTCCAGCCTGTTTTAAGGCTGACCTGGAGGCTTGGGTTGAAACCTGACTATTTTGTGGGGCAGCAGGCCAGTTGTGGGATGGAGGCATTCCCCCAGTCCTTGAAAGGAACCTGGCCTTTCCAAAACAGAGTTTTGGAAATTTCCAGTTTTGGGGGTCATATTCGTGAGGCCTCTCTCTAGCTGTACACCTGTAGGGGAACTACTTAACCTCTCTGAGTTCACTGCCATCACTTGTGATCTAGGGATCATGAAAGCCCCTACATCAAGGGTTGCTGGAGGGATTTAACTCTGAATTCTGTTAGCATAAGCTGTCATCCTGACCACGGACCCTCTCCAGGCTGCATGCACAGTTGAGGAACCAGGTCGCAGGGATGAAAGTGATGGACAGGATCCCTGCCCTCAGGGAGCTGCCACGTGGGTGCTCTGCAACCTCTTCACGGGCTCCCCGCCCTGCCCCACTATCCCCAGAGAACCAAGGTCCTCTATACAAGTTACACCCTGGGTGCACAGCTGGGCGCATTTTTAGTTCCCAGGCAGGGTGGTTCCTGTCAAGCCCCAGGGTGGAGAACCGCCCAGGTGCAGCTGTTTCACCCAGCTTCATCTTTACCTCTGAATGCTGATGATGACCCTTAAGAGCCGGAGTATCCTCAAAATCAAAACAATATCCAGTATCTGCTGACTGCTGTATTTTCTTGCTGCAAAAAGAACACAGTCATCTAACATTCCATTTTCTGAGCACCTCCGGCTTGTCCCTTTCATTCAATGAGGTCTGAGTACCGCCTTGAATCACTGACTCTGCCAGCAAATCAGAGCCAAGCTGGGTGTCCCCCTCCAGCCCAAGAGCTAAGAATCACAAGTGTAGGAATACACTACAGGCCAGCATCAAGAAGAGGCTGTGGGTCCCAATCTACAGAAGAACACTTTCAGCAAGCCCTTCCTCCACCAGCACTCATTTTGCACTTATGTTAAGAAGGTACTCTATCTTAGGAGTTTCCACTGTGGCTCAGTGGGTTAAGAACCTGACTAGCATCCATGAGGATGTGGGTTCTATCACTTGCCTCACTCACCGGGTTAAGGACCCATTGTTGCCGTGAGCTGCGGCATAGGTTGCAGATGCAGCTCAGATCCCACATCTGTTGCTGTGGCTATGGTGTAGGCCGGCAGCTGAAGCTCTGATAAGACCCCGAGCCTGGGAACTTCCAAATGCCGCAGGTGTGGCCCTAAAAAAAAACAACAACAAACAAGAAGAAGAAGCTTCTCTATCTCTAAATAATCCCCTTGGCAGTCTACAGGGAGGTGTGTGCGGGGCAGTGGTGGAACAAGAGGGGGAACAAGAGCAGGGTAGAAAGAAGAGGGGGTGGTGGGCAGAGACTAACACAGATTTCTTGCTACAGCTGTGCTCTGGGTCAGCGACCAACACAGGCAGAGGGTCAAGGATGAGCCCTGAGACCAAAGGCAAGAGCAGTTTTGGAGAGATGACCAGGTGAGGGTTTGGTGGGGAGATGCCTACAAATGAAACCTTGGAGTTTCCATTGTGACTCAGCATGTTAAGAATCTGACAAGTATCCCTGAGGATGCAGGTTCGATTCCTGGCCTTGCTTAGTGGGTTAAAGGATCTGGCATTGCTGCAAGCTGCAGTGTAGGTTGCGGACAAGGCTCAGATCTGACGTTTCTGTGGCTGTGGTGTAGGTTGGCAGCTGCAGCTCTGATTGGACCCCTAGCCCAGGAACTTCCCTACCCTGAGGGTGTAGCCCTAAAAAGACAAAAAAAAGAAGAGGAAGAGGAAAGAAACCTCCACCACACAGCTAAACACAAACAAAGCTATCATCCCTCTCCAGAACATGCAACAATTTTACTAATTCTCTTATGTCCCCAGTGCCTCCCTGCAACCCCCTAACAGCGCAACGTGGATGTTCTACAAAGATGACTGATTGAACACATGATCCTGGGAGGCGGGGAAGCTGAGAGCTGGTGCCACTGACCTGATCGGATGGTGGTGTTGGCCACGGTGGCCACCAGGGCTGCGATGATGATCAGTGTATCAAACCTCAGAAAGAAGAGCAATGCCGGAGAGGAATCAAGGGAAAGGCCCGTCAAGCTCAGGATACGATGGACCCTGCAAAAACCCTGAATCCCATCTCTTAGGCAAAGCTATGATCCAGCCATCAAACTATTCTCCATAATTTTAAGGGCCGCAGAAACAAAGCAAGAAACACTGTGTTGGCTCATTTACTGCCTGTTCCAATGAACCATCCAAGGAAATGGGCAGGAATCTGCTAACTCCTATCATTTTGTCTTCCAACATACCCACATACTCACAAAACTGCTGTGACATTTCCAGAATACATGGTATCATCTTTCTTGGCATTAATTTTACTAAATGCACCACAACTGTTTATTTAAAGGGGAAATTCATCACACTGCTACTTTTCTGATGATGGTGCCAGAGCCAGGGACGACATTGGCCAGTCTCTTGGGCCATATATGCATTCTAGCGAGTTTCTTGGCATGGGGAGCAGTGACCACAGAGATCCAGCCCTGCCGAGCTGTGCACTGCCAAAGCTGGTGACCAGTGATGCCTGACACTCAGTGGCACTCGAGATGCTTTGTAGCATGGGGGTGATACTTTGAGACCAGGAGTCACACAGCCTGGAGAAGAAAAGGTCAAAGGAGACACATCCAGCCCAAGAAAGAGCTTGCAAACAGTCCTCAATGTCTAACCACACAGGCCACATTTCCTGATTACAATGCTAGGGAGTGGGCCGGGGCGCCATGAAAGGAACACTGTGTGACATTGCAAGATCCTTTCCAACGAGTTCCCATCATGGCTCAGCGAAAACAAATCTGACCAGTATCCATGAGGATGCCAGTTTGATCCCTGGCCTCGCTCAGTGGGTCGGGCATCTGGGGGATCCGGAGTTGCCGTGAGCCATGGCATAGGTCGCAGACGTGGCTTGGATCCTATGTTGCTGTGGTCATAGTGTAGGCCGGCAGCTGTAGCTCTGATTCGAGCCCTAGCCTGGGAACTTGCACACACCATGGGTGTGGCCCTAAAAAGCAAAAAAAAAAAAAAAAAAAAAAGAGCCTTTCCAAATCCAAGATGCTATGGTCTGTGATTCTAATTTTAGCTGGTCATTCACACTGACATCATAAATAACAGCTCTGACAACCAGATGTTCCCCAGCCCTCAAGATTTCATTATAAGAAGCCTCAAAACTAGGCAGCTGGAGCTTGAAACATTCCAACGTTACTTCCCCATGGTGACAGGGAGCCCCTCTCTCCAGCACAGCCCCCTTCTCCAAACCACACAGACTCACCAGTTCCAGAACTGCTTCCTTCCAAAATAGGCTCTGGGCTCATATGTGTACAGTTTCAGGAGAATCTCAATGACATAGAGAAAAAGGAAAAGCCACTCTGCGTAGGAAATGAAGGGGTTCTTCTCATCCAAAGCAATGAATACGGCATTTACTAGAATGATGACATCATAAACCCAGACAAAAGTCCTGGCAGAAGGGAAAAAAGAAGAGATGCTGTCATCACGCATTTCAGTTTAAAAAAAAAAACAGGTTCATGGGAGTTCCCATTGTGGCTTAGTGGTTAACGAATCCGACTAAGAACCGTGAGGTTGTGGGTTGGATCCCTGGCCTTGCTCATTGGGTTAAGGATCTGGCATTGCCGTGAACTGTGGTGTAGGTCAAGGACGTGGCTCAGATCCCGCGTTGCTGTGGCTCTGGTGTAGGCTTGGCAGCTACAACTCCAATTAGACTCCTAGCCTGGGAACCTCCATATGCTGCGGGTGTGGCCCTAGAAAAAGTGAAAAAAAAGGCAGATTCAGAGCCCTCCAGTGACTGCGTTTCCCACCAATGTGACGAATATGAAATACCTCCCATCTTCCCACCAACACACACACACCCATCATGGAAGGAAAGTTTCCAGCAGTCTGGGCCCTGAAATCCACCTGCCTCTCATAGATGTTAGTGCATTGTTCCGCCCTTCCCATCAAGGAGAAAAATGAAGACAGAGTGAGGGGAAAGGTCAGAGGCCTAATTTTCTCAAGTTCACCTTTTGGGTGAAGCACTGGGATTGGCTGACAGCCTCGGGCAGAATCAGGGGCCAGGAGAAGGCCTAGGGGTTAGCCCAGGACCATTACCCCTCAATTACTTGTCCCTGGTGAATTAACATTTGCTTTGTTTGTTTGTTTGTTTGTTTTGCCATGCCCACAGCATGCAGAAGTTCCTGGGCTAGGGATCACATCTCCGCCACAGCAGTGACCAAGCCACAGCTGTGGCAACGCTGGATCCTGCTGAGCCACAAGGGAACTCCAAAATTAACATCCTTAACATAGAAAGCTTCTAGAAACCTCTTACTCTTCATGTACACACGTTTTCAAGGGACTGACATGTCCATCTTCCTCACCAAGTCTGGGGTGAAAAAACGTGACAGCTGGGCTCTGACCCAATTTTCAATTCCAGAGCAGGATGCCCCCCTCAGGCTCCTGTGCCTTGTGCTCCAGAGAATCCTGGGGGAACCCTGGGCATGACCTCAAGAAGACAGACGGGGGCTCCCATCCCACTGTTCTGGGGAGGCCCTGGATGCCGGGCATGGACACGCAAATGTCCACCATGTGAAACACATCGGAAGTTCAGTGTTGAGATGAATGAGAAGGAGCCTCTGCATAAAGGGCTTTGGCAAATATAAAATATGGGGACTAAAAGGGATACTTACCAACATCATAGTCTGGGCTACTTTCAAGGACTTCCGAACCACTCATTTTTATGAAATATTAAATTCAAGGAAAGCAAGAGAAGGAACCTCTGATGATAGGGATTTTCCAGGTCACACATATTAAAAGTAAGGTCTCTGGAATACTGCTCAGCCATAAAAAGGAACAAAATAATGCCATTTGCAGCAGAATGGATAGAACTAGAGATTCTCAGACTAAGTGAAGGAAGTCAGAGAAAGACAAATACCATATGATAGCACTTATATCTGGATTCTAATATATGGCACAAATGAACCTATCTACGGAAAAGAAACAAACTCATGGACATGGAGAACAGACTTGTGGTTGCCAAGGAGGAGGGGGAGGGAGTGGGATGGACTGGGAGTTTGGGGTTAGTAGATGCAAACTATTGCATTTGGAGTGGATAAGCAATGAGCCTGCTGTCTAGCACAGGGAACTATTCCCAATCACTTGTGATGGAAAATGATGGAGGACAGTGTGAAAAAAAGAACATACACACACATATACATATGATTGGGTCGCTTTGCCATACAGCAGAAATTGACAGAACATTGTAAATCAACTGTAATAGAAAAACTAAAAAAAAAGAAAAAAGTAAGGTCTCCAACCAGGATAAAGGACTCTCTGGAGTTCATCTACTTGAGAATAAAATTATTAACCGGCATTTTTTTTTTTCAGTCTTGCCTGTGGTATAGCAATTCCCAGGCCAGGGATCAAACCTGTGCCACAGCACTGACAACGCTGGACCCTTAACCACTAGGCCACTAGGGAACTCCCTTAATTGGCATTATTAATAGTCATTCCAATAATGCTAACTCATGTCTTCTTAGCATATGTTTTACAGAGTCGATACCATATTTGACATTAACTTCCTAGTGACTCTGATGGGGCTGGAACAGCCTGAAATCAGAGAGTGATCAGTTTCTCTGACTCAGAAAGCACTGCCAGTCTGTGGCCCTTGAGCATTAGGAAACACTGAAGAAGGAAGCATGATCTAGAAGCCTGTCCTTGGGCTTAGGGTGAGACACTGCATGTCCAGACACTTTCCATGCCTCCAGGCATGGAAAAGCAGTGAACAGGGAACTGATTACAGCTTGAAACACATTCCATCCACTCAGCATTAACACATTCTGTTTTTAAAGCAGCTTGAGAGAAAACCCACCACATCTCACTTGCCTGTGCCGAACCATCTTCTGGACCAAAAGGCTTGCGGATGACTGGTATACCTGAGGCATCCAGGCTTCCAGCGGGTGTCTCCTGATGTTGACAGTGACCACCTGGATGTTGAGGAGGTCAGCCAAGCGTAGGAAGTTCGTTTTGTCTGCAATGAAAACACAGCCCCCAAATACATGGTCACTGTGACACTAACGTCAGATATTTATATCTGAATCACTTTGCTGTATACCTGAAACACAGTGTTGTAAATTAACTGTATTTCTTGGTACAACCACTATGGAAAACAGTAGAGGTACCTCAGAAAACTAAATATAGAACTACCATATGACCTAGCAATCCTACTCTTGGGCATATATCCAGACAAAACTTTCCTTGACAAAGATACATGCACCCGTATGTTCATTGCAGCACTATTCGCAATAGCCAAGACATGGAAACAACCTAAATGTCTATTGATGCATGAATAGTTTAAGAAGATGTGGTATGTACACAATGGAATACTACTCAGCCATAAAAAAGAATGAAATAAGGCCAGTTACAGCAACATGGATGGAACTAGAGATTCTCATATTAAGTGAAGTCAGAAAGAGAAAGACAAATACCACATGATATCCCTTCTATCTGGAATCTAATATATGGCACAAATGAGCTTTTCCACAGAAAAGAAAATCATGGACAAAGAGAACAGACTTGGGGTTGCCAAGGGGGAGGGAGAAGGAGTAGGATGGACTGGGAATCTGGGTTAATAGATTCAAACTATTGCCTTTGGAATGGATGAGCAATGAGATCCTACTGTATAGCACTGGGAATTATATCTACTCACTAATGATGGAGCATGATGGAGGATAATGTGAGAAAAAGAATGTATATATATGTATGTGTGACTGGGTCACTTTGCTGTAAGGTAGAATATTGATAGAACACTGTAAATCAACTATAATGGAAACAATAAAAATCATTTTTTAAAAAACCTATATTTCTATAAAATTTTTCCTAATGGGCAATTCCCTAAAACAGAAACCAAAAAACAAACAAAAACATTCACTAGGGCAGAGGAAGAAAGGAATTTCAAACTCAAGGATCACCGTTTTTTCCTTTTAACAAAATCTGACAAAATCTCAGCTTGCACAAAGGTATCAAAAAAAAAAAATGCTAAAGAAACTAGGTCTTAAAATGATTTTCACCTTGACACAGGTGCCTCGCAGACAGAAGCCTGAATTAACAAATCAGTTTATGAAGCCTGGCCCCCAAAGTATATAACAAATAAAAGGACAGAACATTAATTAAACAGTATTTCTATATTCTAATTTCTTAAGAAAATTAGATGGGAACCAGTGAATTCTAACTTTGTTTAATGGTCTTAGGGTCTTACCTACTTAAAAAAAAAAAAAAAGAAAGAAAGAAAAGATATGCAAATTAACCACTAGGTCAGCAATTAGTCGTTGCAAAAAGGCCGTTGGGGGGGGTGGGAAATCTTCTTTTTTTTTTTTTTTGGTAAAAAGTATACATTTTAAAGATCTGGTTACAAACTTAAAATCTGAAGACTTTTGCCCCCAAATTAAAATGTTCTAAAATTACTTCATAAATCAAAATAAACTCAAATTAAAACTTGAATGCAAATGTATTTAACATACCCAATAATGAAAAACTAATAAATTAAGTAGTTTTGTGATTTAGGGCTTACAAAGTGCCTCTGTGTCTTTTTCCTGATTTTATCCAGGGCAAACACAAATGCAACTGTGGAGTTTTAGTTCACACAAACTTTTTTTTTCCTCTCTAAAGAGGCTAAAATCATTGGAACTTCTCACATTCTTCTCCCTTATCTTATGGGTCACTTGGCATTGTGATCTCAGCCAGTGTTTCAGTGTCCATAAGCTTAAATATAGGCCAGCATCAAGTGGCATGAACTACATTGCAATTTAAAAACTAGACTCTTTATCAACTGTCTTGTGTAAAGCACAGGATACTGTAAACCACAGGCCCCTGCAGGGTTCCCACTGAAATTATGTGGATACATTGTCTAGAGTTTTATGCTTCTCTGACAAATCCTTTGGTGTCAACAGTGAGTCAACTACCTATGATTTCTTAAATGTATTTTCTACTATTACTAATTGAGTTTGGGGCATTGGGCTAATGAAGACTGAGATAAACAGTTAATAATCTGCATTTACCTAAAGACATAAGGCAATTACTAAAGAAATTCAAGTGCCATGTCCCTATGTGTAACTACTCTTGTTCTCGTCATGGCACCCAAGTGCCAATAATTAGACTGACCTTATAAACAAAGAAATGCTGTTCACCCGACTGTGTCCTGGGGACCATGTGTATCTTTTCTAGAGGAGCAGGAGATACCCAAGGATACAGGCCTCACTATCCAAAGACTCCTAAAAGCCCCTGCTCCTGGATTTGGGACATCTTACCTTGCAAGGAATTCACGCTATAGGAGGAATCACCAAGAAAGTTTACAAAGCCCTAAAGATTCATCAACATCTCCAGAGGCCCAATTATCTAGAAGCAGCAGAGGTACTAAGTCAATAAAGGAGAATTCTCAGAAACAGAGGGGCGGAGGTCTGAGACCCCTGGACTAACTGGTCAGCCACCCCACCCCAGTTCTTACAGTGAAGGATCCAAGGGCGCCCAGGTCCTGGCCTCTCCCCCACATCCCAGAGCAGAGTCTCCAGAGTGGGGTCCCTGGGCCCTTGCTGGTTGTGTCCCCAGAGGTCTTCTTACCCACCCATGAGATCAATTCCAAAAATTTAGAAATTTATAGAACAACTGACAGGATAGGATTGTTTCATGTCCTTTGACTTTAATAATGAAAAATTGGGACTTGGATTTTACATGGTATTGTATTCTATTTCTCTGGGTTATATTTTACAGAGGTATTCAGATCCACGACAGGTTGGAAATTAAAAAGCTTCACTGCACTTCCCAAAAGGCTCAAGAAGTTACACAGGATCAAGGGTTACACAGGTGTCCTTCCCTCACCATGAGCAAAACTCTACCCTCGACATGCAGATGGCACAGCCAATCCCAATCCCTAGAGGGGCAGAAGCCTGGCACCTGAGCAGACACTCAGAGCCATGCCATCCAGCTATGTGGCTGATGGGATGGGCACAGGGCTCTCTGGGAGGTGCCTGTCAAGTCCCACTGACTTTCCATCCTGGACCCAAAACCCTCATTGGATGATGGTAGCAGGACTTTTCAGTAGCATCTTCCCACACATTTTCCCACACACTTTTGCCTGAAAAGTCAAGTAAATTACAGAAAATCACTGTCATTTTCTTCTTTGCACACAGGCACAGAGTCATAAGAAAGCCCATGGCTCTGCTGGACAGGTCTGAGAGTCCTTGTCTCACATACGTTTATGTCCTATCAGACCTACCGCTCCACTTGGGTGTGTTTCCATCTAGACCTTTCCTGAAACTGGTGAAATGAGGGGGCCTTACTGTTTAGTCACCTCACATCTTTCCCTTTGCTACCTTCATGGTCTTTTTTTTTTTTTTGGCTGCACCCAAGGCATATGGAAGTTCTCAGACAAGGGATCAAATCCAAGCCACAGTGCAGCAACAATGGATCTTTAACCCACTGTGCCAGGTTGGGGATTGACTCTGTGCCTTATCAGCAACCTGGGCTGCTGCAGAGACAACACTGATACTTAACCTGCTGTGCCACAGTGGGAACTTCTTCACAGTCATTTTTAATGTCACTGAAATTTCCTGTTAAGTGGCTCTCAGAATTTGAGGCTACTTAGCATAAGGATAAAAATCAAGGGCCTTAAAGTCAGAGGGCCTGTTCCACACTACAGCTGTGTGGCCCTGGGCACACGAATTCACCCCTTTGAGTCTCAATTTCCATACTGGCAAGTGAGAATCACAAGGCTTCCACCTGGGTGAGTCTGGGGGAATATCTCACATACACACACAAATACACACACACACTGATCACGGCAGGGCTGCACGAGGCAAGCATGCACCAATATTGAGCATTGCTGACAATACTACCAACTGCTAACACATCAACATTCACGTTACTTTCAACATCCCACTCACACATGCTAAATGCAATGTATTTTATATTATTTAAAAAAATTTTTTTTCTTTTTAGGGCCACACCCAATGGCATATGGAAGTTCCCAGGGTAGGGGTCACATTGGAGATGCTGTAGCTGCCAGCCTACACCACAGCCACAGCAATGAGGAATCTGAGTCATGTCTATGACCTACACCACAGCTCACAGCAACACCAGATCCTTCTCCCACCAAGAGAGGCCAAGTCAGATTCGCTTCCTAGGTACTACAACGGGAACGCCTCTAAATGCAATTTAGACGTTTATGTATACAGCCCTCTCCCATTTTTTAGATGAGCTCCCCCAAACAGAATCCCAGGAGGGGGATGACCATGGTACAAGGTGAAGGGCTTCTGGATGGCTTATCACCTGCTGACCACATGCACAGAGACAACCCTGTCGGGACACAGCATCAGGACCCTCATTCCACTGTGAGGCTGCCAACAGGGAATGCCAATATACATTTTCATTTGCAAACTTAAGAAAATGAAAAAATACCCCATCCCTTTTAGGAGCCTCACATCCCCGCCCCCAGCCCCACTTTTTGATGCACAGGAATGTTAGCGGCCGAGGCTTCTTACCCACGTGCCCCTTCTGTCCCTCGTCAGAGATCCTTAGAAGGAGCTCCAGGTGGGAGCTGCTGATGTCCGGCGCCACGAGCTTCACCAGCCTCCTCCACTGGGCCTCAGTCACCATGAACTCTGTGCCCACCTTGACTTTCAGAATGTTGAAAGCCTCTAACATTTTGTGACGCTTCAGGTAAGCCAGTGTGCGAATCTCATTCTTGAAAGAAACGGAATTGTGTTTTTTAAGAGGACGATTCAAGAAAGCCTCGTTTTTTTCACCTTAAACATTTCAAGGGAATGCAAGAGTCAAAGAAATGTCACTGACAGGTCTGCTTATTTGCAAGGGACCAAAAACTCCCAGCTCCAGGGATGGGTGGCTAATCCCCGTCTGTGGAAAGAGAACTCGGCTTGCCAGGTGCAAACAAGGGGTGAGAAACAGAGCAGCGGGAGGCAGACAGGTCCAAACACAGCTCTGCCCAGGAGGAGGGGAGATTCCAGAGAGGAAGGAAATCAGGTTTGCTGCTGAGAGAGGGAGACACAGGAGAGGGCGAAGACAGATCTACCATAACATCAGTCAAGGAAGAGAAGAGGCAGGGAGTAAAACTAGGAAGGGGTCCAGGGCAGGAAGGACAGCAGGGCCTGCCAGGAGCTGCCATTTGGCCTGACCATGCAAAGGGAATCTTCCAGAAGGGGAGACCCCCCCAGTTACTGTGGGCCACCTCCATGCCCACCCTACTGCTCCCTGTAGGCCTGGTAATCAATATCATCACTTCATTGATTACATAGCTAGACTGTAAAACCTTTTATTTTTCACTTTTCTTTTTATTTATTTATTTATTTATTTATTTTGCTTTCCAGGGCCTCACCTGTGGCATATGGAGTTTCCCAGGCTAGGGTCTGGCCTACACCACAGCCACAGCAACCCCAGATCCAAGCCACATCGGCGACCTACACTGCAGCTTGTGGCAATGCCAGATCCCTAACCCACTGAGAGTGGCCAAGGATCGAACCCATATTCTCATGGGGAAAATGCTGGGTTCTTCACCCTCTGTGCCACAACAGAACTCCTTAAATTCTTTTTTTTTAATTGAAGTATAGTTAATATATAACATTGTGTTAGTTTCCAGTGTATAGCAGAATGATTCAGATGGATGGATGGATGGATGGATGGATGGATGGATGGATAGATAGATGATAGATAGATAGATAGATAGATGAGATATAGATATATATATACAATTTTTCATATGCTTTTCTATTATAGATTACTATAAGACATTGACTACAGTTCCCTGTGCTATACAGTGGGACTTGGACATTGTTGTTTATCTATTTTATATATAGTAGTTTGTTTCTACTAATCCCAAATTCCTAATTTATCCCTTCTCCTTTTCCCCTTTGGTAGCTGTAAGTTTGTTTGATATGTCTGTGAGTCTGTTCCTGTTTTGTAAACAAATTCATTTGTATCATATTTGAGATTCCACATGAAAGTGATATTATGTGTATTTGTCTTTCTCTTTCAGATTTACTTCACTTAGTCTGATCATCTCTAGGTCCCTCCCTGTTGCCGCAAATGGCACCATTTCATTGTTTTCTATGGATGAGTGGTGTCCTAGTATCCATTTTCTTTATCCATTTATCTCTTGATGGACACTTAGGTTGCTTCTATGTCCTGGCTATTGTAAGTAGTGCCGCTATGAACATTGGGGTGTAATTATCTTTTCGAGTTAGTTTTCCCTGTATACATGCCCAGGAGTGGGATTGCTGGATCATATGGTAACTCTATTTTTATTTTTTTAAGGAACCTCTATACTGTTTTCCGCCATGGATGCACTAATTTACATTTCCACCATGGTCCCTTTACTTCACACCCTCTCCAGCATTTGTGATTTATAGACCTTGAATTCTTAATAGGTGCAGCTGTATCTTCATTGCCTTCAGCTCCTCAGAACTTGGTATGGTTCATAAAGCACATTTAAGACATGCTTGCTGATTGATTAAAGATTAATTTTTGAGAAGTGTTACCCAAAGAAACACTTCCTTGGGGGAGAGGAAGGAGACGCAGCACCTCTGTCCAGCACCCCACACTCTCTGGGACAGCCTCATTCTGCTCCGAGGGAGGAAGTCAGAGAAGGAGGGTCACTGGGACTCAGGCCTAGCCCTGGGGTCAGGAGCAGCGGAGGTGCCCACAATGCACAGAGTCCTCAGGGCCTGGACAGGCCAGACACCCTCAAAGGGAGGTGGGCCAGCTCCTAGACTCAGCCCTACATCCCCCTTCTCCTTAGCTGCAAATAGTTAAGTTCTTCAGACTGCCTACCTGCCCCCTGGTGGGAACATCTCTGAGCAAAGAAAAATTCATTCAAACCCAAAGGCTGGAACACAAAAGGCTGTGTCTTAAGGAAAATGATCCTTCAATGAAATGTTTCTCCGTGTGATTAGTTTTACAATTCGCAAAAACAGCCAATGAGAGATATGTGTGCAGGGGAGGGGCAGGCAGTTGAGATGAGTGAGGTATCCTGGTAGATTCCAGACTACAAACAGAACAGGCTCTACCCCAAGCACTCAGAAGCCTCTGCCCACCCAACATCCCCAGGAATTCTCCAGACATCAACCAAACAGGAAGGCACGAGGGAAGAAACCGTTGGCTTGAAGGTGTTTCTGCTTCTGTTGGAGGAGGAAAAGGAGCTGGAAGCTTGAAGAATATCCCCAATAATACACAAAACATTTCAAGGAACCATGAACAGTTAGATGCATTAAGAGTGAGACACAGGAGTCCCGACTATGGCTCAGCAGTAATGAACCCAACTAGTATCCATGAGGACACAGGTTCAGTCCCTGGTCTCACTCAGTGGGTTAAGGATCTAGCGTTTCCCTGAGCTGTGGTGTAGGTTGAAGATGCAGCTGGGGTCCCACGTTGCTGTGGCTGTGGTGTAGGGCTGCAGCTCTGATTCAACCCGTAGCCTGGGAACTTCCATATCCCACACAATTGGCTCTAAAATGCAGAAAAAAAAAAAGAAAGAAAGAAAGAAAGAAAAAAAGGAAAAAAAGAGTGAGGTGCAAAGCCAGGACCTGCCCCTGCCCATGAGGTTGGGACACACTGTCGGACTCCTCTCAGACTGGCAAAGAGCCTCGAGGCCCCACAGGCCACCAGATAAGTCTTCAGATTCACCAAAGCAAAAGGAGAAAGGACAGGTTCAAATATTTAGCAAATGCCCTCTCCAGCCTCCCTGCTGCTGCACCCAGGATCCGACCCCTGGATCATCTGTGTTACCTTTAAGTGCTTCCTGTAATTGTTGTAGACAACAGCCAGAAAGACGGACATGAAGATGTAGGTGTTGATGATGATGTAGGTTATAAAGAAGAGCGAATACCACCAACTGAACTCATAGGCAGGCATCCTAGAAGGAGATAATCACTGTTCATGGGGCTGACCATAGAGGACATGCCACAGGGACCAGCCATGTGCACAGGCCCGGGAGAACCTTCCCTCATTAACTCCCAAACATCACGGTCGGGCCTCAAAGCCACTGCCATCCTTAATGCTAGACAGCTCGCTTCAAACCTGCCTTCTAATATTCTTAGTACCTCGGAGAGATGCCAACCATTAAAGCAAGCAGGACCTTGGAGCTTGGCCCAATTCAACGCCCTCCCTTCACTATGAGAAAATCAAAGCCCTGAAAAGAGAGCGACGTGCCCAGAACTGCAGAAGGAATCCTAACTGTAGCCTGGGTTTACTCTCAGGGCTCGTCGGGGACACAGACTCCCTTGCTACAGGGCAGATAATTTTCTATCCCCACTGGGACTTTAAGAATGAGGGGAGTGCCATTAATAATGGCACCAGAACAAAAGGCACAACCTGGGAGGCATGCTCACACCGCCTGTAATGGAAACTGGGTTTTGTACAGAAGACAATGTTGGGGGTTGCAGCTGAGGGTCTGAGGGCAAGACCCAAGAAGAGACAAGGAGGGCCAGGAACTTCGCCTTGCTTCCTTTTGGCCAGAGCCAAGCCCATGAGTGAGCCACCAACCCAGAACAAATTGACATGACGGTCCCACACAGAGTTGGGTGACAGAAAACCCGCCCCTTTCCCCTAAGTGCAGTGTGGGAAGAGATGGCACAGATGTTTGCAGCTGGAACTCAACCCCCAATGGTGAACCCCAAGAGCTCTCTGCTAGGTGTAGCACCATCAAATAAGCTTACCTCCACACGTGAGGCAAATCCCTAACACAAAACACATGATGTTTTTCTCCTCAATAATGTCCACATGTGTGGAGAATTACCCTTGGGAGGTGGGGGGAGGTGACAACCACTAATCTTAACCTTTTTTTCCTGTTTCATTTCATCAGAAAACCACATCACTGCTTAGGAGAACAAGCCATGATTCCTTTACAACAAATGATTTGGGTATCTGAACTCAACACTCAAAATCCCAGAATAGAAAGTGGGCTTAAATATTTGAGCTGTATCTCCAGAGATGTCTCCTGTTGCTTTCCGGGTTTTTGTTTGTTTCTTTCTTTCTTTCTTTCTTTTGAGGGCCGCACCTGCGGCACATGGAGGTTCCCAGGCCAGGAGTCAAATCGGAGCTACAGCCGCCGGCCTACACCACAACCACAGCAGATCCAAGCCATGTCTGTGAGGTATACCACAGCTCACAGCAATGCCGGATCCTCAATCCTCTGAGCAAGGCCAGGGATTGAACCTGTGTCCCCATGGATGCTAGTCAGATTCGTTTCCACTGAGCCACAATGGGAACTCCAGGCTTTTTGTTTTAAATTCATCTAAATTTGGGTCTAAGCACAGAGGAGAGTAGGCTATCGTTCATGTTGACATTTTGCACTCCTCAAGAAATTTACGAGTATGAATAGTTGAAATATGAAAATCACTATTTTTTTGTCTTACAGCTGCTTTTAACAAAGTGAATTGGGTTAAGGTAAAAGATGTTGGGGAAACCTGAGCCAGGGTCTCACGTACATGACGTCAGGGCTGTTCGCTGTGGTGACCAGCACGTAGAGCTCAAATGTGATGTCCAGGATGTTGGTGAAGTAGGGCGATCCTTCCACTGTTTTAAGACCCCTCAGAAGAACAAACAACACAGAGTGAAAAAACCCACATCATGAAGCCATAAGGAAGCTGTGGTTTCCAACCTACTCTCCCCCCTCCCCGCCCCACTTTCGAGAGCACTCCTGGAGTGTCTGAATGAGGAAGACGCCCTCTGGTGACCCATTCTGCCACCCACATGCCAAACCCAAAGGTGGGAGAATTCCCTGGCAGAAACTTCTAGAGTGGGGCGCTCACCTATTCCCAAAAAGCTTCAAGGCTATGAGGGAAAATATCAGCACACTGAAGATGAACAAGAGGAAGACGTAGAGGATATCGGGAAGGGTGTTCCGGATGCTTCGGAAAGCCCTTCGGATCTGTGACGGCAAGATTCCATTTCATTTATGGGAAATGAGCTAATTTCCTGCAAATGTAAAAACCACACCCTGGTGTGTCCTTAGTCATCCTTACCTGACGACTTTCGGGGAAGTTAATGAGGAAGACTGGCCTTAAGGCCCTTGACCATCGAACAGCACGGATGTTAACAGCTTCCAGGGACCCATAGATAATCAGATCAATCAAAGTCAGCTGTGAGAGACACAGGACAGAGGTGTCGGTACTGTTAGGGGTCAGGGGAAGTGACCATGTGAATGTAGGTTTACCAACCCAGAAGGAGGGTCACAATCCATCATGAAAAAAAGCAAGTTTCATAAACTTGGGGTGCTGCAAGCGGTGGCGTGGGTCTCAGATGCAGCATTGATCTGGGGTTGCCATGATTGTGGCGCAGGCCTGCAGCCACCTAGCCCAGGAACTTCCATATGCAGCAAGTGCAGCCTTAAAAAGAAAGAAAAAAGACCAGGTCCGTACTCTGTGTCCTCCGAGTGTTCAGCAGACATGCGAAGGAAACTCAAAGCAAATATTCAGAGAAAGGTTAAGAGAAGACAGCGCATGTTCTAGGCCCAAGAAACACTGCGTGTGGAGTAGCAGGCAGCTCAGGTGCCTGGAGTGGAGAGGACCCTGGTGACCCACATTTGCAGGATGGGTGGCGTCAGAGGGATCCACAGTCTGCAGGGCTCACAGACATTGTTCTGAGCGAGGGAGGGTTGGGATCTGAAGTGTGCCTCCGAGAATTCATCCAGCAGTGACATATCAAACACAGAGATTAAGGGATCTGAGCTTCAGGTGACCATGGCAGTTCCTGAAAGGGGTGACAGGGACCTGGGCCACATCATGAGAACAGAATGGCGTGTAGCAGAGATAACACGTGGCCACATCAGACACGACAGCGCCCCCAGTGGGGAGAAGGGGAGAGGGGCATGGCGAGGACGGGGGAGAGAGGGAACCTTCAACAGGAGGACTTGGAGTGAGTGATGGGAGAGAAAGCACCACAGACCAAGGAGGAATAGCTACACGAGTTGTGGGAAGGAGAGGGTGGGGTTGGCCCCATTGAGTGTGAGCTGCAACGCCAATGGGGAAACAACAAGCAAGCAGCTGGCTCTGGAGTAAAGAAATTCAGAGAAGAAACCAGTATCTGCTCCAGCTTGGGGACTCCACCACCACCACCAACTTTTCACAGAAGCTCTGAGATTAGATGGCCTGATGCGGAAAGGAGAGCAAGTAGAAAGAGCAGAGCGAGGTCACTGAGCCTTGGTTAATGGGGAAGAACCATGGTTCAGGCAGGCTGGCTGCTGGGCCGAGACGCTAATTATGATGCCCCCTCAGCTAGTCACTGCCCTGGCCCCTCTGTTCCTCACAGCAGAATCTCAACACATTACCCTGCCCCACTTGGCATGACTACTTAGCATATATCCTTCCAGTTTTTTCTATGGCTCTCTCATGCTCTTTCTTCTTTTCTTTTAACAAAGATGTGCTCCAACTGTATAGTAACCTGTTCTTTTGACTTAATAGACAATGAGCATCTCTCCTTGATAACAGACACATTTATGCCTTTAAGGCCATTTTAAAGGGCCGTGTGGATGTGCCATATTTTATTTATTTCCTACTGTCAGGAAACCCAGTTGTTTCCAATTGGGTCTTTGTTTTTGTTTTTGCTTTTTAGGGCCACACCCTCGTCAGATGGAAGTTCCCAGGCTAGGGATCGAACTGGAGCTGCAGCTGCCAGCCACAGCCACGACCACACAGGATCCGAGCCGCATCTTCAACCTAGACCACAGCTCAGGGCAACGCGGGATCCTTAACCCACTGAGCGAGGCCAAGGATCAAACCCACATCCTAATGGATACTAATTGGGTTCATAACCTGCTGAGCCCACAATGGGAAGTCCCTCTAATTTTTCAGTGTTATGAACAGCTCATCCATGACCAATCTTGTGACTAAATCATTGAACACATCATTCTTTCCTAAAGATCATGTCCCAGGAATGGAAATCCAGGTGCAAACACATGCATACATAAGGCTTTTGAAAGGAACTGCCAACTTCCAGAAAGACAGACAGCATACCCC
The DNA here is from genome assembly GCF_016906955.1 of Phacochoerus africanus. Taxonomy (NCBI): domain Eukaryota; kingdom Metazoa; phylum Chordata; class Mammalia; order Artiodactyla; family Suidae; genus Phacochoerus; species Phacochoerus africanus. The sequence continues at coordinate 49,496,206 of NC_062548.1, forward strand.
CCCCCAGTAGACTCTGATGTGTTCTTATTTTCAATCTTGCTAACATTGTTTTATAGGCAAATACATGGTATTTTTTGCAGCTTTAAAACATATGTCTTAATTAGACATTTTCCCCTATTTGCTATTCTTTTTTCTTTTTTCTAAACATTTTTAAAATGTTTATTTATTTTTATGAACGTAGAGTTGATTTACAATGTTATGCCAATTTCTGCTGTAGAGATTATTTATTTCTTCTTTTAGGAGATGCCTTCACCTATTTTTTTATTTACTTTTTTTAAAATTAGAGTATAGCTGATTTACAAAATTGTGTCAATTTCTGCTGTTCAGCACAGTGACCCAGTCATACATATATATACACATTCTTCTCCTATTTTTCTTCTGCAGTTTCTGTCTCTCTGATTTCAAAGTGCTATTGATATGTTAGAATCTTCACACTGTCCAATTGGTGCTTCAGTTGTGGTTTGCCAGCAGCGGTGCTGACTGGTATTTGCTAGGGCAACATCTGTCTTTATTTCTTGAGCCAAAGCACACCTCTTCAGTGTTTGCTCTTCCTGGTTTTCCTGCCTCTGACCACAAACTCTTAAAGGCACTGTCACAAGCACTCACCACGATGGTTACCATGAGGCAGATGTTTTTCGTATCCTTCCAGAAAACCATCTGAGGAGTGACTTTCGCAAAGTGTACGAGTCTCCCAAAGAACACAGTCAGGCAGAGCACTTCAGCAATTGAGGTAGCCTGTGGCATAAGACAAGAGAGGGAGCCAGCACCCTGCCGCTCAGAGGATGGGCCTTGGTTCACTCATACTCCCCCACCACCCTCATAGAATTAGCCATGTCCCTTCATTTTACTGACAGCAAATTCTTTGCTGGTTGGAATGGATTTTTTCCTCTTATAAGTAAACCTGCTCTGGAACCACAAATCCCATGACTCAACTGGCAGGGCTTCATGGGGAGTGGGTAGGGGGGCTGCATCAGCAGGCAGAGGACCCCCAGAAGCCATTTTCCCAGAAAAGGGGAAGTCAGGCCCGACAGAAGCAGGCATCTCCTATGCTCTCCAATTACCACTCAGAATAGACATCTAGATGTTAGGTTTCTCTAGGAACAACTCTCCAAAGATGTGTTTTGACATGCCAGGTCACTCCTTAGGCATCGTGGCCCTGCTGTCTTGCTGCCTGTATTTGGCTGGATAGAGGAGAGAACAGAGGCCACTGGCCCCCTGCAAAGTCCTGGCTACCTCCTCTGTGGGATACCGGGCACTGGATAGTTTGGCTCAGGCCAGGAAGATGCAAAGGTGTGGAGGGCTGGTGGGAACAAACTTCCTAAGGGTCGGGGACAGGAGGTAGGTACTGGCTCTGGGCCCTGAAAACAGCAGGTGACACAATTTCTCCACCCATCACCCTAGTGCTCATGAGTCCTGGGCCTGGCTATGAGCTGCAAACATCCTAGCTTTCAGCCTGTTCACACTTGAGGGGCTACAGAGACTCACTGTCAAGGCCAGGTTGGCCAAATGGTCTAGGGCAATGCCAGGATGCCCTTGCTCAAAATAAGGTTGTCTTGGTAAATGCTGGATCTGGACCAAAGCCCTCCTTAATGCATGTATTTCTGAAGTACAAATGCTAGCCGAAGGCATACGCTGGAACTCAGGCAGCCAAGCCCAAGCTCTATGTGACCAATAACAAACAGAAGAGTGAGGACTGGGAAGGGAGGCCAGGGGCCGAGAAGAGGCCACGTGGAAGTCTCACCTCGGCCAGCAAGGGCCAGGGCTGGGGTGAAACCCACTCCGTCCAGGTCTGTGAATGCCCAGCCCTGCCGCTTCAGACTTTGTTTGACAGTCACTGGGCCAAAAGCTTTCCACCCAGAGACTTCATTAATCATGGCTGCCCCATCATTAGGAAGCATGGAAGACCATCAACTTGGATGGCCCCGAGTGAACCACACTTCCAGTTTTCACCCTCTTGTGCAGGGTCCTGTCCTGTTGGCTCAGGGCTCCAGCATATGAAGGGCTTTGGCCAGCAGGACATCAGCAGGTTGCTGCAAGGTGGATGGGGCTTGCACACTAGGATGCTCCTTTCTGGAACCCCACCCCTGGCAATTGGGAGAAGCCTAAGCTACAGGGAGTGGCTGTGTGGCCCACAGCTCCAGCCAGCAGCAGCTGCCAGCCTCCAGAGATCTACTACCCCAGCCAACGTGAAAATCTGCCCAGCTGAGCCCAGTCACCCACAGAATCATGGGAGATCATAAAAGCCCATTCTTTAAGTCAAGGGCTTAGTGAATTTTATCTGTCCAAGGACCATATGGTAAATATTTTAGGCTTTGCAAGTCACAGTCTGTCACAACAACTCTGAGAGGTGAGAGCAGTGTTGAGTCAGGAGTCAATGTGGGCAGTCATCAACTAATTACTCAGGCCTCTCTGGAGTATCGGGGTGATTTGACGTATTGCTGAAAAGCACCTATAAATAATGACTTATGACAATGAAAAAAAGCTGGGAACATGGCAAGTACAACAAGTCACATGTTCCCCTATATTTTGACATCATCTACTTGGCATTAAAGAAATATGCTTTTTAAAACATCATCTGCCAATCCAATTTATCCTTGCAGGCACAGAAGACCAAAAACTGCCACTCCCTTTCCAATGCCTTACGATGAAAGCACCAGCTCAGAATTCCTCCACCCCCTTTCCCCAGCAAGAAAAATAAAACCAAATTCATGTCTATTGATATCTGAGGTAAAAAGAAGGAAGAGGCTTGGAGTCCAACTCATGTATGACAAAGTTCAATTAGCCATTCTGTGTTGGAGGCTTACCAAGAAAGGGAGTGGGAGCCACGCTGGTTCCTCAAAGAAGGCGAGAGCCAGGTCCACACAAATGAAGAAGTAGGTGGCTGCCCGCATTGTCCAGTGGTTATAGAAACAGTAAAGCCTAGAGCAGAGAAGAATAAAGGAGGTTACAAATAAGGAGCAGGAGGAGGTCCCGGTATGGCTCGCCACTAAAGAACCTGACTAGTATCCACAAGGACGTGGGTTTGATCCCTGGCCTCACTCAGTGGGTTAAGGATTCAGCATTGCCTCGAGCTGTGGTGTGGGTCACAGACAAAGCTTGGATCTCGTGTTGCTGTGGCTGTAGTGTAGGCCAGCAGCTGCAGCTCTAATTCAACCCCTAGCCTGGGAACTTCCATATGCCGCAGGTGCAGCCCTAAAAAAACCCCAAAGGATCAGGAGTTAAACAGCGTCTCAACATCCCATTAGAAGAAGACTGGTGGTCTAGTGGTTAGAACACTGCATGTCATATCACAGCTAAAAAAAAAAACCAAAGAAGAGTAATGGGAGGTAAAACACGAAGTCTGGTCTCTGGCCACATTTCCTTTCAATTCTAGAGGTGGAGGAACAGCATTTAATTGAGCATACACTCCAAAATTATATCAGGGGGGAAAATCAAGGATATTATCGTATCTCAAAGCACATTTCTTACCTGTCTCAAGCTAGGATTAGGACCCTCCTCATTGGGTGGTTGTGGCCAGAAAAGGTACCTTTACAGGACCAAGGCAGAGCAAAGCCTCAGCTGGAGTGATGGGCTACTGCGTGGCTGATGAGACTAGCTGACTTGTAATGCAAGCCCATCTCCAGGCATGGTAGGCACCCAGAAGGCCTTGCAGTCACATGGTTCTCTTTCTGATGGAGGGACAGTTCCCCCAACTTCCTCTACAGCATCCAAGGGTGAGGCATTCACTTTTTGGAGGTGCTGACACTCAGCCCTGATGATAAGAATTTTTTTTTTCCTCCTGAGCCAAATCTTTGGTTTTTAGTTCAACTCTTAGGGGGGTGAGGGAGAAAAAAAACCTGAATTCTCATAAAAAGAACAAATGTCTGAATTGCATCAAAAGGCCACAGAAAGAAAAAGAAGAAGTCTTCTTTTCATTGAGGTGGTGACAACTATGTCTAGGAGGAAAAGATGATGACGTGTTTTTAACTTGGATCCTTGTCTCCTGTCCTGGGTGTTATTCATTTATGCATTTATCTGTGCTTAGTATATCTGAGTGCTTCCCCACCTATGAGGCACCACACTCTTACAACCTAAAAAAAAAAAAAAAAAATTTGGATTTTCTCCAATTCTATGTGCTAAACCCTATACACTTCTCAAAATATTTGTGGAAACAACATCTTCGGTTTAGGTTCAACTTCAAGAATATGAAGTGCTGACTGTGGTCTATGGAATGACTGGCCAATGAGGACCTGCTGTATAGCATAGGGAACCCTACCCAATATTCTGATCATCTATATGGGAAAAGAATCTGAAAAAGAAAAAAAAATGCAATAAAGGCAAAACTCTAACAAAAGAAAGCAGACAGTGGTTGCCAGCGTATCTGGGAAAGGATCTTGCTACACAGGGAAATTTTCGGGTCAATGGTAACATTATACATTGTGATGCTTGTGATGGTGGTTAAGTGACTATAGGTTTATCGACACCCATCATACTGTAAAATGAGTGAATTTTTAATGCAAATTCTAGCTTACTATATCTGATGTTAAAACAGAGTGAAAAGGAACAAACAAAAATGAACAGGAAATGCTCAAGGACAAGTGATTCCAGGTGACAGTTTAACACCTTAATTACCTGATGGCCTGAGGGGATGTTTCAAATGGAACATTTCTGTTGTACTGGGCATCAGAAACGTAAGCAGCTGCCAGGAGAAGGTCCTGGTCCTGGTTGGGAGAAAGTACAAAAGGTAACTCCTCTTCACATCTCCCTCTGCCCCCACTCTCACCAGAGGGACCCAACATTAAAAGGACCATATGTTCACCTCCAGATATTTTCTGGGCAATGAGAATCTTGCTGTGGGGCTGAGACGCAGGCATAATTAACTTTCTTGAATTCAAATGAAGGTTCTCAGAGGAGGAAATGAAAACAAGAAAGCACTGAATAGTACACACAGATGTACTTAAATGGTATATTCATACAGGCTTATATACACCTATATATTTGTATAAACGAAACCACATTTAGGCTACTTGATGGTAGTTAGCGGGATTTTCAAGTGTACTTTTGACAAGTAAATTTTTTCCTTTCTTGATGATTTTTTTTTCTTTCTTTCTTTTTTATGGTCACATCTGAGGCTGAGGCAAGTTCCCAGGCCAGGGACTGAACCTGCACCTCCTCAGCAACCCAAGCTGCTGCAGTCAGATTCTTAACCCACTGAGCCACAGCAGGAACTCCCTCTTGACGACTTTTGTACTAAACTCCTTCTTAAGGTACAACCCCACTCTATACATAAACATTATTTTAAAATAATAAAATTGTTTTCAAATGATACAAAGCTTATTTGTTCTTCATTCAATATATTCTGGATCTTTTTTTCATGGCAATATATATATATAGTATACATAGATCTAACCCATTCTTTTTAAGAAATACCTCTTACTTTAAGTAGTTTCCTCTTTGAATATATTTTGAACACAATTACATTAACTAATTTTATATATATATATATATATATATATATATATATATATATATATTACACATACACATATATTTGTACCATATAAGTACTTTTGTGGGATGCAGTATAATTTGTAGGTGGAAGGTATATCATTTTCTATTTTGATAGGTACAACCAAGTTGTCTTCCCCAAAGCTATACATTTTATATGCCTCAAAATAGTAAGGAACACACATGTTCTCCCGCTTCTCACCAATATTAATGTGATTGTAAGTGGTTGATAATATCTGGTCAACCAAAGGAACATCATGAGCTTTAGTTTAACTTGTCAGTGATCTGTACCACTGAGCCTCATTGGTAATGACTCCCACTTCTGATTCTGTATAACTTAAAGAACACATATAAGCAGACTAGCTATTTATACCTTCCTATATACTGCAGAACAGAACACAACTTGATTATCTAAATGATTAACAGAGCTACCTCCTCAAAATAGAAGATCTCTTCCTTCCTGGATTGGAATGGTATGAATTGAAATCTCTTACTGTCAAGCTAGTCATTTCTTTTGTTTTCTTTTAGGGCCACACCTGCAGCATATGGAAGTTCCTGGGCTAGGGGTTGAAACCGGAGCTACAGCTGCCAGCCTACACCACAGCCACAGCAACACCAGATCCAAGCTGCATCTGGAATCTATGCCATACTTTGCAGCACTGCCAGATCCTGACCCCACTGAGTGAGGCCAGGGATCAAACCCCTATCCTCAGGGATGCTAGTCAGGTTCTTAACACATGGAGCCACAACAGGAACTCCCAAGCTAGTGAATCTTGAAAATGCATGAAATACTCAGGGAGGTCAAAAAATCCCAAATTTTATATTTAATCTTCAAAGCAAACATCTATAGAAGATACTTGTATTATTTCATATTGCAATACTTAAAAAAAATACATTCCAGAGTTCCCATTGTAGCAAGCAGAAACAAATCTGACTAGTAACCATGAGGTTGTGGGTTCAATCCCTGGCCTTGCTTAGTGGGTTAAGGATCCTGTGTTGCTGTGGCTGTGGCTGTGGTGTAGGTCAGCAGCTAGAGCTCCAATTCAACCCCTAGCCTGGGAACCTCCATAAGGCACAGATGCGGCCCTAAAAAGAAAAAAAAAAGATTAAGTCTTTAACAGACAGTGTACAAAAGAAGACAAGGATAGCAAATAAACACATGAAAAGATGTTCAACATCATTAGTCACTAGGGAAATACACATTTAAGCCACAGCAAGACACCACAGAATTTCTGCTAGAATGGCTACAACTAAAGACTGACCACCAAGCCACTGACAAGGATGTGGACATACTGGAACTCTTGTTAATAGGAATGGAAAGTAGTGCATTTACTTTGGAAAACTGATGGTTTCTTGGCCATTCCACTCCTAAGTATTGACTAAAGAGGAAGAAAGCACACATCCATGCAAAGACTTGTATATCCAACCCAAGAATGTGGCTTATGTCAGACATGCCATCCCAAAGTTGTTCTAGTAAACACAAGTTCACAGCAGCTCCAAGGCCAAAAATTAGGAACAACCATAATGTTCCACAAACAGATGAATGGATAAGCAAAATCTGATCTATCTATACCAGGAAATACAACTCAACAATAAGAAGGAATTAATTATTGATAAACATAACAAAGTGTAGATGAATCTCAAAATAATTGTGCTGAGTGAACGAAACCAACCCCTCCCCCTCAAAAAGAGTACCTCCTATATAAGTCTATCTATACAAAACTCTAGAAAATCTAAATTAATCTATAGTGCCAGAAACCAGATCATGAGGAGATGGAGAAAGGGATGGATGCAAAAATGCACGAGGAAACTTTTGGGGTGATGGATATGTTTATCACCTTGACTGTGGTATTAACATCACAAGTGTATTCATGTAACAAGACTCACCAAACTATAGACTTTAGGGACGTATGGTCTGGGGAGTTCCCATCATTGCTCAGTGGTATCGAACTGAACTAGGATCCATGAGGACGCGAGTTCAATCCCTGGCCTTGCTCAGTGGGTTAAGGATCTGTTGTTGTGGTGAGCTGTGGTGTAGGTCACAGATGCAGCATGAATCCCACGTGGCTGTGGCTGTGGCGTAGGCCAGCGGTTACAGTTCCTATTTGACCCCTGGCTTAGGAACTTCCATATGCCATGGGTGTGGCCCTGAAAAGACAAAAAAATAAAATAAAATAAAACAAAACAACTATGATTTGGTGCATATCAATTATAACTCAATAAAGCTGTTAAAAATTGCCCTCCAAAAACATAGATGTTTGGATTAAAAATTAATATGGGAGTTCCCATCGTGGCTCAGTGGTTAACGAATCCAACTAGGAACCATGAGGTTGAGGGTTCCATCTCTGGCCTTGCTCAGTGGGTTAATGATCCAGCGTTTCCGTGAGCTGTGGTGTAGGTCGGACTCGGCTCAGATCCCGCGTTGCTGTGGCTCTGGCTTAGGCCAGTGGCTACAGCTCCAATTCGACCCCTAGCCTGGGAACCTCCATATGCCTCGGCAGTGGCCCAAGAAATGGAAGAAAGACAAAAAAAAAAAAAAAAAATTGGATCCTTAACCTGAAGCACTACAAGGCAATTCCAAAGGGCTGTTTTTATTTTTTTTAATGAACACGCATTAATTTTAAGAAAGTTCCCTTAAGCCTCCAAAAATCATACTGGGACAGCAAGGAATCCTGATATCAAGGTTTTCAAAAAAATATTTACAGCAGGAGTTCCCGCTGTGACACTATGGGATTGGTAGCATCTCTGAAGCATAGGTTTGATCCCTGACCCAGCACAGTGGGTTAAGGATTCAGTATTGCCACAGCGGTGGCATGGGTCACAATCGCAGCTCAGATCTGATCCCTAGCCTGGAAACTCCATATGCCACAGGGCAGCCAAAAAAGAACAAAACAAAACAAATATTTAAAGCAAAATCTCTTAAAGGCACCACTGTCCTCAATTCTAAAAAAATGACGGTGATAACATCTTTCCAGTTCCAGAGAAAAGGTCTGTCCAAGAGCATAAGCAGTTTGATGATTGTGAATTGGAGGTTTACTGTCCACTTACCCTCCAGGTGGAATATAGGGGAAAAAATTCTCCTCAGCAATTCTTCAGCCAGCCAGGCTCTGGAGGTTCCCTCCAACTGACCTCACCCAGACTCCCAGGCTTTGAAGAATAAAAGCACCATGTCACCCCTTGGCTCCTCAGCCATTTGCCCCCTTGCCAGCTGAGCTCAGGCCTGTCCCATTTAAATATGTTAACACTTCCATAATAGCTCCATTACCTTTACACTAACATTTCAAAGCTTTCCCATTCTTAACAGCTAGTATGTTTCTGACCTCTGTCTCCTTTCAAAAATCTCATCTTGAAATCTCATCTGCTCTGTCTTCTGGTTCTACTTGTCTTCCTTCCCTCCATCCCATTTGTGTACAAGTTCTAAGACTTCTGCTCATTTTTTCTTGGGAAGAAGTACTCTCACCAGGCAGACTTATGGTAATGAGCATCCTCACTGGTATTAAGGCCATCATACCTTCCTATAAAACAAATAGTTTTCATCAAACCCAAGGATTATGGCCTACATTAGACATGTCCCTCCAGAACTGCACATACTTTTCAAGGTAACATGGGAACTGTGGCCCATATCTACCATGAAAATGATCATGACTGAATAGCAAACATTCCCCCAGATGCAGCTGAGAGGTGGCTTCAAACCTCAAAACAGCAGCCTCAGCCTAGGAGAGGCACCAGTGAGAAGGTGGATAGCAGTTCTCACCTCCCACACACCATGCAATCACCTTCAGAGTTTTACTTGGAAAGATCCCATTGCCCACACCAACTGCGTCAGAATCTCTAGAAGGTGGATCCCAGGACTGAATTTTTAAAGCTCCCTAGTGACTTCAACGTGTTGTCAAGAGTGAAAAATCACTGGTCTACATCTGGCCACTTTACCACTGTTCTGTGCAGGTTTTGTATTTTCATGGCATTATGACAATAATTAACTTCTCTTAGTTTTCTTTTTCTCCTTTTTATCCCATATCTGTAGCCCTGCCTTTCTGCTCTCCAAGACTTAAAAACATATTTAAGATTTTTCTGGTTTCTCCTCCCACCCTCGCCACTTGGTAAGCCTTCATTCTAAGGAAGGTGAATAACTTAAATCCCTCAGGGTGAGAGGGAGGGGAGTGTACAGGAAGGAGGGGAGATGGATTCCAGAAGCACTGGTGGAGAGTAAAGAAGTGGAGGAATAAATAACTGTGAGCTCCAGACACCTTTCAGTCAGGAAAGAGGAACCTTGACAAAACTGAAGTTGGTGACAGAAGTGCCTTGAAAAAAAAAGCCAATATGCCTTGTTTAGATATAAGAGGATTAGCATAACTTAAGGTAAAGAGAAGTTACCATAAATTTCAAGTAAAATCCTTCCCCATCTCAGTTTTTCCCTGTGGCATCACAAGCCTCATATCTTTTGTCTGTTTCTCTCTGCCTCCATTCTTATGTTATGAGTGCTCTGATGTCTAGAATACACTAGAGATTGCTTTCCCATGCACCCCCATTCAAAAGCTTCAAGGTAGTTCTCTTTGCCTAGAGTGCTCGCAGAATCAAAGGTCAAAACCCAGGCTTAGCACTTGGGGGGTGGGGGCTGCACCATCCTACCCTCTGTGTTTGCTCTTTTGCTTTCCCTGCAGAAACCCTCTTCTCTGGCCCAAACTGGTGGCCTCATTGTCCACCCATTGTCCCACCACCAGCCCCACTCCCACACCCGATCCCTTGCTGGCCTAAAACCAGGAATATCCTTTCCACTTCCCTTCACTGGGATTCATCTCAAATTTCACTTCTCCATGAGGATTCCTGATACCAGCAGCTCCCATTTCCATGTGGGAAGAAGGCCAAGAGAAGCTGGGGTTATGAGGTTTATGGTGAGTCTTCCAACAAAAAAAAAAAAAAAAAAAAAAAACAGCTGCTGAGGGTAAGCCGGGCATGGCCACCAAGGCAGGAAGGTGAGAAAATAGGTGGCAGTTCAGTGTGATTATAAACACCTCTCATCCTCTGAAATGACAACCTGTGGGCCCAGGGCAGCCTGAAGATGTGTTTTCTTTGGCCGGCAGAAGGCTTTCTGGATGCTGGCTACTAACTCAAATTTTTTAAAAACTGGAGCTGACACAAAAATGTGAACCTCTGGTTTCTCTGCAAAAGATCACAACAACTGGTAATGCTGGGCTGTATTTCAGTAAGCTTTTGCAACCCAACCTGATACTCAGTCACCTGAACAAATGCTTATTCTCCCAAATTCTGTGGCTCAACCAGGCAGTCCTTGTGGTCCGGGCCAATTTAGCTAGTCTCTATGGTCCTCTGGGGTTAGATGGAATGGAACAGCAGCCCTCACATGTCTTGGCCATGTGCATCATGCATCAGGCTGGCCAGGGCTCTCCTACACAATCACAGAGTCCCCAAGAGCATCAGGGGAGCAAGCACCGATGCTCAAGTAATTTTCCTCCTCCACTGGTGTCACATCTGCCATCACCCCATTGGCCAGAGCAAATTCCACCGTCTGTAGTGTCAAGGGCTGGAGAAACCGGGTCCACCTCCTGACATAAGGAGTTGCAAAGGATCATCACAGAGGGGGAAGGTTTCCAGGATGAGAAGAGTTTGTGGCCATGTTTGCAATCCATGACAGCCCATGTGGCACAACCAACTGGAAGGGGGTCCAGAGGACGTGCCCTCCAGATCACTGCAAACCCCAGCTCCCTCTGCGACTGAATCATTCCCACCCAGCCCACTGCCTTTATGTTGCTCTCTGGCCTCTGTGGGCGTTTCGGCTTGTGACCACCTAGCTTGACTAACACTCTCCCAAGCCCTCCTGATCACTGCCACTTCCTCCTGCAAAGAACTTCTCTGTAAATCACTATAAGGGAACACCAGGAGACCAAGAGCCTGGAAACAAAATGATCCAAGAGTTGGGCAAACAGGTTTCAGAATAAGCAGATTATTAAAAAAAAAAAAAAAAAAAAAAGCAGCACAGGCATTCCTGCTGTGGCTCAGTGGGTTAAGAACCTGGCTAGTATCCATAAGGATTCGGGTTTGATTCCTCTCCTCACTCAGTGGGTTAAGGATCTGGCATTGTCCTGTGTTGCCTCGAGCTGCAGCATAGATTGCAGGTGTGGCTCTGATCCAGCATTGCTGTGGCTGTGGTGAAGGCCAGCAGCTGAAGCTCTGGTTCGACCCCTAGCCTGGGAACTCCATATGCCGTGGGTGAGGACCTAAAAAAGAAAAAAAAAAAAAACACATAAATAAAGTACCAAGAGGTAACCACATAGAGTCACAAAGAAACAGCACATGACACTGGTTCTTAGCCTTGGCTGCATTTTCCATACTCGGTAGCTTTAAAGTTACTGTTGCTCAGATCACACCAGATCAATTAAATCCAGGGATCAAGTCTGAACCCAGATACATTTCCAAGAGGTCCACAGGTAATTCTAACCAACAGCAAGTTTGAGAATCTTAGCGTTAGATTCTTTCTTTTTTCTTTTCTTTTTAGGGCTTCAGCTGTAGCATATGGACATTCCCAGGCTACAGGTAGAATCAGAGCTGCAGCTTTGGGTTTCTGCCACAGCCACAGTGCTGCTGGATCTGAGCCACATCTGTGACCTATGCCATAGCTTTCGGCAATGCCAGATCCTTAACCCACTGAATGAGGCCAGGGATCAAACCCACATCCTCATGGATGTCATGCTGGGTTCTTAACCCACTGATCCACAATAGGAACTCCAGCATTGGATTATTTCTATTTCAAAGCTGAAACTATTGGTAAAAGCAGCTGAACAAGTTGCCATCTTAGTAGCAATGAAAAGAAACTCCAGGCAAAAAAAAAAAAAGGTTTTTAAAAAACTACTTGAAAGGAGAGAATGGAAATGTATTTCAGGTGTAGGAAGTTTTTTGTTTTTTGTTTTTTTTCTTTGCTTTTTAGGGTCGCACCTGCGGCATATGGAGGTTCCCAGGCTAGGAGTCGAATCGAAGCTACAGCTGCCAGCCCACACCACAGCCACAGCAATGCCAGATCCAAGCCTCATCTGCAACCTACACCACAGCTCACAGCCACGCTGGATCCTTAACCCACTGCACAAGGCCAGGGATCAAACCTGCAATCTCATGTTCCTAGTCAGATTTGTTTCCGCTGTGCCATGACGGGAACTCTGTAAGTTTTTTATTAAGTGACCCAAAACTAACTTTTAAAATAGGTTAACCAGGTCATAATGGCTACCAAGCATCTCAGGTCAGAGTTTCAGCTTAGTGACACAATCATTACCTTTATCTTGAAAAACAGGGTTCAGCTGACAACTGCCTGTTGGTACCAGGGTCCTCATTTCTTAGGCCTGCTCCCCTGGGAAAGGTCTTTGAAAGATACTGAGGCATGGAGTTTCCTTGTGGCATAGCAGGTTAAGGATCTGGCGTTGTCACTGCAGCAGCTTGGGGTACTGCTGTTGTGAAGGTTTGACCCATGGCCTGGAAACTTCCACATGCCACAGGTGCAGCCAGGAAAGAAAAAAAGAAAGAGACAGAGAGACAGAGAGAGGAAGAACGAAGTGAGGGAGGGAAAGAGGAAGGGAGGAAGGGAGGGAGGAAGGATGACATAAACAGCTGACCCCTGTGGACAGGCTTTAAACAATGCCTCACACAGAACTCAGCCAGGACTCTCAGCTGTTTTCAGCCCTCCTCTCACTTCTCGAGGTCTCAAATTATTAGTTTTTTATACTCTTCTTTTATTTTGACAAAGAAACATCAAGTACACAGAGGGACAGATGGACAGTCTTAAGCTAATGAGATTTTCTTGCCAGAGAAGACTGGTGGTCACGCTTAGACCCATCATTTTGCAGAATGAGCGGAGCAAGCCTGGGTTGGGTCAGAGCTGGGGATCACGAATCCTTCCTCTCCTCTTTCTCCTTGCCCTGCTCCTCTTTGCTTGGTCTCTTAAAGGATGGGGGACGCTGCAGAATCCACCTGTTGGAAGCCGCCAAACCTTGGGAGACCAGCAGGCCAAGAGTGAGCAGTGCCCAGGGCAGGGCTTTCAAAACTCCTACACAAGCCTGCCCTGTGGACAGTCTTGAGCAGCCTGCAAAGGCCCTCGGAGGAGATGCAGTGACCAAACTAGACAGCATCCTGGAGCTGAAGGGACCAGCTAAGGAGAGGAAGAGGCTAAACACCCTTCACCGCCCTCACACTCACACAACCAAAGGCAATGCAGCACACATAATTGGACCCCCAGAGACCTGAGGCTGGCTTGTAATTATGTGTGCCAGGCTTGGTGCCCTGGACTTGACTGACGCCGTGACTCCTCTGAGGTGGGGGTGATTTCTCATCCCTGCCTTACAGAACAGACACCAAAGGCTTCCAACATCTTGTAATTCACTGCTAAGATTTCCTGAATCAGAGCCGAGGCTCTTTCCATTGTAGCTCTGCCTCCCTCTCCAGTCTCTGAGATCTTGTGCAGTGAAAGGAAACAGCCCAAGAAGGACTCCTGAAAGCTCCAAGTCTTCCAAAGCTTCAAAGTTGGAGCAAAAGCAGCGCTGAGCGACTGTGCAGCCCATATGCTGGGCCCGCGGGGATCGGAAGAGCCAGGGCTGCATTAACACTCCCAGCCCCACATCCTGCAGCCTTGTTCCCAGGCGTTTCCCTGCAAACGGGACCCTCGCCTGTCTTCTTGTCGCCACGGAGCGGCGTGCGGCGGGCTCGGGCCACCAGACCTGGGGTCACGCCTAATGGTGCCATGGTGACTGGACCCCTAACACGGAGCCTGGGTGGGATCCCAGCTCTGCCCCCGCCCGGGGAAAGAGGCTCTGGGCGGGGGGTGTAGGGAAGCAGGCTTGACAGCTCCTATAAGGACCTGAACGCGTGGGACTGCGGCCTGGGGCAGGGCGCTTCTGTGCTCCTACGCTATGCGCTTCCCGCACCCGGAGCACCCGGAGCACCCGTAGCACCCGGAGCACCCGGAGCACCCGGAGCACCCGGAGGACCCGGAGGACCCAGAGGGCAGAGGAAGCCCGGGGGTGGAGGAGCTCTGCGATCGCCTCCCCCACCCCCAGGGCCCTTGTTCCCAGCCTCCCCACTGGCTAGGCGTGGGATCGCGCTCCACCCGGGGACTGCGGGCGCGGAGCCGAGGACGCTCCAGTCTGCGCGCGGCCACTGGCTCTCTTACCTCCAGGGCGGGCGGCTCCTGGTAGGGCGGCGAGGGCGGGCGGTGCATCCCCGCCGGTTGGCGGGCTCCTGGCATCGCCGCGGGGACGCGGGAGCGTTGGGCGGCGAGCAGCGGACTTTGCCCTCCGACCGCGAGAGGCCGGGTCCCTGCGCGCCCCGCTCAGCCCTTCACGTGACCGCGGCGGGGCCCCACAAGCAGAGGACTGGTGGCGTCTGCGGCGGGTCCCCGGCTCCGGCCCCTTCCCTCCCGGCGCCCGCCGGAGCCTGGGGCGGGGACACGACCCGAGGGGTTGGGGGCGGGACGCGAGGGCTGCCCTGGCCAGAAGAGAGTGCGGCGCGGGGGTTTGGAGGCCACGCTGTCAAAGGGTCCTAGCAGTGCGCCCTGGGCGCGTGACTGCACCTAGCTTTCTGTATCAGTAAAATAGGAACAAGACCTTCCTCGCAGGGTTGTTTTGCGAATTAAACGAGTTAATATATTCAGTGGCTGCCACTGTCAGGTGCCCAGTCGATGTTGGTTCCCTCCTGGTTCTAGTGGAACCCCCTGGAGAGCTGGGTGTGGACCCAGAGAAGGGTCCCCTGAGGCAAATACCTCTTGGGAGGGAGGTGCGAACCCTCCTCCCTTCCCCTGCTGCACCTCAATTCCAGCCCGGCCAGGAAGTTGGGGTTACCAGAGCAGAATTCTGAAAAAAAGCGGAAATCTGGGTTTTCATGAGGATGCTCCTGATTTTTTAAAAAATGTTCATGAATTGAAAATAATAATGATGATAATAATAAATCCTTACAGGCCAATTTTTAGATGGGCCTTGGCCTGTAGGGCGGATGATCCTAGGCTCCTGTACCAACCAACTTCACTGATACCTCCCAGAGGCCAAGAGGCCTAGCAGGGCTGGGTCTGGCCCTGGTCACCTAGCAGGAGGCATGGTGTCCGTCTGGATTCATCAGGACTCTGTGCAAGGTACAGGTCCAGCACTGTGGCAGGCAGACTTATGGCCCCCTCCCCCCATGAAAGATTCCACATCCTAAGCCCCAGGATTGTGAATTTGCTGCTTTACCTCTCTAATTGCAGTTCAGGTTACTAATCAGTTGACTTTGTAATAGAGAAATGATCTGGGTTATCTAGATTGGCCTAGTGGAATCACATGAGCCCTTAAAAGCAGAAGAGGAAGGCAAAAGGGAAGGTGAGAGGTTAAAAGTCCAGGAAAGACTCAACGCCTGGTGGGAATGCTCCTGCCTTAAAGACGGAGGCGAACTACAAGGCACTGAATTCTGCCAACAACCTGAATGCACCTGGAAGGGAGTTCTTCCCTAGAGCCTCCAGAAAAGAACAGCACCTTTATTCGAGACTCAGAGCATAGAATCCAGCCATGTCTTGCTGGACTTCTGATCACATACTCTGAGCTAGCACATGGATGTTTGTTTAAGCCCCTAAATTTGTGGCCCTTGGTTACACAATAAGAGAAAATGAATGCAGGACACTGGCCTGCATTGCAATGTCAGAGTCAAGTTTTTGCCATGAGGCTGGCCTGCAATGAGAAGGTCATGTTACCCCAGTTCCTTGGTGGGCCTGCCAGGCACTGTGTTTGCCACCACCCACCTCCTCTGGTTGTTTCCTCAATTCTAACATCACACCCCCTGGGAGGCCTTTCCTCAACTTCTTCCAGCCAGTGGATCACTTCCTCTCTGTGGGCCCATGATCTTCATGAAAACAACCACCTGCTACCCCAGTTCTTCTATTTGTATGTGTGGTTCCATCCTCCTAGGCCACAAGCACCTGGCAAAGGCAGAAAGGAAACCTTCATCTCTGAATCCTCAGCTCTTAACACGGAACAAGCATATGGTAGGTAAGTGAAGCAGCATTCATACCAGCTTATAGCCAATGACCCACGTCTACAGGGCATCTGCAATAATTACTTCTTACAACTCTTTATTGTGTGGATTATCATAAAACTCTCTGTATGTCCTTGAGAAAAAACAGTGATTCTGTTTCTATCCAAAATGACTTACGGATTGGTTGTTTTATGGTGGGGTCATTTAAAGTGGCTTATCTTTGGTGCAGTGGAGACGTGTTCATTGTAAAGGGCAGAAACAACTAATCAAAGATGTGGCGAGTGAGTTTTGGTGAATATCCTTCTCCACTTCTACCTGCACACACCTAAACACACATGTATGCAAATGAGATTACATCATACCTTTTGAACCTGTCCCTGACCTTCTAGCCACATCCCTCCTGTGCAGGAACCCAGAATCAGGCCAGGCCTCCACCCTGTCTCTCCCTAGAGGAGAATCCTGCTTGGTTTTGGCAAATCCATATAGGTTGTTTTCCTGGTAACAGTTACCACAGGAAGTTTGTGCCTTAAGATAGCTCAACCTGATGAAAAAGAAGCCATGGGCTCAAGAGGAAAGGTTTCTTTCTCTCTTTCTTCCTTAAATATAAGTGAGAGAAGAAAAAAAAAAATGTTTTCCTAAAGGCCACTGGCAACCATCATGCAGCCAGCCTTGGGTCAAGATGATGCTGTGGATGGCAGAGCAGAGAAGTACAAGCAGCCCCATCTCTGAGGCCCTTGTGGAGAGACTGCATTTTGGTACCTCTCTCCTTTGAGCTGTCTAACCTTTGCACTGAGAAGTATGTGTGCTATATTATAGGACCCAGGAGGACTGTATGGCTGATATGAAAAAAAAAAAACCTGCAAGATATTACATATTGGTAGTACCCTACATGGAGTTTCATACCTTTTGTGTACATTTTTAATGGATGCATACACCTCTATTTTCTAATAAATGAATTAAATATCTTCCTGGAAAGATCCATCAGGAAACGGTAACCAGTGTTTGCCTTTGAGCACACAGCAGAAACAACAGGGGGGAGAAACATGAAGGGAGAGGGACATTTTCCTCTAATTTTACGCTTTGCAATAAGGTTTCATTTTTCACTGTATTTCTACATTACTTTTATGTGTTTGCACATGGTAAAATCAACAGGGATGTGGGATGGAATCTAAATAGTAGATTTGTCTGTTTAATGAAAAAAAATATTTTCTATAATGGAAAAAATTAAAACTCTGGTAATTATGCCTGAAAATGCCTGTTCCTGGCAGCATCTCTGCTGGTGGGGAGAATACACCTCTGCAGGGTAAGAAGGACTCCAATTTAGAAAGCACAACCTTACAGAGTTCCTGTCATGGCTCAGAGGTAACAAACACAACGGGTATCCATAAGGATGTGGGTCCGATCCCTGGCCCCATTCAGTGGGTTAAGAATCCAGGGTTGCCATGAGCTGTGGTGTAGATTGCAGATGAGGCTCAGATCTGGTGTTGCTGTGGCTGTGGTACAGGCTGGCAGCTGCAGCTATGATTTGACCCCTAGCCTGGGAACTTACATATGCCACAGGTGCAGCCTTAAAAAAACAAAAAGGCCAAAAAAAAAAAAAAGAAGAAGAAGAAGAAGTATGGCCTTAGAAACCAGTTAACAGAAATCGCACCCTGTAACAACTGTTTGGGGCACTGTTCTGGTTTGCCAGGATGTCCATAACAAAGTGCAACAGACTGGGGAGCTTCAACAACAGAAATTTGTTTTCTCCCAGTCCTAGAAGCTAGAAGTTCAAGATCAAGGTGTTGGCAGGTTGGTTTCCTCTAAGGCTCCTCTCTTTGGCTTGTAGATGTCTGTCTTCACCTCCCCGTATCTTCACATAGTTTACTTTTTCCTTCTGTGTATTTCTGTGTCCAAATTTCCAATTCTTTTTTTTTTTTTTTTGCCTTTTTGTCTTTGCTAGGGCTGCTCCCATGGCATATGGAAGTTCCCAGGATACGGATCTAATCGGAGCTGTAGCCACCAGCCTACACCACAGCCACAGCAATGCAGGATCTGAGCCACGTCTGCAACCTACACCACAGCTCACGGCAACGCTGAATCCTTAACCCACTGAGCAAGGCCAGGGATCAAACCTCCAACCTCATGGTTCCTAGTTGGATTCATTAACCACTGAGCCATGACAGGAACTCCCAAATTTCCAATTCTTATAAAGACACCAGTCATACTGGATTAGAATCCTCCCTAATGACCCCATACTAACTTAATGACCTCTGTAAAAGCCCTAACTCTGAATAGGGTCACATCCTAAGGTGCAGGGAGGTTAGGACTTCAGCATATGCACTGGGGGTGGTGGGACACAATTAGGCCCATAACAGGTACTGGTTACCATCTATACCTTAGAGTTAAGGAAACAGGAGCTCAGAGAGGAGAAGCCACCTGTCCTAGGACACACAGCTCAAAAGTGGTGGCCCTGGGATCATAAACCCAGAACTACTGGCACTGTGGAATTGCCACTCAACTCTGCTCTGTTGAGAAATAGTGACTGGGTAGTTTCAGTTGAGAGAAATGAAAGAAGTTCCTATTTAACCAAAGAATTTGCCAGTTATCCCCTAGAAACCCTTGAGATTTTGTAGATGTGTTCTTCACACTTCAGTGCAGCAAATCAGGCTGTGTGGGTAAAGACAAGAGCCATGGTTGACAACAGGGGCTAAACTTTCTCTAACTTATTTCCCTGTCCCTGCTCAGTCTTTGATGCCATCTACTTCTCCTTCCCCTTCCCTTAATATGCTCTGTTCCAGCCTCACTGGCTTCCACACCATTTCTCAAACATTCCTCAGGGTCTTTGTTCCAGCCACCCCCTCAGCCCACATGGCTCCTTCCCCAGCACCCACCTGTCCAGCTCCTGACCCTTTCAAGTGTTTCTCTAGATCCCGCCTTCTCTGGGAGATGAACCCTGACCCTCCTACTTAATTCTTCTGGCCACACCTGTCCTTCTGACCCCCTCATCCCTGACCTTTAACTTTCTGCATTGCTCTTAATCCCTCATGCTTATGCATTGTCTCTCTATGCTGTATGGAATGTCACCTCCACAGGGTAGAAATCCTTATCTCATCCATGGATACTTCCCAAGCATAGGATAGAGTATATATAAAATAAAAGGTTTTCAATAAATATTTGTGGCACATTCAATAAATACTTCAATAAATAATTATGGCACAAGGGGATTGGTGGTGTCTTGGGAGTGCCGGGACACAGGTTCAATCCCTGGCCTGGTGCAGTGGCTTAAGGATCTGGTGTTGCCACAGCTTCAGCTTAGGTTGTAACTACAGCTCAGATATGATCCCTGGCCCTGGAACTCCATATGCCTCAGGGTGGCCCAAAAATGAAGAAGACAATAGTATCTGTTGAAGGGAAATTTCTGGAAGTGGTGTGGCATGGTTTCCATTAATACCTTGCAATTAACAACAAAAAAGAGGCAGTAGGAGGCTGTTATGTGCTTTTGTTTCCCAGAGGACACTATTTCCTCAAGGCTCCCTGGTCCCCTCCCCTGTGTCCCTTGGGAAGCCTGGAGCTCTGACTTGCCTGTGCCCTCATGGAGGAGATGATCACTTGTTTTCTTCTTCCCCAGGAAGAAGGGCTACTGCCAGAATGCCAGTCTGAGCTAGCTGTGTATCCTTTGAAGCCATGTGAGATTCCAAAAATATGGTTTTCAGCCTAAAATGTTATAAGATGAGAATTGTATAAACAAAATTGAGGCCTGTTATTAAAACAATAGGTAAAATAAAGCGTTATTATAGATTATTTCACATAACAAGCTGTTTACAGCTTTACTTTGAGTGATTTCTTTCTTTCAGAAGTATGCACTTTTGAAAAAAACAATTCTCTCAAAATACCTTAGTTTCCTGTTATGGAAGTTGCCCAGGGTACAAAGTTGAAGGAAACAAGACTGCCTTCACTTTCAACATCAATCAAAGTTGTGGGAGTTCCTGAAGCCACTCTCAAGTTCAGAAATTCACTATAAAGACTCATAGAACTCATTGAAAGCTGTTATGCTCGTGGTTATGGTTTATTACAGGGAAGGATCCAGATGAAAATCAGCCAAGGGAAGATGTGTATAGGACAGGGTCCATAGCACAGTGTGCAGGAGGGGTCCAAACTCAGACCTTCCAGTCCTCTGATTAGGTGGAGTCCCAGACAGTGGTACCTCCTCCTGGCCATGATGTATGGCAATGAGTACAGATTACTGCCAACGAAGGAAGCTGTGATGTCCAGAGTTTTTATTGGGGCTCGATTACACACTGTCCACATGGCTGACTTTTCATCTCCAGCCTCTCCTAGATGTCTAGCTAATACCTCTGGTCTTTGGTTCCTCCATAAGTCAGAATTAATACTGCATGCCCCAATGTACCCAGGCAAACACAGACACTCCTGTCAGGCAGAACAATCTAGGGGCCTAGAACTCACCCTGCACCAGCTAAGGGCAAAGACTAGACCTCTCTTTGGGTATGGTCATTTCTTTATTACATACTTGTACAAACATTTCATTTCTTCTGGAAAATTCACTGCTTTTATAATTTGTATAAAAAAGGATGCAAACAGCCCAAATGTCCATTAAAAGAGGATCTGTGGGATAAGCTATGGCACCTTCACGCAATGGAGTACTATTACGCTCTTAAGAGGGAAGGGGATATCTTTACATACTATGAAGTGATGGCCAAGGTATGTGAAATGAAAGAAGTAAGGTGAAGGAAAGTAGCTATGAAATGCCACCATTTATTTAAGAGGGGGTTATGAATATATAAACATATTTATTCATATTAAAAACCAAAGAGCTCCTGCTGTGGCTCATTGGGTTAAGAACCTGTCTAGTATCCATAAGGATGCAGGTTTGAGCTCTGGCCTCACTCAGTGGGTTAAGGATCCGGCATTGATGCAAGTTGTGGCATAGGTCACAGATGGAGCTCACATCCCATGTTGCCATGGCTGTGGTGTAGGGCAGCAGCTGCATCTCTCATTCGACCCATAGCCCAGAAATTTCTATATGGCACAGGTGAGGCCCTAAAAAGACAAAACAAACAAATGAAAAAACCAAATGGAGTTCCCAGGTGACCTAGTGGTTAAGGATTCGGCAGTTGTCACTGCTGTGGCTCAGGATCGAACCCTGGTGTGGGAACTTCCACATGCTGTAAGCACAGCCAAAAAGAAAGGGAGGATATACTAAAGCCCTTTTTAAAGGTCATATTTGAGGGAATGAGGGAATAGGGACACCCCAATACTCAGAGTGTAGTCTCCAAATAGCCATTCCACCAAAGGGAATTACAGCTTCTTGGAGAAATGACTGATTCCAGGTCCAGGGAAGGCAATACACCAATGAACCTGGAACACCTTGTCACATTGGACAGAAGGAGGCCATCTGGGACTGCTAAGAGCATGTCAAAAGGACTTCAGAACCAAGCTGAAGAGTTTCCACTGGCTAACGATGGAATGATTTCAACATCAATAAGGAATATAATGAAAATAAGTGAAACATATTATGTATGTTCAAATATGTGAGTTTCTAATGATACTTCTAAAATATACCTAGAGAAAGCTAGGAAATCAACTCGTTATTTGGAAAACTGGTAAACAGAGGGGAAGATTCCTATTCCAACTTTCCTAGTCAAATGATAACTCAGAGTATCTAGAAGTGGATGATGGGAAGTCTCTCTTTATTGAAGTATTCCAGCTGAGAAGTGAAAAAGTATTAAAATATGGCCATTTTCTGGACAGCTACATGAAAATCAATGGAATTAGAATACATGTTCACACCATGCACAAAAACAAAATGGCTTAAACATTTAAACATAAGACATGGAACCATAAAATCCTAGAAAGGAAAACAGGCAAAACAGTCTCTGCCATCAACCATACAAATGTTTCTTAGGTCAGTCTCCCAAGACAATAGAAATAAAAACAAAAATAAACCAATGGGGCCTAAGCAAACTGACAAGAATTGCACAGCAAAGGAAACCTTAATTAAAAAAAAAAAAAGGATTGTACATCATGATCAAGCAGAATTTATCCCAGGGATGCAAGAGTTCTTTGATATCCACAAATCAAACAATGTGATACACAACATTAGCAAACTGAAGAATAAAAACCATATGATCCTCTCAATAGACGCAGAAAGAGCCTTTGACAAAATCCAACACCCATTTCTGATAAAAAACCCTTCAGAAAGTGGGCACAGAGGGAACCTACCTCAACATCATAAAGGCCATATATGACAAACCCACAGCGAACATTATTCTCAATGGTGAAAAGCTCAAAGAATTCCCACTGAGATCAGGAACAAGACAAGGATGTCCACTCTCACCACTACTATTTAACACAGTTTTGGAAGTCCTAGCCACAGCAATCAGAGAAGTAAAAGAAATCAAAGGAATCCAAATTGGAAAGGAAGAAGTAAAAATATCACTATTTGCAGATGACATGATACTATACCTAGAGAATCCTAAAGACTCTACCAGAAAACTGTTAGAGTTCATCCATGAATTTGGCAAAGTCACAAGACACAAAATTAATACACAGAAGTCTATGGCATTTCTACACACTAACAATGAAAGATCAGAAAGAGAAATTAGGGAAGCAATCCCGTTTACCATCGCATCCAAAAGAATAAAATACCTAGGAGTAAAATCTACATAAAGAGTCAAAAGACCTATACTCTGAAAACTATAAGACACTGATGAAAGAAATCAAAGATGACACAGAGATGGAAAGGCATACCATGCTCTTAGATTGGAAGAGTCAATGTTATCAAAATGACTATACTACCCAAGGCAATCTATAGATTCAATGCAATCCCTATCAAATTACCAAGGACATTTTTCACAGAACTTGAACAAAATATTTTAAAGTTTGTATGGAAGAACAAAAGACCTAGAATAGCCAAAGACATCCTGAAAAAGAAAAACAGAGCTGGAGGAATCAGGCTCCCTGACTTCAGACTATACCACAAAGCAGCAGTCATCAAAACTGTATGGTACTGGCACAAAGAAATAGAGATCAGTGGAACAGGATAAAAAACCCAGAATTCAACCCAAGCACCTACAGCCAACTCACCTATGACAAAGGAGGCAAGAATATACAATGGAGAAAGGACAGCTTGTTCAATAAGTGGTGCTGGGAAAACTAGACAGCCACATGGAAAAGAATGAAATTAGAACACTCCCTAACACCATACACAAAAATCAACTCCAAATGGATTAAAGACCTAGATATAAGACCAGACACTATCAAACTCTTAGAGGAAAACATAGGCCAAACCCTCTCTGACATAAACGACAGCAACGTCTTCTCAGAACCACCTCTTAGAGTAATGACAATAAAAACAAAAATAAACAAATGGGACCTAAGCAAACTGAAAAGTTTCTGCACAGCAAAGGAAACCCTAAACAAAACAAAAAGACAGCCCACAGAATGGGAGAAAATCTTTGCAAATGAATAAACTGATGAGGAATTAATCTCCAAAATTTATAAACACCTTCTGCAGCTCCATACCAAAAAAAAAAACAAAAAAACAACAAAAAAAACCAAAAAAAACCCAGGAGTTCCTGTCGTGGCTCAGTGGTTAACAAATCTGACAAGGAACCATGAGGTTGCGGTATCGATCTTGGCCCCATTTAGCCGGTTAAGGATCCGGCGCTCGGTGAGCTGTGGTGTAGGATCACAGATGCGGCCGGGATCCCACGTTCCTGTGGCCCCGTCGTAGGCCGGCGGCTACAGCTCGGATTCGACCCCTAGCCTGGGAACCTCCATATGCCGTGGGTGCGGCCCTAGAAAAGAAAAAAAAAACCCAAGCAACCCCATCAACAAATGGGCAGAAGACCTAAACAGACAGTTCTCCAAAGAAGACATACAGATGGCCAAGAAACACATGAAAAGATGTTCAACATCACCCATTCTTAGAGAAATGCAAATCAAAACCATGATGAGGTACCACCTTACACCAGCCAGAATGGCCATCATCAAAAAGTCTACAAACAATAAGTGCTAGAGAGGGTGTGGAGAAAAGGGAACCCTAGTACACTGTTGGTGGAATTGTAAATTGGTGCAACCACTGTGGAAAACAGTATTGAGATTCCTCAGAAAATGAAAAATAGAACTACCATTTGATCCAGCAATCCCACTCCTGGGCATCTATCCAGAGAAAACCACAACTCACAAAGATACATGTACTCCAGTGTTCATTTGCAATAGCCAAGACATGGAAACAACTTCAATGTCTATCGACAGAGGAGTTGATCAAGAAGATGTGGTACATATACACAATGGAATATTACTCAGCCATTAAAAGGAATGAAATACCAGCATTTTTAGCAACATGGATGGACCTAGAAATTATCATGCTAAGTGAAGTCAGCCATACAATGAGACGCCAACATCAAATGTTTTCACTGACATGTGGAATCTGCAAAAAGGACAGACTGAACTTTTTTGCAGAACAGATGCTGACTCACAGACATTGAAAAACTTATGGTCTCCAGAGAAGACAGTTTGGGGGGTGGGGGGATGTGCTTGGGCTGTGGGATGGAAACCCTGTGAAATCAGATTGTTATGATCATTATACAACTACAGATGTGATAAATTCATTTGAGTAATAAGAAAAGTAAAAAAAGAAAAAAGGACAGACTGAACCTCTTTACAGAACAGATACTGACTAACAGACTTTGAAAACCTTATGGTTTCCAAAGGAGATAGTTTGGGGGGTGGGGGGATGCGCTGGGGTTGTGGGATGTAAATCCTATAAAATTGGATTGTGATGATCATTGTACAACTACAAATGTCATAAATTCATTGAGAAAGAATGAAAGAAAGAAATAAAGAAAGAGAAAGGAAGGAAGAAAGAAAGAAAGAAAGAAAGAAAGAAAGAAAGAAAGAAAGAAAGAAAGAAAGAAAGAAAGAAAGAAAGAAAGAAAGAAAGAAAGAAAAGACAGACAGACCAGAACATGTTTTCTGTTCTGGAGACTATTCAATGAGACTGAGGATGTGGATTAGACCTAGGCAGTCCATGTATGTGCATAGTTCATATATATATACAAATATGTATTTTTTCATGAGTACTTTATCCTATATGGTGGTTAAAAACATCATAGATCACAAGGTTTGAGGCTCACTGTTAATTGACTGATGTTAGTGAGAATGGTACCAATTGCAAGGAAAAATATTCTGGAAGGAATGGGAATTGTGGAGTTCACTTGAGAATTTCATAAGCATTCTACTGAATTCACAGTTTAAAAGAAAGTGTACTTAAGCAAAAATCAATGAAAATCCATGCTTGTAGTGAAAATGCGGAGGAGATGTGGAATAAAAGCAAGACCGTTAGTCGTGGAATTCAGCAAGCACCGAGTCAGTGAAAAACAGTGTTACCTTTAAATTTAAATAAATTAATTAGAATCTCATATAGGAGTTCTCATCATGGTGCAGTGGTTAATGAATCCGACTAGGAACCATGAGGTTGCAGGTTCGATCCCTGGCCTTGCTCAGTGGGTTAAGGATCCAGCATCACTGTGAGCTGTGGTGTAGGTCACAGATGCAGCTTGGATCCCACGGTGCTGTGGCTCTGGTGTAGGCTGGTGGCTACAGCTCTGATTAGACCTCTAGCCTGGGAACCTCCATATGCTGCAGGAGCAGCCCTAGAAAAGACAAAAAGACCAAAAAAAAAAAAAAGGAATCTCATCTATTAGTTAATTGTTTCTTAATTGTAAATGAATAGGATATTCTTTTAAAACTGACATCCCTAAGTCAAACGGGAAAAACTAAGTTTTGAAAAAATTAATAGCACAGCTGGGCTTTTCTCTGTGGGAAAATTGGTTCTTTACTTTTTTGCTGTTTTTCAGGGGAGCAAGTTGCACAGCCACAGCATATAGGAGTTCCCCAGGCTAGGGGTCAAATCAGAGCTATCGCTTCCAGCCTATGCCCCAGTCACAGAACTTGGGATCCAAGCCATGTCTGTGACCTACACCACAGCTCACAGCAACACCAGATCCCTAACCCACTGAGGAAGGCCAGGGAATGAACCCGCATCCTCATGGATCCTAGTCAGGAGCCACCAAGAGAACTCCCAGAAAAGTGGTTTTTCCCTATCCCTAAATTTTGTTGCTACTGTCTTCCTTAAAAACAAAGACAAAAGGAAAAAACCAAAATATTCTTCACTCAGAAAAGCATCCAGTTCTTTAGCCACTGGTCACAGCTGGATGAAATTAAAATTTCAGTTCTTCAGTCACAAGGGACCCATGTCAGGTGCTCCCTGACCACACACGGCTGGGGGCTGCCTTCTTGGACATGAAGGATAGAGTATTTTTCTATCACCACAGAAAGTTCTACACTTCTCAGGCATAGATTTTTTAAAATCAGATCCTTTCTTGTCTCATGTTGATTATTAATCATTAGGAACACCTAAATTCAAAAATGAAGAAGGACAGAAGATCTAGTTCTTTGTGGGAATTATCCAGAAAACTCTTTCCTAGACAAACTTATTTTTCTGCTTATATAGGTCATTCACACTGATGCTTTATATTGTCTGGTACTTATATGACTTCTAAACCTTTTATTTTTAAACAGTAATACTTCTTGGGCTTCAACCCCTGTCACAGGGTGATATAATTCTCTCTCTGAAGACAGACCCCAATGAAATCATTTGTCTTTTGAAGTGTCAGGGCTGGGAATGGGTTTCAGGGTAAGCCCAGTAAAAGATTATGAGCTAACACCTTAAGTTTTGGGCAAATGATTCAACACAATAGATTTTTTCAAAGGTTGACTAGCAGAAAGAGAACTGTGGTGTGAGAATACACCTGTTATCTCTGATTAGACAAAAGGAGCCCTGCTCCAGGAAATACACACAGACAACTGGGGATGCAGGCAGGCCTGCTGCTGCCTTGCTCTGGGATATGGTTCAGAGTCACTGTCAGCTTTGATCCCACTGCTTTACATAAATATTAGGGGAAAAGGTCTCTCCTAATTCTTCTGATAGGGTTGAAAACATACTTTTTTTTTTTTTTTTGCTATTTTAGGGCTGCACCCTCTGTATGTGGAGGTTCCCAGGCTAGGGGTCAGATGAGAACTGCAGCTGCCAGCCACAGCCACAGCCACAGCCACATGGGATCCAAGCTGTATCTGCAACCTACACCACAGCTCATGGCAATGCTGGATCTTTAACCCACTGAGCAAGGCCAGGGATCAAACCTGCATCCTCATGGATCCTAGTCAGTTTCATTAACTGCTGAGCCACAAAGGGAACTCTGAGAACATACTTATAATAAATGCCCCAGTTTGCTTTCTAGACCTGGATGTCATCAAGCCCAACAAGGAGGAGAAAAGGAAGCCACATGCAGAAGGAGGGAAAGGGGACCGATGGGTAGAACATGGATGCTTACTCACCAGACTCCACCCAGGGTGATGCATATTTATCATGTGTAATCCTCTTAAAGGCTTTGAGGTACTGGCCCCATTATCCTAGCCAGTACATGTGGAAACAGAGAGAGAGGCTTAGCCATGTCCCCTCACAATTCACCTGGCTGATGAAGGTCATGGAGAAGGTGGAATTGCACACAGAAGGTATCAGCTTATGCTGTGTTTGCTGTTCTGAAATCTTGCTGTGAACCTAATGTCCCGCACATTCTGGATGTCCTGGAGCCATCAGAGTTCTCACCCCTCCGGGCCTCCCTTTCTCCCTACACTCTTTCTCAGATGGAAGACAGAACTATGCCCACGGCTGGCTGTGCTCAAAGCTCATTCAGCGCTGCTGGGTGAGAAGGGCTGTTGTCCCATGAAGATGACCCATGTGGCTGGTGGGGCTTGGTGGGACCTGACACTTACATTGTATCCATAGTCAGACAGGGGGCCCAACATCTGCTAAGCTTTGCCCGCACACATTCTAGTGAGGTTGGTATGGGGGAGAGGGTGAGGAGAATTTCTATTTTCTAATCCTAAAAATCTCACTTTTATGCACCAAAAAGGGGAGGGGTAAAAGGAGAAAGACTGAAGCAGTGCAAGGAAGAGATTAAGAAATTTCCTTGAGAGTGGAAGCCCTTCCCAGAATAATCAGTGCCAGGAAAAAAAGGCCACTGAATTAGGATATATTGGCAACTGCGCTGAAATTAAAACAAACTTCTCAGGCATAGATAGAAAAAAAAAAAGAAAGAAAGGGAAAGGAGAGAAGCAGGTGATTTTGTTTTCTCTACTTGTGAGGTGGGATTTAGACAGAAGGTGTAAGAGTGTAAGAAAAGGCCTTCTAGAGGACCCCAGAATCCTTGGAAAATGCACCCAGGGCCCCAGAAGAAGTCCACTCTGTGATCTGGTGGTTTTGGATGTTCAGGACCCAAGTGCCTCCTCAGCATCTCCTCCCCTCACCCTTGGGAAGGACACAGCTGCTGCAAGAAAAGGGGGTACCCAGTGCCACCCAGGCCCATTGCTCTCCCCTTGACCTGTGCTGAAGCCCTGTGTTAAACCTCATAGAAGTGGATAAATGCAGACCAGACAGATTGAGCCAGTCAGGGCCTGGGCACAAAGGGCAAAATAAGTCAAGCCTGCACACAGCCATCCACTGCACACCTTTCCCCAGACTTCTGATCTCAGGGTCTCCTCAGGAAAGGTGGGGAGGGGAGCCAAGAGCTCTCAGACACCTCAGAAAAACTCAAGCTGCTGTTGTGACAACACCGGATCCTTAACCTGTGGCACCACCAGGGAAGTCCTAAAGTATACCACATATATTTAAAAAAAATTTTTTTTTTTTTTGCTTATTTTTCTAGGGCCACACCCACAGCACATGGAAGTTCCCAGGCTAGGAGTCAGATGGGAGCTGCAGCTGCTGGTCTACACCACAGCCACAGCAACCTGGGATCTGAGCCACATCTGTGATCTACACCACAGCTCACGGCAATGCCGGATCCTTAACCCCTGAACAAAGCCAGGGATCAAACCCATGTCTTCATGGATCCTAGTCTGGTTCATTAACTGCTGAGCCACGAGGAGAACACACCACTTTTTTTTTTGTCTTTTTGTCATTTTTTGGCTGCTCCCATGGCATATGGAGGTTCCCAGGCTAGAGGTTGAATTGGCGCCATAGCCACTGGCTTACGCCAGAGCCACAGCAATGCAGGATCTGAGCCGTGTCTGCAACTTACACCACAGCTCACGGCAATGCCGCATCCTTAACCCACTGAGCAAGGCCAGGAATCGAACCTCATGGTTCCTAGTTGGATTCATTAACCACTGCGCCACAATGGGAACTCCACACACCACGTATTTTTAAAGCAAAATATCATGTTAGGCTATTTCAAAAATAAGTCCTGAATATTATGTTAGTGAAATCCTCCTTGCCCAAACTGATTCCATTTAATTTGTTCATTGAAGAAAAAATGCATGTTTGTTTAGGTAGAGGTATACTGACATTCAAGTATCTGAGTATATTTAAAGCAACATAGAACAAAGATTTCATTTTCTACACAGCTCTCATAAGTTGTCTATTAAGCAGTGTTAATTTTTAACCTTTAATGAAAAATTGTTGTAGCCAGCTAAATTAGGTATAGTTTGCAATTCATATACAGATTTTTTAAAAAATTCTCTCCACTGAGAAACACTTATTTGCATATACTTCATTTTTTTTAACAGAAGACAAGTTTCTCCCATGAGAACATTCTGTCAATTTGTATTAAAAAATATTAATAGAAAGATGAGAGGTGTGTAAAGTGATAATTCACCGATTAACTCTTCCTCTTGACTTCTTGATACAAACCCAGTCCATGTCCACTTGTCATTCCCACACCAACCCCACAACCCTGAGCTTTCCTTGGCGATGGGAGGGCTTTGGAAAGGCTTGCAGATGCCTGCTCGCTGGGAAGCCCACTCACAGGGCCAGAGGCAGCCCCACTCAGTTGCTCGGGGACCAAGTGGAGGTTTTCGGTCCACCCACACTTTGAATGGGGAGACCAGTCATTCAGCTGCCATCCAATTGTACCTTTACCTGCTTGTACAGTATTACTTTGATTTTATTTCTTACCAACTCACTCACACAATATGATTTCACCCCACAATATTCTTACTATTAGATTATACCATAAATTGTGTTTTGTACATAAGACATCCATAGTGCCCGCTTTGTTCAGATAGCTCTTAGAGTAAGGAAAGAATAAAAGTCAAAAAATAGAAATACATAAGTACCAAGCCTAAAATGGATTTTCATAGATATTTGCCAAGGTATGGATACACCTAGGTATTAAGTTATTATTATTATTATTATCATTATGTCTTTTTAGGGCTGCACCTACAGTATATGGAAGTTCCCAGGCTAGGGGCAAACCATAGCTGAACAGCTGGCCTACACCACAGCCACAGCAACACCAGATCCTTAACCCACTGAGTGAGGCCAGGGATCGGACCTGAGTCCTCAAGGATACTAGTCAGATTCATTAGCACTGAGCCATGATGGGAACTCCATGTTGTTATTATTATTACTATTATTATTGGAACAAAAGCTTCAGCTAATGGAAAATAGCTGTGGGTCCTTTAGATGACAGAGAGATTCAAAAAAAAGGTGGTTATTTTATACTTGGATTGATTTAACTTCTGAAATCCCCTCTTACATTATTTTCCTACTCCTGAAAGGAAGATTTTCTTTTTCTTTGCCATTTATAACATACTACTGACATGAATTTTCAAGGCACCATTAAATGGATCACTTCAGGAAAGGAGAGGGAGGGAATCACAATTTCCATTAATTCTCACAAAACTCCTATGAGTTGTATCTTTGAAAAGCAGAAAGGTTGAGCAAGTTACATGGAGTTCCACCCAAAGGCGGGGCAGAGGGGAGCTCTGCTTTTAGTGCACCTGCTGCCCCTCTGCAGGCCTCCTAAGAGCAAGGACAACGGTGCTGCTACAGGCAGATTCTACTATTGAAACATGAGTGGTTTATATCAATGAATTGATATATACCATATAAAGAATTTAATTATATATACATATATATCCTTATATATACAATGCATATACATGTGTTATATACACATACAGCATATATATACATATGTATATATGTATATCTAAAATGCCTAAGAGGTTTTCAATGGTTTAAATTATGCTATAAATCATTTTTAAAGTGCACAACAATTTTAGAAATATGTTTAAGGGGGTTCCTGTCATGGCTCAGCAGAAAGGAACTTGATGGGTGTCTGTAAGGATGTGGGTTCAATCCATGGCCTTGCTCAGTAGGTTAAAGATCTGGTGTTGCCATGAGCTGTGGTGTAGTTTGCAGACACAGTTAGATCCCGCATTGCTGTGGCTGTGGTGTAGGCTGGTGGCTATAGCTTCATTTGGACCCCTAGCCTGGGAACTTCCATATGCTGTGAGTGTGGCCCTGAAATGCAAAAAAAAAAAAAAAAAAAACAAAGGATGTTTGACATTTAAACTATAATAAGAACCACAAATCTCAACAACACTAATTCATCTGGAAAATGTGCCCCTCATCCTGCAGCAGATGCTTTATCTGGGAATAGAGGTCTCCTCTGGGACACAGTCCTAGAGAGGACAGCAGAAAACCTGCTGTGTTTCAGACTCTAGGTTTCAGGTATTAGATAACCAAGGTTTACAAGGGCCCCCAGGCTCCCAAGAACACCATCTGGAGCACCCCTGATGAAGAAGTTGCCAGCCATGCGTGGACCACGCTGAGCAGGCCATGTTACCCTCTTCCCACCCCTCGTCCCTTTCTTTGCATCAACCTCCAATGTCCTTGACATCTTGTGCTATATTTAAGGTGTTTTTTTTTTAATATTTGAGGAATTCCATCATGGCTCAGTGGTTAACGAACCTGACTAGGATCCATGAGGACACGGGTTCAATCCCTGGCCTCGCTCAGTGGGTTAAGGATCTGGCATTGCTGTGAGCTGTGGTGTAGGTCATAGATGTGGCTTGGATCCTACGTTGCTGCGCCTGTAGTGTAAGCTTGCAGCTGTAGCTCCAATTCGACCCCTAGCCTGGGAGCCTCCACATGCTGTGAATGCGTCCCTAAAAAAGACAAAAAAATATTTGACAGTATATGTACATGATAATTATTAATCATAAAGTCTCTGTAAGTTCTTCCAAATACTCTACCAAACCCTTGTCAGGAAACCCAAAAAATGTACAAAAATGTTATCACTTAACTTGACATCTTTTAAAAATATGTGGAGTCAAGCATAATCTTAAAGATTTCAATTGTGTCAACAGAATTGTGACAGTTGCTTTTGTCCAAGAAGGGGATGAGAGACTGGAACCTCCCACAGGAACCTCATCCACCCCATCTGCCTCTTAGGGTCTTATGCTTGTATCCATGGTTCCTCCACCCAGAAGCCTGACACACACACTTGACCACTTGACCACACTCTGGTCCTTCAGGCATTTGAACAGTCATGGTCTTGGGTGCCTGCTACTTCCCTTTTTGTTGATTGCAACAAAGTTCATAATCTCTAATGCTGTCTGAAAGAGACAGGATTGGACCCTTTGTTGCCATGGTTGCAGTGCTTGCACCAGCCCCAACATCTCCTGGAGCAAAAGATGCAAAAAAACTATAAGGGTCTAAAAATAGCTGTGTAATACTGTTGAGGCAAATTATGGGCAAGAAGATACAAACAACCTAAAACTCCAGCTGCCACTTCTGAAGAGCTGAGAGCAAAAGCGGGTGTTGGGAGAAAAAGCAGGGTATGGCACCCAATACCACGGAAGGGTGGTGGACCATCCAAGCCACCCCTCTGACCCCACACATGGATCTGTTCTCCCCTCGCCCCATATAAGGAACCAGCTTGCCTCCCCCACAAGCAGGGATCCAACAAGCAAAGGAGCCTATTGTTTGTATTTGCTCCCCTCTGCTGCTGCAGAGGCCCCAGGAAAGCCTTGCCTGAATTTTCCTTCTGGCCTCTTAGCAATTTCTATCCATGGAGGAAGGCCAAGAACTCAGGTCATAGCACAATCACGAAATTTCTGATCCAAGTCCTTCTCAAATGCAGGAGCATCTCTTGTGTGGTGAGCATGGGGCCACACTCTCTTGACAAGGAGACTGCTTCTCTGAATGTGGACAAAGCCAAGCCAGTGTCACTGTCACATATGGACCCAAGACTTTTAGCTGTTGTTCACTCAGGGCTTGAGGACAGTGAGCTCTTGGGGGTCTGGGAAGGCCAGGGAATGTGCGGGGCCCTCAGCTCCTCCTCAAGGGAGCCCTCGATGGGCAAAAGCAGCCGCCTAGGCCTCCTGTCAGCCCCCATCTTTCCAGCTTCTTCCTAAGCATTGACCTTCACTGCCACCAAGGGGTCTCACCTCAGACCTCCTGGCCCCTCTCCTACCCCATAATCTCTCCTTTCCCACCCTGGCCTCTCAGCAGGACCATTTGAGACTCCATTTCCTCCTCCTTCTCCCACAACATTCCCGTTTTATCATCTATGTCTATATATGCATCTGTTTATTAGCAACTGTGTGGGAACATGTCAAGGAGAGTTGATTCTCCTTAGTCCTTGTATGTTCTACAAAGTCTCTTTCAACAGTGAATTGAGGAATATTGAACCACTGCTCCTCAGAGACATATGGACACATAGCTCACATAATCTATCCTCTTACAAAGAATTCATCTTGGTAGATTTTACCTTCTTTGTTTTACAACACAGAATGCTGGGTTCAGAAGTGTTAAGTGACTTTCCTGGGGCCACTCCACTAGCAGGTGCCAGAGGTGACACTTCCTTTCAACCGGCCCCAGAGCCAGAGCTTCTGCTCTCAGAGTCCTGGCTCCTTCTGTTTCTATCCTTAGTCATCTCTGCTCGAGATCCAAGACCAGACAACGGTTGTTTCGTTCTGCTTCAGCTAGGAACACACCCACCGAGGGATTCAATTTTTTTTTTTTTTTCGGTCTTTTTAGAGCCACACTGGCAGCATATGGAAAAGATCCCAGGCTAGGGGTCGAATTGGAGCTGTAGCTGCTGGTCTACAGCACAGCCAGAGCAACCCCAGATCCGAGCCACGTCTGCAACCTACACCACAGCTCACCAGAGCACCAGATCCTTAACCCAATGGGTGGGGCCAGGGACTGAACCTGTGTCCTTATGGATGCTGGTCAGGTTTGATTCCACTGAGCCACTGCGGGAACTTCTCCATCACTTTTTTATCCCTTTTCAAGGTCGGAATGCACAGGCCAGAACTCTGCCCTACTTCCAGGCTGGGTCAGCTCACTGCTGCTTACTTGGCCTGCGCTTCTCCAGGCAGCTCCCAGTGCTAAACTACCCGCCAGCTCTCCTACCTGGCCCAGCTCTCCTACCTAGCCCATTCATTTAAATACAGGTGGGGACCCAGTAAGCTAATTTATGCCGCTTTGTTCATGGCCCCTGCTTCCCCTTTTGTTTATATTCATCTCTCTCCCTCTTCCCTGCTTCCTGAAAATCCTTGAAAGGCTTTGTACCCTCGACCTATGGAGGTTTCCAGATTCCCAGGGGTTGAATCTGAGCTGTAGCTGCTGGCCTACACCCCAGCTCACAGCAACGCCAGCTCCTGAACACACTGAGTGAGGCCAGGGATTGAACCTATGTCCTCATGGATGCTAGTCAGATTTGCTTCTGCTGAGCCACATCAGGAACTCTTTTTTTTTTTTTTTTTTCAAGCCATGGGCTTTATTTTAATCCCCCAGGATTTTCTCATCCCTCTGCTGATTGGTACTCCAGCAGTACTTAAGCCTGGTTTGTGTGCACAGTAGGACAGAGTGAGATGGGTAGGTCTGGTCACTTGGCCTTTTTCATAAAAATGTGTGTTCTCTCTTTTTTTTTTTTTGGAAGTTCAATTATATGAATTGAATTCTTATCTGTAGAACATTTATGGAAAACAGCTTTTAAACGAACTTAAATTTTTCCCCCTCTTATTTACTTATTTTTGTGAAGTTGCGGAAAAAGAGGAAGACGGGGCGCGCAGGGGAGCTGGGCCAGGCGGACCAGCTCAGAGCGCGAGGAGTCTGAGGCGTCCAAGTGGCCAGGGCTGCGCTGAGAGGGAGGCGGAAGGAGGAGGGAGGAGAGCTGGGTGGAGGGAGGGGAGCTGGGTGGAGGGAGGGGAGCTGGGTGGAGGGAAGGGAAGCAAAGAGTTCGGTTCGGGTTTTGCCGGCAGCACCGGGGCAGCCCTTCAGAGCTGCTTCCCCTGCGGGCCGCGCAGCGGTGGCAGCAGCAGAGGCGGCGGCGCCTGAGCCTGAGCGGGGATGTAGAGTAGGAGGAGGCGGCGGCGGAGAGAACAGGGCCGGAGCCGAGGGAGAAGAGCAGCAGGACCTTGTTCCCCGAAGCGAGGCCCCGAGTGCCAGCCCTGCTCAGCCCGTGCCCAGCCATGCGTGCCGCCTGCGGAGTCCAGGCGGCTTACGCTGCGCCCTCCGCCAGCCAGTCGCTCTTCGCTTGGCTGGGGGTGATTAGTTGCTTTTTGTTGTTTCTTAATGTGGGCCGGGGGAGGAGGAGCAGGTGCTGTAGGCTCCACCCCCACCTCCCCGCCTCAGGCCAGCTGGGGCGACGTGACTCTGGCTGCGTAGCCTCCAGCACGGCGGGCGCCGGCGCCGCGGATAGAGCGCGGCTGGAGGGGAGCACATCGCGGAGGCAGTGCCCAGAGAGGTGCGCATCTCTCCGCCCCGCCCCGCCCCGCCCCTCCCCCTCGGCCTCGTGGCGGCGGCGGCGGAGGCAGCAGCAGTAGCAGTGCTGGCGGCTCGGAGGACTGGAGAGCCGGTAGGTGTCCGGCCACGGCCTTCCGCCGACCCCCCACCCCAGGCCGGCCTCCTCCCCTTCCCCGCCTACCTCCCTCTCCTCCCCCAGGCCCTGTGCGCGGCAAGGGCGGGAGTTCGCTGCAAGTCGTAGGAAAGTTTGGCAGCGCGGGCCGCAAGAAGTTCAGGTGCAGAGAACCAGGGATGGGAAAGGAAGGGTCTGGGTTTGGGTGGGGCAGGGGGCGCGGGTGGCCTGAGCCCGGGAGTCCCTGCGGCTTGGGAGCCCGAGCTCCAGGATCGCTTGGTGGCCTCTGCTATACTCCAGCCTCCCCAAGCCACAGTCAGTTTGGTGGCAGATCACTGAGTTCAGACAAAAAGAGGGGTTTTAGGGTTGGGGTGGCGACTTGGGCGCCATGGGTTGGCGCTGGGGCTCTGCCCGCGGCTACTGGTCCCCCTCCCCCCCCCCCCCCCCCGCCAGGTCCTGGAGCCTCTTAATTTTTTTTTAAATGAGGAGCTGCTGGCTTGTAAAATCATACTCCTCTCTCTCAAAGAAGAATTTTATTTGTAACATGGTTTGAAGCAAGCAAGGGGTATAATTATTGCAAAATTTAAAAATTGGTTATAACATGCATATTTGGGTAGTAACACACCATTTGGGGAGATTGAACGAATGTACTGCAGATATTCAGTTACCTGAAGCAGTACTAGAACCCCAGTTCCTTACTTAAAAAATTACAGGATTTAATTCTGAATTCCAGACACCATGACTTTGAGAAGAATCTTCCATTTCTATAGCATGTAAGGTTCAACTCTACAAGTTTTCCCAGTGATATTTCTTGAGATTTACTCTACGTTTTATATCCTTTTACATTATTTCAAAGAAAGAAGGAATAGTTATCTGGAGAAAATATAAAGATAATGCAAAATGACGCTAATTAGCCAGTGGCTTACCGTATGCTTGTCATAGGCCTTCCTTCACATTTAAATACTGAACATTCTTTCCTTCTTCCTTTGATGATGAACATATACCAAATTTGCATTTTGAATGAGCCATGTCCTATTACTCTGGTAATGAAATAAATTTATTTTAATACAAAATAGTTCTTTGGAATTCCCTTATGGTTCAGTGGGTTAAAGATCTGGCACTGTCACTGCAGTGCCTTATGTCACTGCTGTGGAAGGAGTTTTATCCCTGGCCCAGGAATTTGCACATGTCGTGGGTGCTGCCAAAACAAACAAAAAAAATATATAAGAGAACCAAAAAAAAAAAAAACCCAAAACCGTAAAACCTCTTTTTCCCCTTTTATTCAGATCAAATCTAGTTTCATGTATATTAATGACAAATGATGTTTGATATATATCATAGAGTAGCAATTAAAAACTGAGACTCTTTTGAGATTTAAAAATATTGAAAGATTCATTCTCTTCTCTTCCACTTTGGAAGTATGTGGAACACTTTCAACAAATTGGTTCTTTGCAGCTTTTTTTCTTTTAGGGCCACACCTGCAGAATGTGGAGGTTCCCAGGTTAGAGGTTGAATCAGAGATAGAGCTGCCAGCCTCCCACAGCCACAGCCAATGGGATCGAACCCATGTCCTCATGGATGGTAGTCAGATTCATTTCCACTGAGCCCCAACAGGAACTCCCTTTGGCAGCTTTCTATGACCATCTAAGCAGCCCCCAGCACAGAGGCCATCTCTTGGGCTTTCCTCTTCCAGATAGATGGAAGAGGCCCCCTGGAGTCGTTTCCTGGGTATTGCAGCATTAGAGCCATGCCAACATTCCCATTCATCTATCTCCTTTTTATAGACAACATCACAATAATCCAGGTGGAAGAGTTACCTCTTTGTCCTTTTCTTTAGATGTGGATTGTGGTAGTTGTGTAATTCTCAAGCAGGAAATGTTATACATTGTCTTCAAAACACTCCAGTGGTACTAATCCAAAATTAAATCATTATTACTGTGTATGTGCTGTCTTTGTGGAGCACTTAAAGAAAATCTTCTCCATCATCTGAAACAAAAATTTTCCCTGTATCTTTTGATCAGAATCCATAACCATGGAATTCTTAGACTAATTCTCTTCTAACCCAAAATAAAGCAACGATCCTTCTTTAATAGAACTGTTCCTGCGTTTCATGGGTGGTTTGGAATAACAGTTTTCTTCAGTAGGGGCAGTCGTCAGACAGCATATTAATATTTAATATTTCTTTTCCTTTGCCAAATCCTGAGGGCAAGCTGAGAAGAAAATCTCCCCAGCAGGCATTAGGGAGGTGGGAGTCATCGTATCACCTCTTTTGGGGGGGGCCAGACATAAATACAGTCTTCCAAGGAAACAAATTTCCATGGGTAGATGTATGATAGAAGTCTGTAAATAGCTTAAAAGCATCAGGAAAATTATTTCCTTACAAACTACTCCTTAATGCAATGTACAGTCTGAGCATTTCTGAAGTAGTCAGGACCTTTTATGAGAAGTGGAAGTGATATAGCAAAACCCGGTTTCTCAGGGTATTGCCACTGTCAATTAGTCTCCCCCCCCCCCGGGAGTTTAGCCAGCATTTCATCATTAACACTGAGAAAAACTTTACGGTGTGATGACAATTTTATTTATTTAATTTTAATTTTTTATTAGAGTATAGTTGATTTACAGTGTTGTGTCAGTTTCTGTTGTACAGCATAGCGACCTAGTCATCTATTTATCTCTCTTATCATCTACCCTTATATATACATTCTTTTTCTCCTATTATCTTCCATCATATTCTATCCCAAGAGGTTGGATATAGTTCCCTGTGCTATACAGTAGGACCTCATTGTTGATCCACTGGAAATGCAGTCATTTGCATCTACTAACCCCAAACTCCCCATCCATCCCACTTCCTTCCCCCTCCCCCTTGGCAACCACAAGTCTGTTCTCCATGTCTAGACATAAACTTTCTTTTAGGTTGAAAATTGGGAAATTGAAGATGAAAACAATAGATAATTTATAGAATCTTTCTATTGAAGAAACTAGAAGATTAGAAATTGCTTTTAGGAGTTCCCATCGTGGTTCAGTGGCTAACAAACCCAACTAGTACCCACAAGGACCCAGGTTTGATCCCTGGCCTCACCCAGTGGGTTAAAGATCCAGCACTGCTGTGAGCTGTGGTGTACGTCACAGACTCATCTGAGATCCCACATAACTGTGGCTGTGCCTGTGGCCAGAAGCTACAGCTCTGATTAGACCCCTAGTCTGGGAATCTCCATATGCCTCAGGTGCAGCCCTGAAAAAAAAAAGAAAGAAAAGAAAATTGCCTTTTAAAAAAAGCTATTTGCCAATCTTATGATTCTAGGGCTGATGACAAAACTCCAGCTTGCTCACTTTCCTCTGTTTTTCTTCCTGTTACTGTGGTTGAAGACAGTGGACTTTGTGGGAACCATGATGAGTGCTGCCTCTTGGCTGAGCCTTTTTCCCTCCAACATCTGGGACAGGGTGTGTGAGACATCTGAATGGGGCCCTCATCCTCCCTCCACTCAGTAAAAGAGGAGCACAAACACCACAATATCCTTGACTTTGATGTAGAAACACAGGAGGAGCTCGTCTCTCTGAGACCTATGGCAGAGGTTGGCAAGGCTTTGGTAAGATGCTGAAAATAGTCTCTTAAAAAAGAAGACTTCCTAGGAAAATGCTCAGGTGGCACACCTGGCTGCATTATGTATATTAAGTCCCTTGATTTAACTCTGTTCCCACTGATATTTTTCATGTCAAATATGGGAGAGGCATTGGATATCTTGCTGAACTTAATTGATGGCTTTCCAACTAGTTTAACATAAGATGGTTCAGTAATCTTTGGGAATCTTCATCCATTCATGTGATAAAGTTGGGTACTCTAAATGTGGGTGAGTTCATTTTTATAGGACTCAGTTTACTCATGTATATTCAAGAGCGTTCATCTAGATAAAGCATAGACTCTAATCCATGTGCATGTCTCGTTCAAGAGAGTAAATAGTGGAAGACAGCCTGAGATGGGGCTCCAATTCTCAGAGCCACAATTTTGTGCTTCCGCAAATAGCTGTCTGTGTTTTCATCAGCCTGTCTTTATTCATCACCGAGCATGCACCTCCTTGATACACTCAATATCTAGACATAAAATGTGACAAGAAAAATCATCGATGTGTATTTTCTCCTCCATTTCATCATGAGTTGTATTTCCTTTTCCCATCGGAATCAATTTTTGGCATTTCTTAAAGGAGAGTCTTTTGACAAAAATGTGAATTGTTTATAGGCTGCTAAGAGAGAGGATTTTGCCCTCATTTTGCTGAAGATACAATTCCAAATCATGAATGACAGCTCCCATAGTAGCATCAGTTTTCTTGACGTGGTCTTTATTTTCATTTTCCTCTTGGGCACATGGGAATGAGCATGGCAAGTGTGCTCCTGATTTTTGTTTTTTTTTCTCTTACCTTATGTGAAAAATCAAAGTCTAGTTTTCTTGTCCATTAAAAGACAATTTTCTTTTCTTTCAAGTTAGAGATGGTCTGTAAAAAGACTCTTTGGGGGACTCAAGAAACGATTTTTTTAAAGTGAAAGTAAATGCAAAATTACAAAGCAGATATCATTTCACAAAATGAAACAAAATGAGGAATTTTTAGAACAGTCAAGAGTAAAGTCTATATATTCATCCTGCTAAGCCCAATCAAATCATACCGTTAACTTAGCTTAATTTACAAAATTGTACATTTATTTGAGCTTTAGAGGGCAGGCAAGGGTCAACTAATAACTACCCTCTTAATGAGCTAAGAAAACAGGTTCCAGTGAGTCCGAATAAACAAATTCAGAGGTGTCTGACTCAGTGGCATTACACAGATCTTTTCCAAACTGTAGCCATTGTTGTAATGAACCTCTCTACAACCTAATTCATGATTTAAGCTGTGTGAACAGCAAACATAATTTTTTCCATCATGTAGGCCTCTTGAAGTACTTGAGGATTTAGTTCTTCACCAATAAAATAATAATGTATAAGGGTTATATTAATGATCTCTAGAGCCTTACTCCAAGGGTCTGCCAATATTCCCCCAAACTGTGAGGATCTCCTGTCGTGTGCTCTCAGGGAAATGCAGCATGGTTCTGTCCTTGTTTGACTCTTCAGTGAGTCATGCACTAAGAGGCAATGCTTTCAATAAAAAGAAAAGGCCCTCAGACTTGATTTTGTAGTCTGCTCTTCAGAAAGGCCATTTTATAGATATGGTCACTCAGCCCACCCCTTCCGTTCACTCTACTAGAGGGAGATTCCTGGTATTACTTTTTAACTATGGCTGATGATAAGTGTACCACAGTGACCGCCCCCCACCCCAGTCAGTAGGAAATATATGGGTACATCCATTTTCTCCCACTGCTATAACCCATGAACAAAATTATATGGAATTGATTAACTTCAAAGCTTAATGTACTCTTTTTGAAAGTCTCTTTATACTTAAATCATTTGATAGAAGAGAGACATCGTGAGAATGCAGAGTAGATAATGTGCAAGAAATGACACATCCGTTGCTAACAATGTCCCATGAAAATTGCAGAGTACACAATGCCTTAAAAGAACATGATTAAAGAGGGGAAAAAAATCTTTGGAATTCAAATGACTCCAGGAAAATTCACGGACTCCTTTAGTATTGCCATCTCTCTTCTCTTTTGGTTACTATTTGCATGAAGTAGCTTTTCCCATCTTTTCGCTTTTAACCTATTTGTAGATCTAAAGTGAGTTTCTTGTAGACAGTTGGTAGTTGGATCATATACTTAAAAAAAATCCTTCTGCCAATTCTGACTTTTGATTAGAAAGTGTAAACCTCTTAATTTAAGGTAATTACTATTAGGAGGGATTTACTTCTGTCATTTTGCTATTGGTTTTTTACATGCCTGCATTACTGTTTTATGTTGTGTTTAGTTGGGTTTTTGTTTTAGTTTTGTTTTGTTTTTGTCTTTTGAGGGCTTCACTCAAGGCATATGGAGGTTCCCAGGCTAGGGGTCGAATCTGAGATGTAGCTGCTGGCCTACCCCACAGCTACAGCAACGAGAGATCCAAGCTGCATCTGCGACCTACACCACAGCTCACGGCAACGCCAGATCCTTAATCCACTGAGTGAGGCCAGGGATTGAACCCGCAACCTCATGGTTCCTAGTTGGATTCGTTTCTGCTGTGCCATGACGGGACTCCTAGTTGGGCTTTTTTTGGTGAGGAAACACTTTTTTTTCTCATTTCCTTTCCTATGTATTCTTTAGATATTTTGTTTGTGATTTTTGCAGAAATTATTTACCGTTTTAAAGTTATAACATTCTAAGAATGAATTTATTCCAGTTTAACTTCAGGAACAAACAAAAACTTTGCTCCTTTAATGACTCCATCTCCACCCCTTTTAGTTGTTGAAGTTACAAAATTGTATCTTTATAGATAATATGCTAAACATATAAAATGGTATGATTTTTACTGCATTAGAATGTGGGGTTACCAACCCAAGTTACAATCATACTGTCTTTTGGACTAATACTTTGTTTAAAGCATCCTAGTCTCAAATCCTGTCGGAAACAAAAAAGTGAAGTTCCACATCATCATTCCACACCACCGTTACAAGGATGCTAGCGTTTATAATTGTTCACTTATTTTCCTTTCCTAAGATCTTTATTTCCTCCTATGGCTTTAGGTTGTTGTCTAGTCGTTTTTCATGTCAAACGGCATGACTCCCTTAGCATTTCTTGCAGTTTAGTATTGAGTTCCCTGAGCTTTTGTTTACTTCAGAATGTCTTAATCTCTCCGTCATTTTTGAAGAACAGTTTTGCCTGAAAGAAGGATTCTTGGTTGACAGTTTTTGCTTTTTCTTTTCTTTCTTTTTTTTTTTTTTTTTTGTGCTTTGATTATACTAGCTCACTGCCTTCTGGCCTCTGAAGTTTCTGATGAGAAGTCTGCTGATAATCTTACTAAGGACTCCTTGGATGTGCTCAGTCCCTTCTCTCTCTATGCTTTCAAAATACTCTCTCTCTCTTGGCCTTTTGACAGGTTGAGCATGCTGTGTTCCAGTGGGGATCTCTTTGAGTTCATTCTACATGCAATTACTTGTTTCTTGGATGGTTACAATGACGTCTTTCATCAAATTTTGCAAGTTTTCAGCTATTCTGTCTTCAACTAGTCTTTGTCCCTTTATTTCTTCTTCTGGGACTCCCACCAGTAGGAATATATATTGGGCAGCTTTATGGTATCTCACAGCTCCCGTAGGCTTTCTTTGTTTTTCTATAATCTCTCTTTTTTTCTGTCTCTTCCTCAGACCAGATAATTTCCATTCCGTTATCTTTGAATTCACCGATGCTTTCATCTGCCTGCTCAAAATCACCTTTGAATCCTTCCAGTAAATTTTAAATTTTAATGATTGTACTTTACAGTTCCTGATTTCTTTTTCAGGTTTTCTATCTTATTTACATGTACATTTTTTTTTGTCTTTTCGTCTTTTTGCTTTTTCTTGGGCGGCTTCCACGGCATATGGAGGTTCCCAGGCTAGGGGTCTAATCGGAGCCGTAGCTACCAGCCTACACCAGAGCCACAGCAACGCAGGATCTGAGCCGAGTCTGCAACCTACACCACAGCTCACAGCAACGCCAGATCATTAACCCACTGAGCAAGGGCAGGGAGCAAAC
This sequence comes from Phacochoerus africanus, assembly GCF_016906955.1. NCBI lineage: Eukaryota > Metazoa > Chordata > Mammalia > Artiodactyla > Suidae > Phacochoerus > Phacochoerus africanus. The sequence goes on from NC_062548.1 coordinate 49,540,035, forward strand.
CTGCAACCTCATGGTTCCTAGTCAGATTCATTAACCACTGAGCCACGACGGGAACTCCTACATGTACATTTTATGCATACATTATTTTCTCAACTTTCTCTGTATCTTCTTTTAGTTCTTTGAACATCTTTAAGGTAATTTTTCTTCAGGTATTTGTCCAGAAGATCTGTCATTACATCTTTTCCAGGGACAGTGTTTGTGGGTTTATTATTTTCCTTTGCATGAGTCATATATATCTGGTTTGGTTTGGTTTGCATGCCTGGTGATTTTTTTTTTTTTTTGGTTGAAAAGTGGACATTTAAATCAAATAATATGATAACTCTGGGAGTCAGATCCTCCCCCTTCCCTAGTTTTTTCCCGTGTGTGTGTGTGTGTGTGTGTGTGTGTGTGTGTGTGTCTGTCTGTCTGTCTGTCTGTCTGTCTGTCTGTCTCTGTGCTGGGAACCACCTTGAGAGTAAATATAAGGTCTCATCAAGTCTTTTCTGAGTCCATACCTTATCTTGGGGTTTTGTGGTGACTTTCTTATTTTCCTCACATATGTAATTGTGCTTTACTATCCTAGTTTTCAATGTCTGTCTCCCCAAAGGGGGAAAGAGTAAAACAAAGAAGAGCAAAAGGCACCATCCCTCTAAATCTCATGGATGTCACTTTAGCCAGAGAGAGGGGCTTTCAACCATGAGGTGAGGGGCAACAACCACTGTCACTGCCTGTCTCTTTGTCTGCACTCTGTGATCAGAAGCAGCAATCAGTGATCAGAGCAGAGAGTTCCAATATTTGGAGAACAGGGTCCTTTTTGCCCACCATGGCTCCTGCAAGCTGCGTTCAAACTGCTCAGGAAGCATGTAAACTGCTGTCTGCCCTGAGCAGGGGAATAGAAGATTGGTACTTGCTACTGTGTTAGGAGCTGAAATTGACCCAAATTAACCACAATGTATTGTGGGAGTCTTCCCCTGGATGTTGCAAGCCTTCAATAGACTCCAGAGTTCCTAGTTAGTTGCATTAGACAGATTCTGCCAGTGTAAATGTTTCCTAGGTGGGGAGACCAATTCCTGGTGCTTCCTCCTCTGCTATCTTTCTAGATTCCTCCTACATAATATACTTTTAAACTTTATTTCAAGGAAATTAATAACAAGTTCTCCCAGTATATTTTCCCATAGACCCTGTGTTCCATCTAAATGTATTATCGTACAATTTTATTTTACTTTATTTTATTTTAGTCTTTTTGCCATTTCTTGGGCTGTTCCTGCGACATATGGAGGTTCCCAGGCTAGGGGTTGAATTGGAGCTGTAGCCGCCGGCCTACACTAGAGCCAGAGCAATGCAGGATCTGAACCTACACCACAGCTCATGGCAACGCCAGATCCTCAACCCACTGAGCAAGGCCAGGGATCAAACCCACAACCTCATGATTCCTAGTCGGATTCATTAACCACTGAGCCATGAGAGGAACTCCCATTATGATACAATTTTAAAACAACACTATAACTGCAAATACATGGTAATGCAAATCTCAGTTTAAAAGTAGCATTGTTTATTATGACCAGAACCTTTTAAGAATTTTAATGTTACCTTTACACTTCAGAGAGATCTGATGATTAGAAAAAAATCAAATAAATATGCTTCTGCTTTGCATGTTTGTGTTGACCTTTGCAGCCCCTTGAAGTCTCTCCTCTTTCCCCATTTCTGCTCACAAGATGCTGTGTGGACCTTGGTGTGTGGCATAAGGTCCCTCAAGTGATGTCAGAGACTCCCCCCTCCCCCAGGGTCCTCGCACAGCATCCTTCACATATTGTGGCAGACCTGCAGCAAGGCACATGGACTGCACTGAGTGCTGTGAGCAGCAGCTGGCTCTGCACTCACAGAGGCACAGTTTCCAGACATACAAGTGAAAGGTCACAGTCATGGACTTTATGCTCCAAGGGCATGGCCTCTCTCATCACAGTGTCTGTGCTTTCTCGTGTCATACAACCTCGTAGTCAAGATCGAGTGGGACATTTCCAGGAAGAAAAGGCCAAGGCCATTTTTCCAGCACTTAGTTCAAAACCCTGACCACCCTCTCAGTCTTTTTCAGGACTTGATTGGCCAGTAAAGCAATAAAGACCTCCTTTCTGATAGTTTGTAAATGTTTGGTGTTCATCCCACATTGAGGACAAATAACATGTACTTCTTTTAATCAAAGGGGATTTGGCTAATAACACGATGCCTTCAGTTTCTGAAAAGGACTTTGTGTGCCATTCTTTCCATACACTTTTCACAATTAGGAGTGAACAAGTAATTAGCATGGATTGGATCTAATGCAACTTTTCCTAGAGATGACAGTAGGGGCCAGAAATGCCTCCTGATTCTTTTTCAAAATCAAACTCCTATAACATTTTGGTTTCTTCCCTTTAGATTATCTCAACATGTTGCTGTTTTTTTCCCCAGCTCCATCTTGGCTTAGGGTTTCAATATTTACTGAAATTATTAAAATCTTTCCAGTCGGTCTCCCAGAGGAACAGTTATCCAAAATTGAATTTACATAGATAAAGATGATCACTATGAAACGCAGCTTGCATAAAACCCTGTCCTGTTTCAGGAGCTCTCACACCTTGGGGTATGACTCTTGGGCCAAGTTCAGACCCCTCTGTTTGAGTTCTAGGACCGCCCACAGTCTGTGCCCCCTGTACATCCCAGAGCCACATTGCGACTGATTCAGGAGCCTGAGCTTCAAAAGAAGACTAGAAACCTAGTTAAGAGTGGTTAAGGCAGTCCTGAAATCAGTAATGAAATGATAGGAAAAGGAAACTCATATTCTGAAAAAGAAAGGAAAACAGAAAGAGTAAAAATGTGAGTAAATACAATACGAATATCCTTCTGGTCTTGAGTTTCTAGCTTGTATTTGCAGGTTGAAGCAAAAATTACTACCTTGTCTGATAAGGTTTTCAACGAATGTAGTTGTAACATTTAAAGCAAATTATAAAGTGGGAAGGGTAAGCTACCTCCACTTGCTGTGTTACAATGCCCATACCACAGAACTACAATAAGTTATATAAGATGACTTACCCAGAGTAACAGCCAAAACATCTATACAAATGATACATTTAAAACCAATATAGAATGTACAGGTGCATATATCTTTTTCAAGGAAAGCAAATGATACATTTAAAATCAATATAGAACATACAGGTGCATGTATCTTTTTCAAGGAACATTTTGTCAGGATATATGCCCAAGAGTGGGATTGCTAGCTATGCAATATAAAATTGACAGAACACTGTCCCGGGGAAGCTCAGAGGTTAATGAACCTGACTAGCGTCCATGAGGATGTGGGTTCGATCACTGGTCTCACTCAGTGGGTTAAAGATCTGGCGTTGCTGTGAGCTGTGGTGTAGGTTGCAGACGTGGCTCAGATCCCACATTGCTGTGGCTGTGGTGTAGGCTGGCAGCTGCAGCTCCAATTGGACCCCTAGCCTGGGAGCCTCCATATCCCACAGGTGTGACCCTAAAAGACAAAAAAGAAAGAACAAAAGAAAGAAAATTGACAGAACACTGTGAACCAACTATATTAAAACAATATAGATAAAAAGAATATAGACAAGCAAACATGGAATTTAAAAAAAGTTACCTTCTCTTAGTAAAGGTGGGTTCTCTGTTCTTGAAGACAGAGTCAGCCAGACCAAGAACTATGGCATTAATTGGCTCAAAGGGCCATGTCTATATATCCCAAGAGGTTGGAGTTAATGTTGTGGCACAGTGGAAATGAATCTGACTAGGAACCATGAGGTTCTGGGTTCGATCCCTGGCCTCACTCAGTGGGTTAAGTGTTGCCGTGAGCTGTAGTGTAGGTTGCAGATACTTTTCTGATATGGTGTGGCTGTGGCTGTGGTGTAAGCTGGCAGCTATATAGCTCCGATTAGACCCCTAGCCTCAAAAAAGCAAATAAATAAATATCCCAAAAGGCCATTACACCCAAACAAGCTTGAAGCTATTGGGCTCCATCAAAGGTGTACATGTACTCTTAGAGTAGAATAAAAAACCCTCCTTGTACAATAAAGTTTTAACCCACATGAATATTTTGATAGTATTTTCTGAATCAATAAAACCAGATATAATTAAGGTCTGTGTTACCTTAAATTTATGACCAAAGCTTGCTTTTTTAAAAAAAAATTTGACACATATTTGCTTTTCAGTAGATTTGACATTCACCCTTTGTTAATATGGTCCCTTGAATAAATTCTTTTTTGTGATGTAGCTTGATAGCTTTTGACCAGCTGTAAATTGGAGGGAATGCAAGGCAAGAAGAGTTTGGAAGCCAGTAGGATTAGGGATGTTGAAGAATGTCATAAGCAGGTGGCTTGAAAACATCATACAATTCAGTAATCCAACATTGTCACAAGTGGGGTTCTCTGGAAATAGATGCCGAGAAAGGCCTGGTGTGCCGCATATTTTTAAGACTCCATACCTAATGAAAGAGAAAGAAAAAAAACAAGGATTGTCCTAGAAATCAAAAGTGTTAAACATTTAGTTATTATTGGTGTAAGCCACTGTTTATAGATGAAAAGAGCCACAATAATTAGTTATTTCAATATTTACAGAAAATGGCCCAAGACACAATTGAACATCCTTTCATAGTTATTGGAATAACAGCATAAATCTAGCAGATGTGTATAGAAACATATCTGATTTTTGTGTATACTTTGCACCTTCTTTTGTTCATTTTTAAACATTACTGAATGATAGTTGATTTCCTGTTGTGATCATTTCTGCTGTACAACAGAGTAATTCAGTTATATATGTACACACATCCCATCTTTTTCAGATTCTTTTTCCATGTAGTCTATCACAGAATATTGGCTAGATTCCTCTATGCTATACGGCAGGTCCCCATTGGCCTGTCATTTCATATACCTCAGTGTGCATATGCCAGTTTGGAGTTCCTGCTGTGGTGCAGTGTGTTAAGAATCCATCTGCAGTGTTTCTGGTTGCTGCGGAGGCATGGGTTTAATCCCTAGCAAGCACAGTAGATTGAAGGATTTGTTGTTCAGTCCCTGGTCCAGAAACTTCCATATGCAGTGGATGTGGCCATAACAACAAACAGACAAACTGTGTGTTCTGCAACTTGATTGGATTTATTAGTTCTAATAGCTTTCTTGTGTATTCTTTGGGATACTCTCTGTATTAGATGATTTCATTTGCAAAAGAGATAGTTTGGGCTCTTTCTATTTTGGATGCAGACCAATAGTTCTGGTTAGAACTTCCAGTAGAATGTTAAATAACAACAGAGCAAGTGGGCATTCTTGCCTTTGTTCTTTATTCTGGGGGGACAGATTTCAGTCCCCCATCATTGATGATAATGTTAGCTGTGAAGTTTTTGTAAATATGTTTAGGATGTTGAGGAATTTTCCCTATATTCCCAAATTTCTGGGATTTTTTTTTCTTTAGATCAAGAAAGGGTGTTGGATTTTGTCAAGTGCCTTTTCCACATCAACTGAGGTAATCATGTGTTTTTTTTCCCTTCGTTCTATTAAGTGACATATTACATTGATTGATATTCTTATGTTGAACCACTCTTGCATTGCTATTTGGTCATGGTAAATAGCTATTTAAAAATGCTATTGGATACAATTTACTGATATTTTGTTGAGGATTTTTACATCTATCTTTATGAGGGCTCTGTGTCTGTGATTTTATTTTTTTGTGGTATCTTTTTCTCATTTTGATATAAATTAATGTTGGACTCATAAAATTAGTTAGGAAGTATTCTCTCCTCTTCAGTGTTTTGGAAGAGTTTGAGAAGGATTGATTTTGTTTGTCTTTGTTTTGTTACAACTGCATGTATGGAAATTCTCGGTCTGGGGTCCAGTTGGAGCTGCAGCTGCCAGCCTACACCACAGCCAACAGCAACGCTGGATTGAAGCCACATCTGCGACATATGCCACAGCTTGTGGCAGTGCTAGATCCTTAACTGAATGAGGCCAGGGATCGAACCTACATCCTCATGGACACTATGTAGGGTTCTTAGCCTGCTGAGCCACAGTGGGAACTCCGAGAAGAATTGATATTAATTTTTCTTTAGATGTTTAGTAGAAGTCTCCGGTAAAGCCACCTGTTCCTGGACTTTTCTTTGTTGGAAGGTTTTGGACTAGTGATTCGATCTTTGTACTTGTTATACATCTGTTGAGGTTTTCTATTTCTTTGTGAGTTGCTTTAGAGCATTTGTGTTTCAAGAAGTTTGTCCATTTTTCTAGTGGTCATCTAATTTTTTAGCTTATAATTGTCCATAGTATCCTTTGATAATTCCTTTTCACCCCTATGAGGTTTATAGTAATATTCCCCCCATTATTCTGACTTTAGTTAGTTGTGTCTTCTCTTTTTTTATTTTGTCAGTCTAGTTTATCAATTTTGTTTATCTTTTGAAAGAACCATTATTACAAAATAATGGCTATAGTCCTTGTGTTGTACAGTATATCCCTGTTGTTTCTCTATTTTATACACATAGTAGTTCACATCTCTTAATCCCTTCCCCCTATCTTGCCCTTCTTCTCTTTCCTCTCCCCACCAGTAACCACTGGTTTATTTTCTGTATCTGTGAATCTGTTTTGTTGTATACTTTTTTTTTTAAGATTCCACATATAAGTGATAACATAGAGGATTTTTCTTTCTCTGACTTGTCTTACTAAGCATAATACTCTGTAGATCCACCCACAAGGTTGAAAATGAGTGGAGCCACAGCTGCAACAATGCCAGATTCTTAACCACTAGGCCACCAAGGAGCTCCTTTTCACAAGATTTTAAAATCTATTTTGTTTAATATTAGTATGGCCACTCCAGCCCTATTTGAATCACCATTTATGTGAACTATTTTTTTCTATCCTTTTATGTTCAAATTTGTCTTTAGAAGTATTGTGAGTCTCTGATAGACAGTACATGGTTGGATCATGAACTTTTATTCTGCCAATCTGTGTATTTTTTATTAAAGAGCTTAATCCATTTACACTTAAAGTAATTACTGATAAGGGAGGATTTACTTCTGTCATTTTTCAGAAAACAAGTATGTTTTCTGTATGCCTGTAATTTTTTTGTCCCTCATTTTTCTCCATTACTACCTTATTTTTAGTTGACATTCCGTAGTGAATTGGTTTGATTCTCTTCTCAATTCTTTATATATATTTAGTCTGTAGATATTTTCTTGGTGGTTACCATGGGAGTTTCATTTAATATCCCAAAGCTATAAAAATTGAATTTGAATTGATGACAATTTAACTTCAGTAACATACAAAACTCTACTAATATACAGCTCCATCCTTATTTTCTGTTATTCATACCATAGATTACATCATTATACATTATGTTCCCAATAATAATAGATTAATAATTTCTAATGCATTTTTTTGTTGTTGTTTTTTGTTTGTTTGTTTGTTTGTTTGTTGTCTTTTTCTAGGGCCGCACCCACAGCATATAGAGGTTCGCAGGCTAGGAGTTGAATCTGAGATGTAGCCGCCAGCCTACAGCCACAGCCACACCAACACCAGATCTGAGCTGCATCTGTGACCTACACCGCAGCTCACAGCAATGCCGGATCCTTAACTCACTGAGTGAGGCCAGGAATTAAACCTGAAACCTCATAGTTCCTAGTTGGATTCATTAACTACTGAGCCACGACGGGAACTCCTCTAATGCATCTGTAATTTAAATCTTTAGAATATAGAAAATCAGGCTACAAGCAAATTACAGTAATAGTAGCTTTCACAGTTGCCTATGCATTTACCTTTACCCTAATTTCTTTATGTGGCTTCAGGTTACTGTTTTCCTTTTATTTCAGCCTGAAGGACTCCCTTTAGCATCTCCTGAAGGGAAGGTCTAGTGGTAATAAACACCCTCAGCTTTTTAAAATCTTGGAACGTCATTTCTCCCTCATTGTTGAAGGATAGTTTTATTGGATATAAAGTTGTCCATTGATATTCTCCCCTCCCCCTTAAGCATATTGGTTGTATGAACCCACTGACTTCTGGCCTTTAGGATTTCTGATGAGAAATTGGCAGGTAATCTCTTTGGGAATCCCTTGTATGTGATGAGTCAGCCACTTCTCTCTTGCTCCTTTTAAGATTCTCTCTTCATCTTTGCCTTTCAATATTTTGATGATAATGCATCTCAGTGTGAGTATTTTTGAGTTTCTTCTACTTGGAGTTTTTGAGCTTCTTGGATTTATAGATTCACTTACAGCCATTTCAGTTCTTTAAATTTGGGAAGTTTTCAGGAATTATTCATTTTGCTCCTTTCTATCTCTCTTCTCCTGCTGACATTCCCGCAATGCCTGTGTTGGTCCACTTGATGATGTTTCACAAGTCTCTCAGGCTCTGTTCATTTTTCTTCATTTTTTTTTCTCTTCCTTAAACTTGATCATTTTTTTTGTTCTTTATGTTCAATGATTGTTCTGCTTGCACAGATCTGGTTTTGAACCCTTTTGAGATACTTTTCATTTCAGTGATTGGACTTTTCAGCTTAAAAATTTCTTTTTGGTTCTTTTTGAAAATAATTTAACCTCTATCGATATTACTTTCTACATATTATTTTTCTACTTTTGTCCATGTTCCTTTAGCTCTTTGAGCATCTTTAAAATAATTTTTTTTAAGTCTTTGTCTAGTAATTTTGACATCTGGGCTTCCTCAGGTACATGTTCTGTTGGTTGATTTATTTTGCTGCTTCTTTTTAAGGGCTGCAGATGCAGCATATTGAAATTCCTGGGCTAGGGGTCAAATCAGGGTATAACTGCTGGCCTACACCATAGCCACAGCAATACCAGATACAAGCCATGTCTGTAACCCACACCATGGCTCATAGCAACACCAGACTCTTAACCTGATTAGCGAGGCCAGAGATCAAATCCGCATCCTCATGGATACTAGTTGGGTTTGTTTCCACTGAGCCACCATGGGAACTCCTATTTTGCTTCTTTGAATCAGCTAAACATTGCTGTTTTTTTGTGTGCCTCGATTGCTTTTATTGAAAATTTGACTTTTGGATTTGATGAACATGGAAACTAGAGAAACCAGATTTTCCCCTTTCCCTAGAGTTTGGTGGGGTGTTAATTTTTTTTATTTTAGCAAATCTTAGATATGGCCATTGAGTTCTAAGGATAAGTTTTCAGACTCCTTATCTCCTGTATGTTTTCCTCTAGAGTTATTTTTGTCCCTTAATGTTCTTTCTGTGATGTGGTGTCCATCCCCATTGAGGCTACTAAAGTAATCTAATGATTGATCGGTATGTTGAGATTGTTGCTGTGTTCCTTCAATGGTTAGACATGTTTTTTCATATTTACTATCTATAGCATGAATTTTAAAACTAAAGTGCATATTTAATCTCATATTTCTTTTTCCTCCTTTAGTCTTCTTAAAATGTAATGATGTCTTTTATAATCAATAACTTCTTAGGGTGAAAATAGGGATCCATTCCTCTGATTATGTTCACTTAATTTCTAATAATATACCACACGGTGAAGTATGTAAAGCACAGCTGTCTTGCCAAGATCGATCCTAAGGAACTGGTTTTCATTCTGGAATGATCCTTGAATTTCAATTTCTCAATAAACCCAAGCGCACTTTTCTCTCCTGTGATGTATGTCATATAAATATTATTTTAGGTATTATAGATGCAAGTAACTGCTATTTGATGTTGACTCTCCACTTGTGTTCAGTTGCAGATGGCAGGGGCTCTGTGGCCCCATCATTTCCATTGAGCTCTCAGTAAAAAGATTAACATTTTATCACAATGCTGTTGCTGCCATGATTGTCATTTCTTTAGTCTTTTCTGCAGAATGAATTCTGTAGGGATATTTAATGCAATTCACATTTTGAATTTGCTTAACATACCAGCACACTTAGCTTTAAAAACAAAGGAAGGAGACTACTTGCTTTCTGTTCTCTGCCGTCCTCTTTTCCCTCCACTTGGCTGTTCTTATCTCAACATGCAAACATGACTGTAGTATTGAACTGGACACATTGAGCAATTTCTTATTCTTTTGTGAATGCAAAATTGGATTGCAAGCTTTATCTTTAGTTTAGAAGCAAAAGTCAAAACCAAAGGACAGCTTCTACACTGGTGAGAAAACTTGTTAATGAGAATGCTCAATACACTATTAGAGTTGAACAAAAGGAATTGTGTCTCAATTTTATGTATGTGCATAAATAATGAGTCTTATTAGAAGGCTTATCTCAAGAAAATATGCAATTAACTTAACCCAAATGTACTATACCACTGTTCCCATATTAGCCCTCTTTTCATTCTGATGTTACATGCTAAAGAAACCCTTCTATATGCCATGTAGCTCTAGATCTGGCTAAACTGCACCTGCCCTTCAGATGGTAATAAAAAATAGTCAAAAATTACACCATAGTGGTATTTTAATTTGTAATCTCTAGTTTTTGAAATGGTAAGTGTCCACCTGACTTTTTGAGGTCATGATGATTCACATGATTTTCTGCCTACCTATTCTATCATTTATTGAAGGATGAGTCCTCATTTCCTACAATAACTGTGAATTTGTGTATTTCTCCTTTCAGATTGATCAGCTTCTGCCTCACCTATTTTGATGAGGATTCTCATAATGATAAAGATAACAATTCTCCAAAAAGACACAGTAATTTTAAGTGTGTATGCACCTAACAAAAAGAATTTCAAAATGCAGATCCTGCTACCCACCTCCCCCAACAACAACTTGGCATTCATTCACAGACAAAGGTGACTTTCTGGGAGATGAGAGATTTCAGCATCAGGTACTAAGGGTCCTTGGAGGAGTCTTGCCCATCCATGTGGAAGGAATTGGTCCTGCCTGTGAACACTGTAGCAGCCCATGAACCTGCCTCAGCTCTGCTCAGCTGGGGTCCAGAAGTCCCTAAAGAACACTGATTCTGACAATCACTCATGGGTAAGAGAGACTTTGAGGAAGGCTAGGTTTCCAGGGAAATTCCGGCACAGCACTGGAGCAAAATATATATATGTGCGTGTGTGTGTGTTATGTATATAACACAAAATATATATGTGTGTGTGTATGTTATGTATACATACACGCACAGATACATATGCATATATACATATATGTGTATATGTAGAAATATGTCATATGTAAAATATATATAAATATATATATACACACATACAAGTTTGACATACTGATGGGGGAAGAAGAGTAATTTGACTTAACACATGTCCTCTGTCCTCCAGGTGGCACAGCTTCATGTCAGGCCATATCTTCTCAGCCTATGATTTCTTCCAAGGGGTAAAGTGAGGGTGTGTGAGTGAGTGCCTGGTTTCCCCAGCTGTGTATGACAATCTCAAAAAGACCCATTTCTCTTGCCCCATCAAGTGCCGATAGAACTGCTGGGGGACATTGCAGGGATGAGGATCCCATGAAGCCCAGTCTCGTCAGACAAACCCAAACTAGAGGCGCTGTACAAAATACCTCATTGGTATTTTTCACAAGGGTCAAGGTCATGAAAAACAAGGCTAGTCTGAGGATCCATCTCAGATTTGGGAAAAGGAAAGGGTCTTGATGACTAAATGCATTATAGCTCCCTGTACTGGCTTCTGGGCTAGAAAAGACAAATGAGTGGAAAAGTGGTAAAATTAAAAACTGTATTGTGTAGTGTATGGTATTATACCAATATTAATTGTTTACTTTTGTTCAGTGTATTATAGTTTATGTAAGAGGTTAACCTTAAGGAAAGTTGTGTAACAGACATATGGAAGCTGTCTGTCTCTGCTGTCTCTGGATTTTTTTCTGTACATCTAAATTTTGAAATAATTTATTTTATGTAAAAATAAAACTAACATTTAAAAACTAAAATGAAGCAGGAATGAGGATTAAGAGTGAAAAGGGAGGAGGTGAGGACCAGGGGTTTTTTGTTTGTTTGTTTTTAAGGTAATCAGGGAAGTACTTCCTGTCATGGTGCCTTTTTAGCAGAGCAGGAGTCAGGGCAGGGCCATACAACTATCTTAAGAGTCCGTGGAGTTACCGTTGTGGCGCAGTGGTTAACGAATCCGACCAGGAACCAGAAGGTTGCGGGTTCAATCCCTGCCCTTCTCAGTGGGTTAACTATCTGGCATTGCCGTGAGCTGTGGTGTAGGTCACAGACGCGGCTCGGATCCTGCGTTGCTGTGGCTCTGGCTACAGCTCCGATTCGGCCCCTAGCCTGGGAACCTCCATATGCCACGAGAGCGGCCCAAGAAATGGTAAAAAGACAAAAAAAAAAAAGAGAGAGAGAGAGAGAGAAGAGTCTGACGACAGAGTAAACAGCAGATAAAAAGGAACTGAGACTAGACCATGACATGTTCAAAGTAGATCATAGCAGCACACTGGATAAGGCAGAGAATGGTAAGGGTGAGGTGAGAGGGGAGTGCTGTGTCTCTGTACTTTTTCCAGCTTTATTGAGGTGTGGTTGACAAGTCGTACATATTTAGGTTGTACAACATAATGTTTTGATATACATACACAATGTGAAATGATTCCACAATCATTTCATGAAATGAAATCAGGAAACCATCCCATCATCAAGCCAATTAACATATCCAGCAATTCACACAGTTACCTTTGTGTGTGTGTGTGTGTGTGTGTGTGTGTGTGTGTGTGTGTGTGTGTGTGTGTGTGTGTCGGGGGTCAGAATATTTCAGATCCATTCTTCTAGCAAATTAAGTATATGGCACATTATTATGAATTGTAATCCCCATGCTGTACATGAACTTTTTAGACCTTATCTGTCTTATAACTGAAAGTCTATACTCCCCATATTTGTAATTTAAATTATTAGACAATAAGTATGCAGGCATATCTTCCTACCCTCTCCTTTACATATCTTTCAAATAATGTGTTGAAGCGTTTTCAGTTTTTTTCGATTATTCTAAAAGTAATTTTTAAACAGGCAAAAGTGCACATGGGGTTCTTTTGCACTACTTCATGTTACATCTATTTGTTGTTTTTTTCTTTTTTTGTCTTTTTAGGGCAGCACAGATCTGAGTCGAGTCTGAGACCTACACCACAGCTCACAGCAACACGGGATCCTTAACCCACTGAGCTAGGCCAGGGATCGAACTTGCGTCCTCATGCATACGAGTCAGATTCATTCCCACTGAGCCACGACAGGAACTCCCTAAATATATTTGTTAATAAACCAATGGTTCTCCAGACTTTTCAGCGTACTAAGTGCTAAAGCAAACAAGAGGTAATTCCTCCTTATTTTTAGAACAGTAGCTTTACACTATATGTAGCTGTTGCAGATTACATATTTAAATTATATTGCATGTCTTTTTTGGTAATAGATTTTGTTTTATGAATTTGTGTCAAAACAGAAATAATACTTTGAAATAAATTTGCTTTTTTTTTTTTGTCTTTTGTCTTGTTGTTGTTGCTATTTCTTGGGCCGCTCCCGCGGCATATGGAGGTTCCCAGGCTAGGAGTCGAATCGGAGCTGTAGCCACCGGCCTACACCAGAGCCACAGCAACGCGGGATCCGAGCTGCGTCTGCAACCTACACCACAGCTCACGGCAACGCCGGATCGTTAACCCACTGAGTAAGGGCAGGGACTGAACCCGCAACCTCATGGTTCCTGGTCGGATTCGTTAACCACTGCGCCACGACGGGAACTCCTGAAACTTCAAATTTTAATGCTATTTTATTCTTGCAGATTCTTCTCAAAATATGTTGGTGGCTTGAGAGATGTCATTACCAAGTGGTGATCTATACAGAAGGTAGGTTAGAAAGCTTTAATTCCTATGTCCATGAATTAGCCAACTTTTTCCCTTTTTTTTCAAGTTTTTTTAAAGTATAATTGACTTAGAAGTTGGTGATAATTTCTGCTCTACAGCAAAGTGATTCAGTTACAGATTCTTTTCCCACAGAGATGATCCCAGAATATTGGGTCGAGTTCTCTGTGCTATACAACAGGTCCCCGTTGGCCAATCATTCCATATTCCTCAGTGTAATTAGCAAGCTTTTATAAAACACTTTTCATCAGGGAATAGAATACTGGGAATGTGGTCTGACTTCACTCCTCACCCTTGCCTGCAAGACCTTTCGTTGCCATTGGAGAAACACCTCAAGATATGTGGAGGCTGTCAGAGGGGAGAAGTGCAAGGGGTACTAGACAACCATAGCACAGGGGGCCAGCCCTCCGTGGGGAAGTAGGGAGTAAGAAGTGTTTAGGAAAAAGGCTCAAGAATGGGGGTATTCTCCTTGGGGTGCCAGAGTCAGCTGATTAAGATGAGATCATTCCCGCGTCCATGTTCTCCAGCCAAAAGCCAGCAGGAACACACCTGAGAACAAGTGGAACCTAGAACAAGTTGGGTTTCTTCCTCATTGCCGTGAGTGTCTCAGGAGGAGGATGTTAGAAGAAAGCTACTGCAGGATTTGGGCTTAGGTTGGTGATTTGAGGGAGAGCCTGAAAGTGGTGGGTCATTTAGATCAGATGCTGAAAGTCAGGGCAATTCTGTGATTCATCTGTCAATGAATGTTATCCACAGGAGGGAAGATGATGGGTAGGAAAGAGCCGTTCCTGGAAACAAAGTAGCTGTCATTCATTTTAACCAAAAGAATGGAGTGTTTGGTATTTGAGGGGTGGCACAGTGACCTTTTTTTTTTTTCTCCCTGTACTTAGAAAACAATTATGAATTGCCATCATTTTGTCTCACTTTATCATGCTCTCCAAGTAATCTTACTTGGTGTAGGTATTCTCTGATACTTCTTGGTATTTATGTCCAGGCTCACTAGTGGATAGCAGCAAGGCTGTTGTTTTTGTCTTTGTTTTCTCCTCACAAGGAACATGAAGCATGAGGGAGGCTTTTAGCTTGAATTGGAAGACATCCTTCTAGAATGTTAGCAATCAGTGAAAAAGTACAGGTCTTCTAGGCACACCCACTCCATGTATGAAGAAGAAACGTGAACAGAAGAAGCACATTCAGCTCGTTGCTGGCTTGCATGTATTTTCTAAGATTTGTTTAAACGCCTCTACTCTGGAGTTTTATATTTGTTGTATTTTGATGTACTATTCATAAGCGATAAAAACACCAGTCAGATTTCAGTTCATCCATCCTCCCGTAAGGATTGTCTCAGCCTGGAGCTGTGGATTCTCTTGGCTTAGAATTTAATCCCCTATCACTACCCCTCCCAGCTCGATTGATTAGGAAACTGGTGCAGTGATATCAGAATGGAATGAGAGAAAACCAAGAAGTCATCCATTACAAAAACTGTCCATAAAGTCTGCTCCTAATTTGAATACAAAATGTTTTAACAAGCAAGAATTTAACCACTGCTCGAGTTCCCTTGTCAGTGCAGTGGAAATGAATCCAACTAAAAAGTATGTGGTTTCAGGTTCAATCCCTGGCCTCCATCAGTGGGTTAAGGATCTGGTATTGCCATGAGCCATGGTGTAGGACACAGACTTGGCTCGAATCTGATGTGGCTGTGGTGTAGGCCGGCAGCTGTAGCTCTGATTGGACCCCTAACCTGGAAACCTCCATATGTTGCAGGTGTGGCCCTTAAAAGCAAAAAAAAAAAAAAAAAAAATTAACCACTGCTAAATTATCCATATGTTGAGTAAGGCTAAAAATGTTACCCTAACAAACATAGACATGATTGCCCATGAGGCCAGTGGGATGAAGTTAAAAATACAGTACTTGTCCAGAGATTATCAGTCAACCTTTTCTGTAAGTTTGTAGTTTTTAGATTTTTTTTCAACCATTTCATTGTGTGTTGATACATCTCATATCATGAAATGTTTCCTTTGGAGTTCCAGTTGTGGCTCAGTGGAAACAAATCTGACTAGCATCCATGAGGACGCAGGTTCAATCCCTGGCCTTGCTCAGTGGGTTAATGATCTGGCATTGCTGTGAGTTGTGGTGTAGGTTGCAGATGTGGTTCAGATCTGGTGTTACTGTGGCTGTGGTGCAGGTCGGTGGCTACAGCTCCCATTTGACCCCTAGCCTGGGAACTTCCATATACTGCGGGTACAGCCCAAAAAAGAGAAAGAAAAAAAAAGTTTCCTTTGATGGTCATCTGTCTGAGACCAGGTGGCAAGATTTTCACACTTTCGCTGAATCTCTCCCTGACATCCAGCTTCACCTTGACAAGCATGTCTGACCACTCCACTGCTATGGAGATCACTGACTGTGGAGTGATGACAAGTCTACTGAAGATGACTGGGTACGTTAGACAGTGTACAGTGGCTCAACCAATATAGATGCCGAATTCAGTCCATTTTCTACATCTAGTGATGTGTCCCAGTGATTGATTTTGGCATCAAAATGGAAATCCTTCACTTTCTTAACTTGCTCTTCACACATCATCTTCCAATGGCAAGTGCTCACAACGACAGATGCCGCCTTCACCACAACTTGGTTCTTGGCTAAACTCCCTTCCTCTTAGCTTGCGACCCCTGCCTTGGGAGAAACTGTAATGTGCCTAGGCCTCAGCTGGATCCCAGCAGTTGCTTGGCCTAAGAGCTGGCACCCTTTCCCCATATGCCAGTTGGGGAGCATAATCAGTGGTTGTACACCCTAGGTGTCTTGATCAGATGCTTCATTTTGGCCAGGATTTTTACTCTCCTGGTTCCTAGGCAAGTCACTATATCCATAAACTTGACTGAACAAGTCCATTTTTCTTTTTTCTTACCTGATCCAAAACACCTTCCAGTAGATTTTTCGTATGTATTAAAAAATCAGTAAGTAAACTGCTGCCTGTAGAATTTTGCCTCTAAAGCAACAGGACCCTTCCAAAAATGTAATGTAAACACAAACTGTTGCATTCTTAACAAAAAGCCATTCTTCTGGGTGCTGTTTGTGCTTCGGTGCACCAGTCTCTGCCAGATGCTGCCGGAAGTCCCCATTGCTTCTGCACACGTGGACACACACACCCTGCAGCTCTGATGGCCCTGGAGGGGGTGTAGGTTCCTAAATTGCATTCTCACTGCACTGGTGTTTGCAGGTGAATGGGGAAAAAATTCACTCACCTCCACGTTATCTCCCTTCTGCCTACAAGCTGAATCTCAGGGCTGATGAGGCCCCTCTGAATTTCAGAGTTTGATGAAACATTTTCTAGAGTTTATTCATGGCCCTTCTTCTCCCTGGACAGGCCACATGTGTGCTTTGCCTGACAGAGCCCAGTCCCCAGGGCTGTTTTGGATTCTGGTTTGATTCCTTAGAAAAGACCAGGAATCTGGTTCATATAATTGTTTTCCAATATTTCAATCCTCTTGCTCAGTAAAAAGTTCTCTGACATGTGAATTAAATGCATGTTCTACAGTTCTATAATTTGTATGCATGACAAAACTTATATAAGCATAGGGATTTTAAAAGAATGAGATGAAAAAGAATCCAAATGGAAGTTCTGATATTTTCTTCCTGTATCTGGGTGTACTGTCTTCCACTCCAATTGGTGGGCCTGAGAGGTCTCACTCTGAGAGAACCTCAGTGCCTCTCAGGTGAAGGTGTGTTGGGGGGGGGGGGACAAAGGAGGGATGATATCTACAGGGACGGTTGAAGGTATTTTTGCCTTCAACCCTCAAAATCTGCCTGGATGACCTTGGACTTGTAGGTGAATTCCAGATTCAGGGAAAGGTGTGTTTTTCATAATGGAGTTCTACCCAGAACAAAATGGATCACACTATATTGCACTGTTTTTCATGAAAGTTAGTAAATTGAATTTCCTTCTCTTGTTATTCTTTTCCTTTTAAACATGCCATGAATAAAAATAACAAACTGCTGAGAACGGTGCTATGCTCTGACATGTTGTATCCAAGTGGCGAAATGATGTTTTGGGGGGAGGGCGCAGAGAGTAATAGGTGCCATAACCTGGTGGCGGTGGAAATGATTTGCTCTGGGGAGATCATCTGGATGACCCAGGAAAAGGATTCTTTCTCGCAGGTTGTATACGTTGTGGCAGCAGCAGCATTTGGTCTGAGTCCGTTGTGGAAAGCAAGCACATGTGTAGTTTGGTGAACCGTTTTGTGCCTCAGGGTCTCCATTTGTTAGTTAGGTGACCGAACTATAGAAGAGGCTCCAGTCCTATGTTTGGTAATGGCTCTTCCTCCTCCTCCTTGTGTTCCCCCTGCACTCCTGCTTCTTCTTCGTCTCCTCGTCTACTTCACCCGAAGTCCCTGGTAACTCCCTAGGCAGCGAAGGAGGGCTCTGGGGTGTGGGGGTGATGAGGGCAGTGTCCTCTTTGCCTAAATGGAGAGAAGGAGCAGCACGCATCACTTTGGGCAAGTTGTGGTTCCTACTTAAATTATGGACAAATATTTTAGATGGTGTCCTGCCAGGGTGTCAGACCCTAGACCTGCCTGTCCGCCCTTCTTGATCTGCTCTCTGCAGTTTCTTTTATCAAACAGCCTTGGGTGAGCCCTTCCAGTTTTGGGTTTTTTTTGGGTTTTTTGTTTGTTTGATTCTTAAAATTTTTTAAGCTATAGTTAATTTACTATGTTCTTTAAAATTTTTTTTTTTCTTTTTAGAGCTGCCCCCATGGCATGTGGAGGTTGCCAGACTAGGGGTCAAACTGGAGCTGTAGGTGCTGGCCTACACCACAGCCACAGCAATGCCGGATCCTTAACCCACTGAGCGAGGCCAGGGATCAAACCCAAAACCTCATGGTTCCTAGTTAGATTCATTTCCACTGCACCACAGTGGGAACTCCTACACAAATTTTTATTGAAGTATAGCTGATTTACAGTGTTTTGTCCCCTTCGAGTTTGAATAGCCTAAACCTTATTTGTGGGGCAAGGATATCTCATCTACCTTCCCAAAGTCTCCACCTTTTTCCCTACGGGGAAATTTCAAGGACATGTAATTGCTTTTCCAGAAAATATGTGTTAGTAATTATTTTTGCCCTTGTGATCCATTCCAAAAGGAGAATGGTCATAGAACCTAACTAATAAATCACATATCCTTTGCACCACTTATATAAAAATATTCTGATCCCCAAATTTAAAAAAAAAAGAATTTTAGGGGAGTTCCCGTCGTGGCGCAGTGGTTAACGAATCCGACTAGGAACCATGAGGTTGCGGGTTCGGTCCCTGCCCTTGCTCAGTGGGTTAACGATCCGGCGTTGCTGTGAGCTGTGGTGTGAGTTTCAGACGCGGCTCGGATCCCGCGTTGCGGTGGCTCTGGCATCAGCCAGTGGCTACAGCTCCGATTGGACCCCTAGCCTGGGAACCTCCATATGCCTCAGGAGCGGCCCAAAGAAATAGCAAAAAGACAAAAAAAAAAAAAAGAATTTTAATCATCCAATGCACAGGACTAGCTAAAGCACACGCACACATACACACGTGCTTACACCAAAAAGCTGTATCATCCACATTTCTTGTAGTCAAGATGAGAAGAGGAAATTGTGTTTTCCTATGAAAGATGCTAGCATTTCCTCTATCCTCAACTGTTGTTGAGCTTTACCTTATTTTATAGTAGTTCTTACTCAAATTTAGTTTTATCTCAAAGACATGGTTTAGAAATCCCAGTTTAGGAGTTCATTGTGGCTCAGTGGGTTAAGGACCCACTCTAGTCTCTGCGGATGCGAGTTCGGTCCCTGGCCTTGCCCAGTGGGTGAAGGGACTGGCATTGCAATAAGCTGCAGCATAGATTATAGGTGTGGCTTGGATCCAGCATTGCTGTGGCTGTGCCATAGGTTTCAGCTACAGCTCCAATTCGACCCCTAGCCTGGAAACTAAGAAGAAAAAGAAGGTTTTCCAGCTTAAATTTCCAAAAAGAGAGTGTCATGTTTTTGACCGTGAGATATTGTAGGTGTACAATAACTATGCTGTTCTAGTTAGTAAATATTATCCATTGGACATTCTTGGACATGGTGGCCACTTTCCATAGGTCTGTGATTCAGTAACATCAGAAAATATCACAAAGGAAGTACATTTCAAAAAGAATAAAAGCTTTGATTTTGTAAACTATTTTACTACCTGAATATGTTTTTTTCTTTATTGAAAAAGTACCCTTCACAGAGCCCTCCCGTCAGCTTTGAGAGAAAGGGCCATGATACTGTCACCCCAAAGAGTGACCTGAGAGACTTCACCAGACATACGCTTGACATATGTTCACTATCGAGATTTTCCTGTGTCGAGAGCAACAGACTTTTTATGACCAATGAGAACTATGGAGTCTCAACTGAGCACGGTTTGGAAAGTCTGAGGCAGACAGTGAGACTTCATTAGTCTTATAATAGAAATGCTGATTGAGTGTATACTTTCTTTAACAGATGCTGAAATGCCAATTCTCAAGAAATTTGAGGTAATGTATATTGAGTGCCATATTTTCTAAGAGATCAAAATTCTTTGAAGCAATATATCCTTTTTGTAGCCCTACAATAAATAGAAAATAAATATAATAAATATAAATTTCCTGAGACTTGGAAAAATGTGCATTTTTTAGAATGACAGAAAATGTGAATCCTTCTGCATGGTTCAGAAGTTTAAACTATCACAGCTAAACATTAGGGTTTTTTCATTTTCTAGAGACATGCGTACCACCGTATGAACGTTCTACTGTATTTTAAAAGGAGCCAAATGAGCAATATCATTTAATACTAAGCAGTAAGTACAAATACACTAGAGGATGTAATCGAAGTATTACCAAAAATTGTCTCATTCGTGATAAGCTTCATGTGTTTGATAATATGGCTGCTTTCATTACAAAATAAAGCCAACCTCACAGACCTAACACAAGCTCTTCTGTACAGAATCACTTGGCTGCCTGCAAGCTAGCAAAGAGGCATCAGATGCTTCTCTGCTGCTTCATTTCATCCTGGATCCCATTTGCCATAGGCCTCCCTACCTCACATTTCCAAAGGAAAGAAGTCACTTTGAGTATAGGAACTTGTCCCCCCCAAAATGAAGCATGAGACCCCTGAGGCCATTGGACTGAATGGTAACTGAAACTGGACAAATAGTTTCCCTCATTCGATGCCAACAGAGTTTGGCTCCTTTTCCAAATTTGTCATTCTCTCAACTGTGAGTCAGAGCTCAAGCTAGTGAAAACCTGGGAAGGAAAGGATTTTGCAGGTTTTCATGAGGAATCTAATTCTTTTTTTAAAGAAGTAATTAATAAATACACAAGAATTTCCTTGGTGTGTGGGGGCCACTGGTGTCAGCCTCCTTCACTGTCAGTTTGCTGTGTGGCTTGGGATCTGCTCAGGACCTGTCTCTGGGTGGCTGGCTCAGGCTTCGGTTTGAGGTCCCTCTGTGCTCTTGGTGGAGCACTGGGTGCCTCTGTGTGGACCTCCTGGATCTGTGTGCAGGTCTCAGAGATTTCTCTTCCCTGAGAGTGGCCTCTGTATGAGGTTCCTGTGGGAGTTTTCTCTGTGTGAAGTCTGTATCATCTCTGACAGGTCTCAGTGGGGGTCTCTCAGAGGTCTCTGTGTGAGGTCTGTGTATCATCTCAGAGATCCCTGTCAGAGGTCTCGGTGCAGTCTGTGTATCTTCTCCATGAGATCTCTGTGGGGGTCTGTCAGGGGTCTCTGTGGAGGTCTCTGTATATGATCTCTGAGAGGTCTCTGTGTGGGTCTCTTAGGGGTGTCTGTGTGGGACCCTTGGTGGTGGGCTTCCCATTGCTGGCTTTCTTATCTTATGGCAGAAGGGCAGAGGGACTTGCCCTTTCTTGTTTCTTGCTGTTCTCTCAGTTTCACTGTCTGTATCCCTTCTCCTGACAGGAGCCAGCTCCCCCCGTCCCCAGCCCCACCTCTCCCTGCCCCTGAGAGGACACAGCAGCGGCCAGTCTCAGGTCCCGCTCTGGGCCACCCTCTCCTGAGCTCCCGAGGGTGTGCTCTGCTCTGGGTCCCGGCCCCTCCCCTAGTCCGGACTGCGCCATCACTGCTGTGCCCACCCTGGAGGATGGGGCCCTGAGGCAGGACCTGGCTCCGGGAGGAAACCTGTGCCTGCTCCCCCCTCCTCCTCGGGTCCTGGGCCCACATGTTGGGTCCTGACAGGCACGGGGCAGGGCCCTTCCTGCTATCACCTGGATCGGGTCCCCTCCTGGAGAAGGCCCCTCCACCATGGGAGTGACCATGACACAAAGCACCGAGGGCTCTAGAGAACTGCCCTGGTCCCCCAGCTTCCCATGTGGATGGTGGGGGAGGGGACCCCCTGCGCCCTCCTGCCCTGCAGGTCACTTCCTCCCTACTGTGTGACAAATCCTGACTGCTGGCCCTTCCCCCTCAGGGCTCTGGAGAGAGCAAGGCTGCTACCAGGTGACACTTGCTAGAACCCTAGGACAGTCCCTGGCCTCTTAAGTGCCTGGGAGCCGCCCAGGGCCATGTATGTAGGTAAAGGTCACAGACTGCCAGTCTGTCCAGAGCTGCCCATCCCGCAAAAGCTGATGAGATCATGGCGGGGAAGTGACCCATCCTGTTGAGGCTCTGCTGCCTCCATGAGCCTCCCCCCCACCTCCATGAAGGAGCTACAGGCATCCTTCCTCTGGGCTCTGGGAGCTGGAGGGGCAGGGAGGCTCTGGGGTACGGCCACCAAGAGCCACCTTCTCTCTGGGCCAGAGATGTGGTGGGACACCAGAGGCTCCTTGATCACTGCACCTTGCCTGCATCCCAGCCTGGGCACCTCTTCCACTTGCCTCCTTCCTGGCACCCCAGCCTGGGGTACAGTTTCCTCCACCAGGTGGTGAGGTGACAGCACACATGGTCTTGGCCCTGCTTGTCCCCAGGGGATGTGGGCACTGTGAGCAGGAAGAGTGGACAGGCTCTCAGCAGCCTCAGTGTCCCCCACCCTCCCCCTGCACCCTCACAGCTGGGTAGTGCCTGGTCCTCGTCCTCGCCGCTGCTCCAGAGCCTGAGAAAGGCAGAGAGAGGGTGACTCCTGGGCCATCTCCCCCCCAGCTCCCTCAGCCAAGGAGAGGCTTCCTGGGAGGAGGTCATCTCCCCACCAAGGCCTGGGGGGCAAGGCTACCTGCACCCCAGCGCTACCCCCAAATGCCCTCCTTATTCTGACATGGGAACTGGTCTCTGATACTTGTTGGAGCCTGAGGGGAATTTCAGGCTCTGCCACCCACCCCCATCCCCTACAGCCACACAAGTTCAAGGTAGACAGAAAGCGGGAGAGGATGGCTGAGCCAGATGCTGGCACGGGGGGGAAGTCTCACAGGTTGCATTCCCCTGCCATGTCCTGAATGCTGTCGCTTGCTTCGGTAATTCTGGTATTAGGGGAGCTTCAGGTGCCACGAGGGAACCGGGGGCGAGCATTCCACCCTGGGACCGGACCTCCCTCAATGGCCCTGTCCCTTCTGGAAGCCAAAGCAGACACCTGGGAAAGTGGACCCTGACCCCATCCCTTCCCCCTGCAGGCACAGACAGAAACCGCCACCTCTTGTGGAAAAAAACATGTATTTGGGAAACAATGAACATTATGGTAGGAATAAGCCATTGGCACATAGAAGATGTGCTAGCATGAGGGAGAAACGTGTTTCCTTAGCATGGACGGAATTCTCCTCCCAGGCAAAGCTTGAGGAGCACACCCTGGTTGACCAGCAGATGCACCTTTTGGAGGCGAGCATGTCAGGGGATGGTGCAGGTGGCCTGAGGTACCTGCCACCATTGGTCCCTGCTGGCAGGGTCTGCCTGGGGTCCCCCAGGTCCTTGGGCGGGGAGGTCCCCTTGCCATCCTTGTCTTTGGTGCCCCCACTGTTGAGAGAGCTGGGGTCCTTGGGGTGGTTTGGTGACCGTGAGCTCGATTTCTCAACAGTCTTTTCTGTTCAAAGAACATCCGAATCTTCTGGTAGTGGGACTGCCCCGCTGCTGGGGCTGGAGCTGTTGTGTGTGCTGGTTTAACTCTGAGGGCTGGAGGTCTTGACGAAGCCCAGGTTGCTTTCCAAGGATCTGTCCAATAACAGTTCCAGTCACCTCAGCTTCTGGATCCCCGGATCTACATTTGACTGGTTCCTGGCTTGGAGCAGTGAGTGATACAGGCTTGCCTTTCTGAAGGACTGTTTCTGTTCCTTTACCTTTTTGATGGGGACTTACATGCTGCAGAAAGTGCTTCATCCTTCTTCTGAAGGAGCTTTCAGGTAAAATGTGTTCCTTCCTTGGTGAGAACGGGAGGTCTTTGCTCCCAAGGGACTCTCCTCTTTCCTTGACCTTGGGAGGATGGCTCACAGCATTGGCTTGGGAAGCCCTTAGGTCCTGAAAACTTTTCTTCATACGCTTCTGATTGGAGCTTCGTAAATCCCCTCCGCTCATCAGTTGGGGCAAAACCTCTCTCTCCAGCTCTTTCTTTCTTTATGTGCTTTTGGCTTGGGCCTCTTGAAGCCCTGCCACTCCTTATCTGGGGCAAACATCTCTCTCTGGCTGTTTGTTTCATCATCATCTTCTGGTAGGAGCCACTCACAGACCTCCTCATCATCTGAGGCCATCTGGCCCTTACATGGGTCTCTCACTTTTGGGTTTTGGGGTTGCTGTGGTCTCTGGCTGCTCTTTGAGTTTTTGTGCTCTTCAGGTTGGAGCCTCTTAAATCCCCTCCACTCATCAGTTGGGGCAAACCTCTCTCTCCAGAGTCTTTCTTTCTTATGTGCTTTTGGCTTGGGTCCTCTTGAATCCCTGCCACTCCTTATCTGGGGCAAACATCTCTCTCTGGCTGTTTGTTTCATCGTCATCTTCTGGTAGGAGCCACTCACAGACCTCCTCATCATCTGAGGCCATCTGGCCCTTACATGGGTCTCTCACTTTTGGGTTTTGGGGTTGCTGTTGCCCCTGGCTGCTCTTTGAGTTTTTGTGCTCTTCGGGTTGGAGCCTCGTAAATGCCCTCTGCTTATAAGTTGGGGCAAACCTCTCTCTCCAGCTCTTTCTTTGCTTATGTGCTTTTGGCTTGGGCCTCTTGAAGCCCTGCCACTCCTTATCTGGGGCAAACATCTCTCTCTGGCTGTTTGTTTCATCGTCATCTTCTGGTAGGAGGCCACTCACAGACCTCCTCATCATCTGAGGCCATCTGGCCTTACATGGGTCTCTCACTTTTGGGTTTTGGGGTTGCTGTTGCCCCTGGCTGCTCTTTGAGTTTTTGTGCTCTTCGGGTTGGAGCCTCTTAAATGCCCTCTGCTCATGAGTTGGGGCAAACCTCTCTCTCCAGCTCTTTCTTTCTTTATGTGCTTTTGGCTTGAGCCTCTTGAATCCCTGCCACTCCTTTATCTGGGGCAACATCTCTCTCTGGCTGTTTGTTTCATCATCATCTTCTGGTAGGAGCCACTTGCAGACCTCCTCATCATCTGAGGCCATCTGGCCCTTGCATGGGTTCCTCACTTTTGGGTTTGGGGGTTGCTGTGGTCTCTGGCTGCTCTTTGAGTTTTTGTGCTCTTCAGGTTGGAGCCTCTTAAATCCCCTCCACTCATCAGTTGGGGCAAGCCTCACACCCTGGCTATTGTATGGGTCCCTACGTTTTGGTTTTATGGATTTCTGCTGCCCTTGGCTGCTCTCTTCGATCCCTTTGAGGTCAGCCACGAGCCCTGGGCTGGAAACCTTGGCTTTGGAGTGTTCCCTGGGTTGCTGGGTGGCTGAGGGGGAAAGGTAGACCTTGGAAGGGGTGAGGGCTGAGCCCTACTTGGCTTGAGATGTATAGATTCTAAAGGCCTGGGTAGGAAAGTCCCACATGTGCCTTACCCGAAAGCTCATAATATGTACTTCCAGCATCTGTTGAATGCCAGGATTAAGCAAGACATCTCCCTGGAGGGTGTTACATATGGCTTCCAGTACTTCCAGGATGCTGGAGTTTGGCTTTTCTTGACACTGTGGCACTTAGGAAGAGACTGATTGACAGCAAGCCAGGATTGCTGTACAGTCACAGGGATCAAACCCTTATGAATCTCCTCCACCTTTTTCCTCAGGTGGACTTTGAGGGTTGTTTCTAGATGTCTTCTATCTGGGACCCTGGGGAAACACTTTGCAGAGTCCCTCTGTAAGGACCTTTCTGCCCCCATGTCAGAGGTCCTTTCCAGAAACGTGTCTGGAGGCTGGCCCTGAGGAGGTATTTTGAGCACCCTCCTGAGACACGGCTCTAGAGCCTCGAGGAAGTCCTTGCCTCGTTCGTTGGTCATTTGGCATCTCCAGCGGGGATCTGGTAGGGCTCCTGGCCCTTGTTCTTGTATGGGCCCAGGCCACTACTGGCTGTGAGGGGAGAGGCTGCCTGGGTTCTTGTTGGCCCTGTGCAGGCTGCATGTCTGCCAGTTGGCACTGAGATGGATTTATTGCCAGAGACAGTGGGATCCCGAGAGGCAGGCCCCTGTCTCTTTGATTTTGGGTGATCCTCTTTTGCAGCTGTTTGCTTCTGCAGCCAGGGGCATGCCAGAGGTTGCATTTCAGCTGGGGTGAAATAGAGTGCCTTTTTCTGGAATGTTGGGCAATATAGCCCAAGGGTCCCCAGCTGGGGTGGAGCAGACGGTGGTCTGAACAGGAGAGGAGACAGTGGGAGGAAGGGCTGGGCCTGGGTCTGAGGCAGGAAGAGGGCCTGGGACTGAGGCAAGATTTGAGTGGAAGGCTGGGGTTGGGCCTCAGGGCAGGGCAAGAAAGAGTCCTGGGAAAAACCTCCAGATATTCTCAGTGGAATGGGTTCTGGAAAAGCCACTAGAAATGCCATAGAATAAAATGGGGGGAGCCTGTAGTGAGAAGAGCTCCAAGGGACAAAAGCAAGTAGTCACCAATGCCTTGCTGTGCAGAGAGGGGAGACCCCAGAAGAGCTGGCTGTATGTGCACTCGACGTAGCCCCTCAAGACCTCGGGGTATAAGAACTGCTGAGGACCAGGCAGCAGCTCTGCTTTGTCTTTGATGTTCCCGAACGATGGAAGGGTTGTAGCATCCTGCTGCCGACTCAGTGATGTCCATATCATCCCTAAAGAGCTCAGGGGGTAGGCTGAGCTGCTTTGTGTTGAAGATGACCCCTCTTTTCTCGCTCTTTGTGAAACTTCAGGTCCAGCCTCTTGGGGATGAGGATGTCCAGCAGCCTCTGGCTAGGCGGGCTGACAAGCGAGGGGCCGCTCGTCTCTCCCCAGCTGTCTGTGGGGCTTTCCCAGTTGGAGGCCTCCTCCGGTGAGGTGGGCTCTTGCTGGGCCTCCCACTTGGATGAGGTGGGGAAGAACAAGGCCTTGGTGGTCCTCCCACCAGCTAGGAGAGGAATGCCATGGGACGGCTGGCGAGGCCAAGACTCCAGATGGCTGGGATGGCAGATGCCCCAAAAGGAGTTACCTGGAGGTGAGGAAGTTGTGGCAGGACCCTGCAGGACTGCTCTTGATGTTGCATTGGTCTTGCGGGTCTGCTGCCAGGATGGAGGCCAGAGGGTCAGAGGAGCCGGGGAAGCTGATAGGGCCATGGTGGGAACAGCCTCTTGTGCAGGCTCCCTGCACTGGCTGCTGGGCTCCAGCGGCCACTGCTTGGCCAAACCTCGCCAAGGGGGTCGGACGTGAGTGCGGTGAAGTGGCTGTGTGAAAGCGGCCCCTGTCAGGGCCTCTGCGCAGGTGGCTGCAGGAGACAAGAGGCACAAGCTCTAGGCAGGAGCCGACGGGGCCCGGCAGGGGTAGGCACCTGCGGCCATGGCCCCCCACAGCCCCCACGTGGACTTGACAGTGCAACCTGCTGTCCCTCCCCTTGGGACTTGAGGTGAACCCCGCTGCCATGGCTCCCCCTCCCAGGTCATCCCCAGGCTGCCTGCAGCCTTGGGGTCCCAGCCTGGGCCCTGGAAGGAAGGAGACCCCAGGAGAGAAAGGAAAGATTCTTTACCTTTGCAGACGTGCCATCAGGCCCCGAACACGTCCCAGCTGTTGCAGGCAGTCTCTGCAGGCTGGAAATCAGGACACTGGGTCATGGTGGTGAAGGCAGGGGCATGAGGGTTTTACAGGAGGCTGGTGCCTTTAGGGGACACTTTTGGGAGACTGGCGCCCAAGCACCAGCGTCCAAAGCCACATGGATCCTGACAATGATGGAGAAGCTCCCAGACAGTTTTCTCATTGGCAAAGTGCTTCCATATCTATTACCCCTGGCTGCCCTCACAACTACCTGGGGGTGCGGGGGTGGGGGGGCAGGGAGACCTCACAGAGGAATCCCGGCCATGTGAAACCACTTGTTCTCAGTCCAACCTGGAGGGTCCACCTCCCAATCCGGGTACTCGTGGTCCAAGACAGCCCACACACCCCTGCTGGGTCAGGCCCTTTCCCAGGCTCCTCCCAGCTTCATTCCACAAAAGGACCTGGTTCCTGCTTTCCTTTCCTGAGGGTTCTGTTCCCTGCCACTGGCATCCTTAGAGACCAAGGAGCTGGTCCCTCAGGGCTGGGAGAGATGGAAGCAGACTCTCAAGGCGCACAGGGCTGAACGTGGAAGCTTACCTTTCAAAGCGCTCTGTCTCATGCTCCTCCTCCTCCCCCGAGGCTCCATTTGTTTCTGAGAAACAGAAAAAAAAAAAAAAAGAAAGAGGGGCTGGTTCCCACTTCTCACTCTGCCTTCTCTAAAGCCTCAGACACTCAAGACACTCCACGACCAGGCATACTAGGACTTTCTCCATGGAACTCATGGAGCTCTGTGGGTTTTCTTTTCTTTCACTCATTTTTCCAGCAGATACAAGTGTTCTGTGTTCCTTCATTGAGGAACACAGGGAAGGCTTTTCTTTGAGATCTACTCTGGATTTCTTGCGTCACTGTTCTTCTGCTCAAGAAACACACCTTGTCAGGTCTCTGCTCCCCGAGGTGGGGCCCCACCCGCTCAGAGGCTCCCAGGGCCTCAGCACTGCCCTCAGACGAGCCCTTGTTCAAGACCCTTGTTCGTGGCTGGTGAACCAGTGCTCAGGGGCTTGACCTGTGGCTGAGATGGAACTCTTAGTATCCAGTCCTTGGCCGCTGGTCACTGCATTTGGGACGAGCCCTGGAGCCCTCTCCCCTCCTGGGACACCTGGTCTGAGATCTTTGGCCAGAAATCCAGCGCCCACTCTAGCCCCTGTCAGGCCTGGCTTGTCCCTAGAGGGATGGTGTGTGTTGTTTCATGAGACAAGATGTCCTCTTCTTTCCCATCTCAGGAGACTCTCTAGTTGCTTCGAAAAGTGAAAGTATAATAGGAAAGAGAGACTCATGTGCTCTTGGGTCTGGGCCCCGGGTTCCTTACCTTCCTGATGCTCCCGTGTGTCCTAGGTGGTAGTGAGGACGGATCACTCCTGAGGTAGGGGAGTAGTAGGAAGAAGAGCCCCAGTCCACACACCAAGGCAAGGATGGTTTCATCCACCCAGGAAGCAGGACTGGGGCGCCACCAAGGAGCACCCATACTGTTCACAAAAGAGCTGAGATTCTTCATCTCTTCACAACACTTTCACAGGAGATAGCACTGTTACCCTCAGGTAACTGAGCCCTGTGAATGACCTGGCAGTTAAAGCCCCAGGCTCATATCACAGAACTGCAGCCACATCACAAAGGGCTCTTGAGGGCGGGGAGGGGACAGGAGAGGAGGAGGCTGGGCCAGCGCCCCTCCCCTGCCACCCAGCCCCTCAGCTCTCTCCTTCCAGCCTCTTGGGCCTTCTAGACCTCAAGCAATTTTCTGATCATTACACCTGAAAGCCAGGTATTTCCTGGTTCCACAGGTCTCTTGGAGATCTTGTCTTGAACCCACCTATTTCTTAGCCTTTGAAAGTCTGATCCTCTCCCAGGCATTTGGCTGTTTCCCAGGGACACACATATAAACTGTCAGCATCTCCTCTGTCCACAACTTCATCCTTTTTTTCACCTCACCTGTTTACATAGAAGTTGTACTTCCTCAGCAGATTTCAATGATACCACACAGTGTTATCAGCTCATGTTGTACATTAGATCCCGAAACCTTCATTTCATAATGAAGCCTGTGTCAGGGAGCAACCGTTAGGGAGTGTCCTTATGGCCCTGCTCAGCCACTGGTGGGCATTGCGGTGGGCCCTTCCCCCAAGCAAGCGACAGGGAGTGACCATGGGCCCCTCCCCCTCTCCCCTTCCCTCTGGATAAGCGGAGCCTGAATTGGGACCGAGGCAAGATGGGTTTTTGAGACAGGAGCCTGCCATCTTGTCAGTCTGCCAGCTTTCCGATTAAAGTTGCTGTTCCTTGTGCCAACAACTTGTCTCCAAATTTATTGGCTTGTTGAGCGGCACACAGAGGAGACTTGGGTTGGGTATCATCTGTACCCTGTTCCTGGCCTCTTATTTCCTTCAACCCCTGCCCGTGGCAGCCACCTCTCTGTTTCTATGAGTCTGACTTTTTTCTTTGTAGGTTTCACATGAAGTGCTAATGGGCTGTTTTTGTCTTTGTCTGGCTTATTTCCCTTAGCAGGATGTCCTTTAGATTCATCCACATGGTTGCAAATCTTGTCTGTTTTTCCCATGTGGTAAGTTTTTGACTTTCCTCAACCCAGAAATGGAATTTTATTGGATCCTGACTTAATGTTGAATATTTAATTTGTGATTGTTTCCATCCACCTTTGCCATTTTCACTCAGAATAACTGACACAAAAATTCAAATAAATGATTTATTACTTAAAATTTACAATACTGAAAAGATAAGTAATTAAACATCTAAATGATATGGTTTGTGTTAGTAACATTTACACTTCTGAAGTTAGAAAATCTTCACAAAGGCATATGGGACATGCTGGACACATACAAACACACACCCATACACATTTGACACACCAGTGCAGTCATTTCAAATCTAAAAGTTAAACGTGTCCTCGTGTTCTTTAAATTTTGTTGTGTGTATGGTCTTGACCACATTTCTTCTTATTCTGACCAGAATGGACAGTCTCCATTCTTCAAAGTCTAGAAACCTGTGTGGCACACCCAGAAGCTAGGAATGGTTTAATGGAACTCAAATTCTAATCTTAGAGTGGACACTGGGGCTGGAGGCCCAGGGCCTGGGTTTGAGTCCTCTTAAGTAGCCTTTTCTGCCATCACCAGTGTGTTCTGCGCACAGTCTCTTCTTCAGAGTATGCATTGCCTTCCCGCCTCTACCCTTCACACTCCTGGAGCCTCACATCTTGCTGGTACTGTATAGAAAGGGTACTTTGATTCTTATAGGAAATTCCCTTGTGATATCATTGGACATCCCTTTTGGCAGGTGGAATTGGGTATTCATTTAGGGATTGTACTTTTTAATCACCACCTGGTGAGTTTTTCTTCATGTGTGAACTATTCCTTGGGCTGTACTGTCATGAATGTTCATGTTCAAGAACACATGTTTGGCATCTCCTGTTGCTTTTGATTCATGTCTTCCCCCTTTATGATTGTCTGTGGGGCATTACAGTCCCCAGTGTGGGCAACTAGGGTACCTGAGCAGTGTGGAGGGTCCTTCATTGGAACGAGTAGCATCAGTGGAGATCATGGTGGC
Source organism: Phacochoerus africanus (assembly GCF_016906955.1). Lineage (NCBI taxonomy): Eukaryota > Metazoa > Chordata > Mammalia > Artiodactyla > Suidae > Phacochoerus > Phacochoerus africanus. The sequence goes on from NC_062548.1 coordinate 49,571,359, forward strand.
TCCTGATTTCTGCTTCGTTTGCAAGGGCACTTGTGATGAAGATGTGGGTCTCCTCTTGACCGAGAAGATCAGGCTTAGGCACGCAAGCAATCCACTTCCAGTATGCTTCTGTGGGATAATAGACTGTATATTGGTCTCTGCCACCAGTTCCTGGCACAGAGCTCCTGAAACCCGTGTAATTTCCTAGGTGATAGGTGTGTCTTTTTGTTCTCATGAGGTGAGTGTGGGTGGGCTTCTGCATGGCTTCAGCATGAGGGCTGGTCAGAAGAAGACCAAGCCATGATGGAGGCTTGAAAGTTTCAGCCCCCGCCCCATTCACTTGAGAAGGGAGAAGGACTGAAAATAGAGATGATGGTTGATCATGCTGAAATGAGGAAGGCCCCCTGAAAAAAATCCCAAAGTACCGAACTCAGCTTCCAGGTGGATGAATACATGCACATTCTGGGAGGGTGACGTACCCCACCTCCATGGGGATAGAAACTCCTGAGCTTGAAGCCCTCTCAGGCATCACACTGTGTCTCTCTTCATCCTGGTGTTCATTTGGATCTTTTGTCATATCCTTTAATAAGCTGGTAAATAGAAGTATTTCCTTGAATTCTGTGTGCACCTTTAGCAAATTAATGGAGAAGGGCGTCTTGGGCATCATTTCCTGAGTACAAATGATTAATTCTGTGACCTTCGGTACATAGGAATGCTTGGATATTCAACTTTGTAGTTATTGGATCATTTCATATACACAAACTTATAGATTATGGAAAGGTAATCTTTTAATTGATAAAAAGATAGTCTTGGTTTTACCACAAGGGGTCTTGTGTATTTTGCCCTTAGTACTCCATGCTGAATATTTGCTTCCAACTTATGCAAATTTTGATCATGGAATGACTTACGGCATAGGTAATTTGTAGTGGTCACCAAAATCATGTTTATGTCTTTGCTCTTCCAATGATATAGGTTGTCATTGGATCTGAAGACAACGTAAGTGTTTCCTTTAGTATCAAAATCTTCTCATTTTCACTATGCTGTATTTTGCTGACGATATTTTTCTGAGTTAGGTATCTGTTTATTTGGGAAATGTGACTTTTCCTGCAATGAAAGGTTCCTGGCCCTGTTAACAGATATGCCATGACCTCCTCCACAGTCTTCCAGTTTGCCCCTTTCTTTGGTCTCAGCATCCTCTGCTGTGAAACCCAATGCTGATGTCTGGATTGCAGCACATTTAATTCTAGCAAGAGGAAAGGAATGCAAGAGGATGAGGGACCTCTAGCCATGCTAGCAATGAGGAAATGAAAGTTCCTGGGGAAATGGCAATGGACGCAAAAGCCATTAAAGAAAGTTTCTTTCACAAGGGCAAGGTTGTTTTCACCTTCAAAAAAAGCAATGATGATTACATATCATATTAATAAACTAAAGAAGAACACTCCAATGATCACCTCAGTATCTGCAGAAAAGAATTTGGTGTAATTCAGGATCTGAAACGTCTTAGTTTTCTATTGCATTATCTTCTTGAGCATTTGAATTTGGTTTCTTCTATTTAACAAACTCTAAAACCTAATCCTGTTCAGCGTTTGTTCTAGGTTTCCATGTCCATTTTTATGAAGCCCTTAGGACATGTTTTTTAAGATATAAATCAATAAGAAAAGTCTTACAGGAGTTCCTGTTGTGGCTCCGCAGGTTCCAAACCAGAGTCGTAACCATGAGGATGCAGGTTCAGTCCCTGGCCTTGCTTAGTGAGTTAAGGATCTGGAGATGCTGTGAGATGTGGTATATGTCACAGATGTGCCTTGGGTCCTGCATTGCTGTGGCTGTGGTGTAGGCTGGCAGCTGCAGCTCCGATTAGACCCCTAGCCTGGGAATCTCCCTAAGCTGCAGGTACGGCCCCAAGAAGAAAAAAAAGGGAGGGGGCAGAAAACTCTTCCAGAAAACCTAATCCAACTAGAATCGTGTGTATCATAAAGAGGAACCCTGGTATTAAAGACCCCCTAAAAAGGTAGCCACATTACATTGGGTTATTTACCTGACATATGTGATGATTTCTATCTCTATAATAATAACAGACAAAATATATAGGAATTGCCTGATGCTCAATTTTAAGGTGAATTTCAGAAAAACTCCCCTTCTCTCCTACTGAATCATTACTTATTTCAGTAGAATCTAGAAAAGCGATCAGAAGGCCATTCATATACCATACATTTTCTCTCCCTTTCGAGTTCTGATGAGTTTTTGTATGATGTAATGTTGTGATGACATTCAGTTGAGAAACTTAAGTGTCTTGTTTTTTGACAAGTCATTTGGGTCAAAATCAACTATAAGGTTTTGTTAATTTTATTAATTCAAGTGGTCAACAGATTATCTGATTCATTCAGATAATATACTCCATAGCTGTGGATCTCTTTCTAATTAGTGTTCTCTAAAGAGAAAGATGAAGAGAACTTTTTACAATTTAAATGTCACTGGTCTCCTGTCAGAATACCTTTTTATAGTGTTTTATTATACAAGATGGTCCATTTCCATCTTATGTCCTCAGTTCCTCATCAGGTGCATTGGGTAATGGATTTTTCCTCAGCTCAAATCTGTAACAATGGTATTAGGTCTACTATCTCTGACCTATTTTGACCTTTGGTCTTCTTTGAGTCCTAAATGTATGTTGCACTTCTTTCTAAGATCCTAGGAGGTGTGGCCATTTTTTAATTTTAATTTTTATTTTTGTGTGTGTTTTAGGGCCACACCTGCAGCATATGGAGGTTCACAGTCTAGGGGTCTAATTGAAGCTACAGCCGCCAGCCTACACCACAGCCACAGCAATGCCTGACCTGAGCTGCCTCTGTGACCTATACCACAGCTCAAGGCAACACCGGATCATTGACCCACTGAGTGAGACCAGAGATCGAACCTGCAACCTCATGGTTCCTAGTCGGATTCGTTTCCGCTGCACCAGGACGGGAACTCCAGAAGGACATTTTCTTAAGACTAAAACGCTTTAGTAATTTGGAGACTCTGATTTCAGTTGTGAGGTTTCCCAGCTTCGGCTTGGGACCCCCATATAAGACAGGGGTATAACTGGTCTAAGATCCACAGTGTGGGGACACACTTGACCCTGGATCTCAGGGCACCCAAGGCCCTGGAATGAGCATTTCTCTAGCATTTCTAACCAGCCACACTAAACAGTTTACTTGATTAAAAAGTCACAGGGGCTGGGGGATCGGGCTGGCAAGGTACCCTGATAATGCACTCTCCAGCTCTAACAGCCTCTGGGTCTCTAAGACCTCCCTCTGCACCTGTGCAACCTGGACCCCACCTCTTCCCTTCCACCTTCACAAGCCTCATCCCCAAATCCTGGAACCTCTAGGTCTTGGCCAGGGAACGAGCAGCAGGCTCTGCCGTGGACCTCACGTGGCCTGGAGGTTTGCTGAGAGCTGTGTTCTTGTGGCAGAGGCATAAGCATGATGTCTCAGGATGCCCTCTGACCTGGCGGGACCCTGCAATGCCCACAGTCTGGCCAGGACCTCGCCCGAGGTAGGTGGGTGGGGGATCAGTGTTGCTGCCCTGTGGTCTGAGGGCATTGTGTATCTAAGACCCATTAGGAGATAGTGCATGGCTGGTATGGGGACCATGAGTCTGGCCCTGCCTGCTGCCTTGCGGGGGTAACGGGGTCACAGTGGGAGGAAAAGTTCCATGATAGCGCTGGCGGTGGGCTGGAGGAGAGGTGGTCTGAAGGGCAGCTCTGCTCTGGCTCTGGCATTGCTGTGATCTTTTCCTGCTGTATAATCTGTGACCTTGGGCTGAAGAAGTAACCTGCGGGAGAGTCAGGTCAGTGGTCTGAAAAGGAGGCTGTGAATGATGTCTGCCTTACGGCATTTATCTGAGTATTCGATGTGCTGTCTTTTTTTTTTTTTTTTTAATTTTTTCTTTTCAGCTTCAGCTTGCAGGGGTTCAATGTGGAATCTTGGTTCCCAGGCCAGGGATTGGATGCCGGTGGTGAAATTACAAAAAAGCCCAGCAGGGAGCTCCAGATACGGTGTCACACAGGAGTCAGCAATGTGTCAGGTACTAACCCCCCAAAAGTGTTAACTGCTGTTGCATGTAGATGACCCTTTCTTCTTTTCATGGGGTGGTTTACATAGGCCTCAGGATGCTCTCCTGATAATGGGTATGGGCACCTACATTAAACACGCAGAACAGAAACCTCTGAGTCTCAGGATGGTGAGGTGGTCCTGAGTTTGAGAGGGTGGGTGATTTCTCCAGACTCACCCAGGTTGGGACAGAGCCAGGAGTGGAACAGGGCATTCAGACTGTCCAGTCATCAGAAGAATCTTCTCAGGAGTCCCTTTTGAGAAACTGTAATCCACTTAAAAGAAAAAAAGAAAGCAATTTGAAAATTGTCTCAAAGCACCCCATATTTTTTTTTTCTGGACTTCCTGTGGTTTCTCTTACTCAAGGAGTAAACACTTTGCCTCTGTCTGTTTTCTGCATTCATGTCTGGTGTTTTAAGCATCTGTTGTTAGTTTTTTGTATTGTTTCAATTAATGGAGAAGCTGATTTTTACTCAGTGAGCCATGATCATTTCAAACTGGAAAACAGACGGCACTTCCAGTGGGTCCTTCCCTTGCTCGTTTGGGGTTAGAGAGAGGAGGTAGGGAGGTTGCCCCTCAGGTGGGCTGCTGAGGTGATTAGGAGGTGAAGGAAGGAACTGTCAGGCATCTGAGGTGTTCTGACCCTGTCATCTCTCTGTCCCCTCAGCTGAATCTTCACAGTCCTCTCTAATGTCCCAAGTGCTCCAGAAAATGAATCTATTTGAGGTGAGCTCTTTATTTATCTCCCACTTTGTACTGTGATGGATTTCACGCTCGATTTCCAGTTGCACTCGCTTATGTTACACATCCTTTATGAATGAATATGACCCCTTTACAATGAGTTTGCTAAGATTTTACTTGAATCATGAATGTGCTCGGAAATAATCATTTTGAATACTTTATTGTATCTATTGGAGTAAAGGTATAGCTTATTTTTGTTTTTCAGTTTGTAACTGCCATCTTTTTGCTCATATCATATTTGAATTTTTCTTCACATTGTATTGACTAAGCGGATTAGTCTATAATTCTGTTTTCTTGTGTTCCTGCCCAACTGTGATATCTTGGTTTTACTGGCCTTATTGAGGCATTTTCCTGCTCTTTTCTCTTCTCCCCTCCCCCCTCCCTTGCTTTTTCCTCCATTCCCCTCTCTCATTCACATGACAAAATCACTTATTACAGACTTCATGAAACTTAGCTCTAAAACGGGATTTTGTGAGTACGTGTTTTTATGTGTCGATGTAGATTATTGAGTCACTTTATTTAAACAACCCTGGGTCTAGTCTTCTTTATATTATTACTATATTTTCTGAGAAAACTGTACATTTTTATCTGCTAGGAAATGTATTTTTGGAACCTTGTTGATAGTACTATCTTATATCTGTTATGTTGATAATTTCTGTCTCCAGATGTTCAAGTAATGTACTTAATAAAGGGAATGGTGAGCAGAAGCCAGCCAAATGTGTTGCTGGTTGGCCCTGTCGGAAATCTAGATATTCGTGGTCTGAGGATGGGCTTGGAAATTTGTACTCAGTCATGTATTCTGTATACTGAATTGAGGGAGCATAGACACAGCCCTTTGGCTGGTTCCCACTTCAGTACAAAAGTGTCAGTTTCTTTTTTAGATAAGTGATATGTTCCTCTGACTCTCAGATCTAAACACAAGAGTTCCCACTGTGGTACAATGGGATCAGCTTCTCTGCAGCACCAGGACACAGGTTGGTTTTCCCAGATGGGCACAGTGGCTTCAAGGATCTGACCTGAGGCTTGGATCTGATCCCTGGCCTGGGAACTCCACATGTCATGGGGTGGCAAAAAAATAAAAAATAAAAAAAAGGAAAGGAAAAGAAAAGAAATAAAATCTAAACAGAAAGACTCATTGAGATCTGTTAGTAGTTTGAATTGTTGTTTGTGGTGCAAAGTATGAATCAAGAGTATAATGATTATTTTCTAATGGTGTTTTTTAGTCTGGCATGATTTTTCTCAGAACATACTTTCTGCATTGAATTACCTGGATATATAAATTAAAGAAATGTGTGTTTGAAGATATTTTTTGGTCCATCATTTTTGGTGTTTCATTTTTGTGAGTAGCATGCACTGTTTTGGTGAGTGGTGGTATGGTTTGTCTTGAAAACAAGAACTATCAGTCCTCCACCTTTGTTCTTTTCAAAATTGTTTTCAGATTGCAGGTTGTTTGCTTTTCTACATAAATATTAGAATCCACTTGTGATTCTCAAAAAGCCTGGATAGCTTTCGATTGTGATTGCATTGAATCCAGAGATCTCTATGTGGAGCACTGACATCTCCACCCTATCGAGTCTCCTAATCTATGAATTCAGTGTTTCTCTCTGTTTACCAGGTTATTTAGAGAACTTGGACCCTAGGAAGGACACGTACAACTCTGAGAGTGGACTCTAGGGGGCGGTGATGGCAACAGATGCTGTTGCAGGCTCTCAGTACTCCTTTCAAGAAATGATGATGTTAGCAGTTGTATTTGGAAAGTATCAAATTTTGGATGGATTGTGAAGACAGAGCCAAAAGTATGAAGAGATCTGCTTCCATAGAACATTGCAAATGAAGAGTGTACTGTCAGACACTTTAAATTTTGTGGGTTTTCAGGTGCATCTGTAGCATATAAAAACAGCCAGTTATTGAACCCACACCACGGCAGTGACCCAAGTCACTTAACCTGCTGTACTAGCAGAGAACTCTAGACATTTTTGATTTTTCATAATATGAAAAAATCTTTCAGTTTTTGTCCTACTTTCTTAAACATAAAGTTGATAGGAATTAATTGCAAAGGTATTTTCCATGTCACCTGAGTTTGAATTCTTTGGATTAATAAGAGGAATGTGCTTTCAGAGGCATCAGTGTCCTTCAAGGATGTGACTGTGGAGTTTACCCAGGAGGAGTGGCAGCAGATGAGCCCTGCTCAGAGGATCCTGTACAGAGATGTGATGCTGGAGAACTACAGCCACCTTGTGTCATTGCGTGAGCCTCCTTTATCATGCGACCCTGCCTAGAGTGTAATCGGTTTTCTGTTTCTGCTTCTTTTAAAACTTCACCTATTTTGAGGGAAAATTAATGGAAAGTAAAATTCAGCAAATTTTTGTGTATCATTCAATGAATTTTTAAAAATGTGTCCGGCTCTATCACCAAAATCATGATACAAATGATTTCTCTCAGAGGAAAATTTTTCTTATGCCTTCTTAATTAGTCCTCTCTTCCCAGCCATTTTCTTTTTCTATTCTTTTTTCTTTTTTTTTTTTAATTCCTGTTTTTGATAATCACCAATCTTCTCCCCAGGTCAATACTTTCTCTTTCTTTGAAATTTCGTATAAGTAGAATCAGACTTCATGTGCTCTTTTTTCCTGTGGCTTCTTTCCTTTAGTGTAATTCTTTGAAGATTCATGGATATTATTTTGTGTATTGTTATTTATTCCTTTTATCAATGAGTAATGTTCATTCTATGTCATGTCCTTCCAATTGCTGATAAGACATTATATTCCTTTTCCATTTGGTGCTTTCATAAGTAAAGGTGTCATGAATATTTCAGTCCAAGTCTTTGTATATCTGTATCTTCATTCTTTTGTATAAAGACCTTAGAGGTGGTTTCCTAGGACTATTGGCAAGTATTCATAGGAATATCTCATTTTATTGTGCTTTATTTTTTTTCTGCTTCCCAGCTGTTTATTTGTTTATTTATTTTAAATGGAAGGGTCATTGGAAGCCCCTTGTGTCAACCACGTCTATTGCTATCAGTTTTCCAACAGCATTTGCTTGCTTTATGGCTCTGTGTCATATCTTGGTAATTCTCACTACATTTCATACTCTTTCATTATTGTATTTGTTGTGGTAATCTGTGATCTTTAATGTTGCGTTGTAATTGTTTTGGGGCACCATGCATTGTGCCCATAGAGGATGGCAAACTTAATTGATAAATGTCGTCAGTGTTCAAACTGCTCCACTGACTGGCCATTTCCCCATCTCTGTCTCTATTCAGGCTTCAGTATTCCCCGAGACACAGTAACATTGACCTTCGGTCAATTAATAACACCACAATGGACTGTAAATGTTCAAGTCAAGGAAGAATTGCATGTCACTTAATTTAAATTAAAAGCTATAAATTATCCATGAAGAAGGCATGTTGAAAGCCAAGACTGACCAAAAGCTAGGCCACTTACATCAAACAGCCAAGTTGTGAAAGTGAAGAAAGAGTTCTTGGAGGCGAGTCAAAGGGCTAACTCCAGTGAACACATGAATGATTAGAAAGTGAAGCAACTAATGTCCTGGATAGGTCAAACCAGCCACAACTGTCCCTTAGGCTAAAGCCTAATCCAGGGCAAGGCCATAACTCCTCAATTCTGTGAAGGCTGAGAGAGATGAGGGACCTAGAGTAGAAGCACTTAAGTCTACTATAGGTTGGTTCATGATGGTGAGAGGAAGATTTTATCTCTAAGATGAATGTGCAAGGGGGAGCAGCAAGTGCTGATAGAAAAGCTGCAGCAGGTTATTCAGAAGATCTAGCTGAGAAGATTCATGAAGGTGGCTGTAACTACATGGCAAATTTCAGTATAGATTAAATACTCTTCTGTTAGAGGAAGATGCCATCTAGGACTTTCATAGGAAGAGAGGAGAAGTCAGTTCCTGGCTTCAACGCTTCAAAGGACAGACGGACTGTCTTGTGAGGGGCTAATGCTGTTGGTGACTAAATTGAAGCCGCTGCTCATTTACCATTTCAGAAATACTAGTGCCCTTAGGAATTATGCTGAGTCTATTTTGCCTGTGCTCTAGAAATGGAACAACAAAGCCTGGGTGACAGCACATTTGCTGACAACATGGGTTACTGAGTATTTTTAGCCTACTGACCTACTGCTCAGACAAAAGTTTCCTTTGAAAATATGTTCATTAACAATGCCCTTGGTATCGCAAGAGCTCTGCTGGCAATGTACAGTGGGTTTCGTATTGTTCTTGTGCTTGCTAATACAACATCCATTCTGCAGCCCTTGTGTCAAGGAGTTGTTTTAACTTTCAAGTCTTATTAATTAAGAAATACATATTGTAAGGCTATGGCTACCATAGAACGTGATTCCTCTGTGGATATGGGCAAAGTCAATTGAGAGCCTTCTGGGAAGGTTTGACCATTCTAGATGCCATAAGAACTTTTGTGATTACTGGGGAGAGGTCACAGTATTAGTATTATGAGCTTGGAAGACATCAATTCTCATCCTTATGGATGTCTTTGAGGGGTTCTAAACGTCAGTGTAGTAAGTAACAGCAGATGTAGTAGAAGAAACAAAACTACAAGTAAAATCTGAAGATGTGACTCAGTTGCTTCAATCCCATGATAAAAATTTAATGGATGAGGAGTTGCTTCTTGAAGGAGCAAGGAAAGTTTTTTGAGATGGAATTCTTCCTTGTGAAGCCACCATTATCCTTCACATTGCAGCAAAAGGATTTAGAATATAGCACACATTTAGTTAATAAAGTAGTGGCAGGGTTTGAGAGGACAGACTCTAGTGTGGAAAGAAGTTGACAGTTGTTAAAATGCTGTCAACTAGCTTTGCATTTTACGGAGAAATCATGAAAGGAAGAGTCCATCGATGTGATGAACTTATCTTCTTTTAAGAAATTGCCACAATCACCCCACCTTCAGTAACCATCACTGTTGTTAGTCAGCAGCCGTCAACACTGAGGCAAGAGCCTCCACCAGCAAGATTATCAGGCATGGAAGGCTTAGATGATGGTTACCATTTATTAGCAATAAAGCAGTTTATTTGTTTGGTTTTTTTCTTAGTCCACACCTGCAGCATATGGAAGTTCTTTAGCCACAGATTGTACCCACACCTCAGTTGTGAACCACAGCTCCACACCTACCTTAGGCTGTCTTCACACAACCAACCCTAGTTCTTTCCCTGGAACTGATCTCTGAAGCCTGGGCCTCAGCATTCAGCTTCCTGCTGATTGTCTCAGGCTGTGGTGTCTAGAGCAATGGTATCCTTGGTCTGTGTGGCTCTCTCTCTGCTTTGCCCTCTTAAGTTCCCAGGGCAGGGATGCCTTTGAATAATATCTTGTAACTTCAACTATGTAATGAGGATGTTAGAACAGAATATTTCCATTTTCTGACTTTCATCTTTTGTGTTATTGTCGTTCATTTTACTTCTACATATCTTGTAATTCTCTATAATTACATTGTTATCTATCATGTAATGGTATTTCTACTCTAGTAGCTTTTTTAAATGAGGAAAGTGTGCTTTATTTACATATTGTCCATTTACTGTTCTCTTTATTTCTTTGGGTAGATTCACATTTGCACTTTTAAAAAAAATAAATAAATAACTTTTTTAAACTTACTTTTTTTTTTTTCTTTTTAAGGCCATACATGCAGCATATGGTAGTTCCCAGGCTAGAAAGGGGTTGAAATGGAGCTGCAGCTGTTGGCCTACACTGCAGACACAGCAATGTAGGATCCAAGCTGCCTTTGCATCCCATACCACAGCTCATGGCAACACTGGATACCTAACCCCCTGATCGAGGCCAGACATCTAACCTGAGTCTTCATGGATTCTTTATCACTGAGCCACAATGGGAACTCTCTAACTTTACTTTTCTTTTTTCTTTTCTTTTCTTTCTTTCTTTCTTTTCTTTTCTTTCTTTTCTTTCTTTTTTCTTTTCCTTCTTCTTCTTCTTTCTTTCTTCTTTCTTTCTTTCTTTCTTTCTTTCTTTCTTTCTTTCTCTCTTTCTCTCTCTCTCTCTCTCTCTCTCTCTCTCTCTCTCTCTCTCTCTCTCTCTCTCTTCTCTCTTTCTCTCTTTCTCTCTTTCTCTCTTTCTTTCTTTCTTTCTTTCTTTCTTTCACTGCACCCATAGCATATGGAAGTTCCCAGGCTAGGTGTCGAATCGGAGGTATAGCTGCCAGCCTATGCCACAGCCATAGCAATGCAAGATCCAAGTCGAATCTGCAACCTACACCATAGCTTATGGCAATGTCGGATCCTTAACTCACTGAGTGAGGCCAGGGATCAAACCTGTATCCTCTTGGATACTAGTCGGGTTCATTAACCACTGAGCCACAACGGGAACTCCAACTTTTATATCAGGTAATCTGGCCAACGAATTTTACATCTTTATTTGTCTTACAAAGTCATTGTATTTTTGGATTAATACTAGCACTCACTTCTGTTGGAGTTCACTCAGGATTCTAAATAACTGGTTTGTGCAAAGAAGAGGAGCCTTAGTAATATTGGGGCAGTTGACACTTAATACTTAATTTTGGGATCTCTATTTAGGTGATAAAGCTGTTAAGGTGAATGATATACAGAATTTATAGGTTAAGCATGAACAGTTTATGTTTGGGCATAGAAACTTTTTTTTTCTTTAAAGCTGCTCTTTTGAATAAATCAAAGGGGAATAGCTATATCTGCTATTCCAATATAAAAGAGTTGTGGAGCATCTTGGAAATGGTTAGACTTTTGAACCATCTTAGAATGGGGGTCTACCCAGAACGACAACTTAAGAAACTACTGGATTAATAAAGTGCTAAGCTGGATGGGTGCCCATTGAAATTTCTGAGGAATTCCTGAAAGCACTGAATATGGCAGGTCTGTTAAGAGCACATGGTGCTTTGACCTGGTAGTCCAGTGACCATTTCAGAGTGCTTTTGAGGTCAAACCTTGTCATAATAACAGCCTTCGCAAAGAGACGGTTTATTTTCCAAATGACTACATGACTGGAACATAATGGAATGAATAGAATATGGAAGGACATGGTCACCTAACTAACTTATTAAAAGATCTGTGTTGGTTTTTATTTCTAATGTAACTATTGGTAATCCTTACAGCAAAATCGATGAGTGTCTTTTAGTGTCCCACCCTGCCCCAGGTAGTATTTTGTGCTGCCTTGACTTCCAGATTTGGACTCTTTTTTTGGCACTTTGTGTTCTTAGCATGTTTGTGTTTCCTCTGTCTTCTTTAACATGTGTAATGTATTATAATAGCAGTTTTAACATCCTTGGAGGCTAATTTAATGCCAGGTTACAGTTCTTTCTCTGTCCCATTGATTGACTAATCTGGTCATCTTTCATGTTTTTCTTCTTTTTATACTTGGTCATTTTTGATAGTGTGCTACATACTGTGAAATTTATATTGTTGGCTGTTCGATTTTCTAATTTTTGTTTACATACTCTTGGGGCATTTGGGGGAGTATAGGAAATGTCTTGGGATAATTTCAGTACTTTCAGTGCTTACTTGTAATTTAATTAAATAAACTAGATTCAATGTTTACTTGCTTAAGGTCTCTAGCATTCTTTAGTTTAGGAATAACTTGGTCACACTAGTAGAACAATAATACTCTTTTTGATAACAAAGTATCTAATACTTCTTGTATTAGAAGGTCTTTTCACTAGACTTCACTGTGAATTTTTGTTTGTTTTTTGGCTGGACTCAGGGCATATGGAATTTCCCTGGCTCAGGATTGAATCTGAGTTGAAAGTGGGACCTATACCACAGTTGCAGCAATGCCAGATCCTTAACCCCCTACGCCAAGCCAGGAATTGAACCAGTGCTGCCACAGACACAATGCTGGGTCCTTCAGCTGTTGTGCCATGGCAGGAACTCCACTTGGCTCTGAAATTCTAATTGTTTGGGCTTCTTGGAACTCCAGACATCGCCTTCCTAGTTATTGAGACCGGTTGTGATTGGGTGTCTTCTTCCTGAACCATAACTTAGAAATTCTGTTTCTTTCCCTTCTTTCAGAGATCTTTGTGTTCCAGTGCCAATGTTTAGTGTGTAATGCCTAAAGGTCATTATTTCATTGATTGTGTAGTATTTCCAGTTGTTTTAGATATTACATTATTCCTCTTACACTGTCATGGCTATGATTGGAAGTTCCTATGCATTGTCTTCGGTACTTGGAGAATCCATGTTATGTATACTTATGATTCTGGAGTTTAAGGAGATCAGTTTTTTGTGAGATTTGGAAAAAATGTTTTTATAGTTTGTTCTCCAAAGGAAAGGTCAATGAGCAGCATCACAATGCTACTCCTATAACTATTCCTTCAAATTCATATGCATTAAAGCCAATGTAGCTGATCCAAGTCCTAAATTATTTCCTATTTACAGGATATTGTTTTTCAAAACCAGAGGTAATCTCCAAGTTGGAGCAAGGAAAAGATCCATTGTTTTTTGAGGAAGAGTTTTAAGCAAGAGCCATGCAGGTGAATTTATTACTGTAGACAGGTCTGTAGGAGAAATTAGATCTAAAGTGGTCAGTTAGAGGTAGATGCCATGAAATAGTTTTAACACTCTCCTTTTTTTTTTTCTTTGTCTTTTTGCCTTTTTCTTGGACCACTCCCAGGACATATGGAAGTTCTCAGGCTAGGGGTCTAATCGGAGCTGTAGCCACTGGCCTATGCCACAGCCACAGCAACGCAGGATCTGAGCCACATCTGCAACCTACACCACAGGTCACGGCAATGCCAGATCTTTAACCCACTGAGCAAGGCCAGAGATTGAACCCACAACCTCATGGTTCCTAGTCAGACTCGTTAACCACCGCGCCACGATGGGAACTCCTAACACTCTCTTTTTTGAAGACTTATATCTTTTTTTTTTTTTTGTCCTTTTAGGGCCCACCAGTGGCATATGGAGGTTCCCAGGCTAGGGGTCTAATTGGAGCTACAGCCGACAGCCTACATCATAGCCACAGCAACGCGGGATCCGAGCCGCGTCTGCAACCTACACCACAGCTGACGGCAATGCTGGATCATTAACCTACTGAACGAGGCCAGGGATTGAACCCACACCTCACGGTTCCTAGTCGGATTCATTTCCACTGCTCCAAAATGGGAACTCCAAGGACTTATATCTTGAAGTTTAGAAAGTGTAGTCCTGGAGTTCCCATCGTGGCGCAGTGGTTAACGAATCCGACTAGGAACCATGAGGTTGCGGGTTCCGTCCCTGCCCTTGCTCAGTGGGTTAACGATCCGGCGTTGCCGTCAGCTGTGGTGTAGGTTGCAGACGCAGCTCGGATCCCGCGTTGCTGTGGCTCTGGCGTAGGCCGGTGGCTACAGCTCCGATTCGACCCCTAGCCTGGGAACCTCCATATGCCGCGGGAGCGGCCCAAGAAATAGAAAAAAGACAAAAAAAAAAAAAAAAGAAAGAAAGTATAGTCCTAATGTAGTAAGGGAGTGTGCAGGAAAAGGAATGAAATGTAAGCACATTGATGATCTTACTTTACAAAGAGTAAGATGGAAGATAGAAATCCAAATACATAGATGATAACTTTACATATAAATGACATAAACTCTTCCACTCAAACATGGCAATTTACTGATCTTTTACATTGCAATGTTCTTCAGTTTTAGACTCCAGTTCCTTAACTCAGAAGTCAAGAGTCATGTTTTTGTTACTTGTTTCTCTAGCTTGCTTAATGAGGTCTACACTAGTACCATTTCATACTGATTACAGCACCTTTATAACATGTTTTAGGAGTTCCCGTCGTGGCGCAGTGGTTAACGAATCCGACTAGGAACCATGAGGTTTCGGGTTCGGTCCCTGCCCTTGCTCAGTGGGTTGACGATCCAGCGTTGCCGTCAGCTGTGGTGTAGGTTGCAGACGCGGCTCGGATCCTGCATTGCTGTGGCTGTGGCGTAGGCCAGTGGCTATAGCTCCGATTTGACCCCTAGCCTGGGAACCTCCATATGCCCAAAGAAATAGCAAAAAGACAGAAAAATAAAAATAAAAAAATAACGTGTTTTAATGATGAGTTGATCAAGTTTCCAAAAATTACATGATATTTTGTTTGATATTATGCTAAACCTTGAATTTAACTTAGAAAAATTGAATCTACCTAGACTAAGATCAGTGAATCCTGAGAGATTTTTGAATGTTTATTTAATTTACAATTTTGCATTTCTTTTTTTTTTCTTAGGGCCACACCTGTGACATATGGAGGTTCCCAGGCTAGGGGTTGAATCGGAGCTGTAGCGACTGGCCCATACCACAGCCACAGTCACAGCAATGTGGGATCCAGGCCGCATCAGCCACCTACACCACAGCTTATGGCAACGCCGGATCCTTAATCCACTGAGCAAGGCCAGGGATTGAACCTGTGTCCTCACAGATACTACTCAGATTTGTTTCCGCTGAGCCACAACAAGAACTCCTACAATTTTGTATTTCTAATTTTCAAAATTAATTTTAGGTATGTCCTTGATACAGTCTTAATAGCATTTTATTTCAATAAGTTGACATTAACCTATTCAGATCAATGGGCAGTTACTTCTGTATTGCTCTGTGTTTGTATGTGTGTTTAAAATGTTACAGAAACTTTTCAATAATAGGCCTGTTTTCCTTGCTTTTTACAGTAAGTATGTTTTCCTCCTAGAAATATAGTTAGGGTTTATTTTGGCTTAAGCAGTGACCTAATGCAATTACTTAATCATGTACTTATTTGGAAAGTATCTGCTAATCACCCAATGTGTAATCAGTTACGAAATTAAAATGCTCACTTTCTCTTTCTTCCCATATTTTAACATTCAACTTTAGTTTCTTTCATAATTTCTCTTGGCTTTTAGCTTTTGAATATCAAATATGTCTGGTACTTCATTTGTCAGCACTAAATTATGTATTTGAGTTCCTTCCTTTTCAAGATGGGAAAAACATTAGGATTACAGTTCATTGCTATTGTTAGATCTTCTTCCTCCACACATAGATATATTTTTTCTTGATGACCAAATACCAAAGGCCTCTAAAAGAGATTTGTAAAACAGTACAGAAATAAGAGCAAATAATTATTATAAATTTTGAGTGATTGTGACCTGTAATGATGCAGAAACTTGTGTTTAAGAAAGACCTGGGAGTTCCCATCATGGTTCAGTGGAAACGAATCTGCCTAGGATCCGTGAGGACTCAGGCTTGATCCCTGGCCTTGATCCGTGGGTTAAGGATCTGGTATTACTGTGAGCTGCATTGTAGGTCACAGACAACACTCAGATTTGGAGTTACTGTGGCTGTAGTGTAGGCCGGCAGCAGCAGCTCTGATTTGACCCTTAGCCTGGGAACTTCCATATGCCGTGGGTGCGGCCCTAAGAAGACAGGGGGGAAAAAGAGAAAGTAAAAAAAAAAAGAAAGACCTGATGTTTCTTTGATCCAGACTGTTTCTTGAGACAAATGATAGTTGCATATGTTGTCACTCTGGTATTTGTTATCATGGGCGAAAGAGTTGTATGCATATATATATGTTAAGTTTAATATTTTTATAACCATGAAGAAACAAATCAAATACTGGGAGATAATATTTATTGCAAATATGCCTCAGAAAGGATTTGGGTTTCTACAACAGATAAAGAATTCAGATCTAAGTATCTTCTTAGTATGGCTTCCCATGACTTTCCTATTTAAAATGTCACCCATGTCTCAAACAGTCTATATCTTTCTTCTGTTTTATTTTTCTCCCAAGCAATTATCACCTAATATACTATTGGCATATTGTCAGGTATTTTCTTTTTTGTCCATTTCCACTGGAATATAAGGTCTCCGAGAGCAGGTATTTAAAATATTAACTGATTTAATACCTGAGGCTCAAATGTAAGTTAAGTATCAAACTATTAAAATTGTGAATTAAAAAGCTACAGGCCATAAACAGGCATTTCTCCACAAAGGGAATTGATGGCATATATGAAAAAAATTCTTTATATAGGAAGTACTTATCAGGTCCCATCACAGTATAGTATGATGTTATAGGCCCCCAATTTTCAAACATGAAGAAGTCTTTTGATACCAAGAGTTATGAGGCAGTGGTATTAATTAGTACAGCTGTTTGGGAAAGCAGCATAACATTTTCTTTAAAGTTATTGAATACGCCTATTTCCCATAACTCAGCAGTTTCACTCCCAGGTTTACCCTCTAACGTTTTTTATACATTTTTACTGGGAGACAAAAATAAGACTCTCTTCATACAACATTTTAAAAAACCCCAAATTTTGGAAAGAACCTGGATACTTATTTAAAAGTGAACTTAAAATTAAATTCCAATGTAGCAACAGAATGGAACATTTATTATACAGTTGTAGGGCAACCATGGCCCGTGAAAATGATGCATATGAAATCAAGCAGCAAAAATTTACAGGTAGAAAAAGTTCATATGAATAATTACCCCAAAATGGTATTTCATATTTTATTCCTGCCTCATGTCATATGTCATATATAATTAATATTGTATAGTTACATTGGATTGACAGTAGTCAGGTAGAAGAGAGGTATTTCCTTATTTGTTGATGCACCAGTCAAATTTATTTGGGTTCTGGAGTTCCCATCATGGCTCAGCAGTTAGCAAGCCTGGCTAGCATCCATGAGGACACGGGTTTGATCCCTGGCCTTGCCCAGTGTGTTAAGGACCCGGCGTTGCCATGAGCAGTGGTGTAGGTCACAGATGTGGCTCAGATTCTGCATTGCTGTGGCTCTGAAGTAGGCCAGCGGCTACAGCTTCAATTTGACCCCTAGTCTGGGAACCTCCATATGGCACAGGTGCAACCCTAAAAAGACAAAGAGGAGTTCCCGCTGTGGCTCAGTGGTTAACAAATCCAAGAAGGAACCATGAGGTTGCGGGTTCGATACCTGGCCTTGCTCACTGGGTTGGGGATCCAGCATTGCCGTGAGCTGTGGTGTAGGTTGCAGACATGACTCTGATCCTGCCTTGCTTTGGCTCTGGCGTAGGCCGGCGGCTACAGCTCCGATTGGACCCCTAGCCTGGGAACCTCCATATGCTGTGGGTGAGGCCCTAAAAAGAAAAAAAGAAGAAAGAAGAAGACAGAGATCAAAAACAAAAAAATTTCCTTGCGTTCTGAATCATCAGGAACATTGTCATTGAATCTGAGCCATTGTAACCAAGATTGGTCTGGGTAACAGTGAAGCATACTAAATTTTTAAGAACTGCTCATTAATTTTATATCACAAAGGGGTGCAAAAATATTCACAGTATTAGAATTCTGTTTTGGAATAAGAAGCAGAAATCTTCATGAAATATATATATACTCTAAAATGTTTACACTTGAAAGGCAAAACCATTATTTTAAGGATGGGTACAAAACTTTGGACATGCCATCAGTTTTAAGATGCATCATGATTTAAGTGGTAGTAACTTGCTTAAAATTGTGTGTGCCTCATTGTACCTGTGTTCCTTCCAGGTATTCATTGTGGAGAATAGTGGTGTAGGCAGTAGTCACTGCGAGTGTAAATTACTGGTGAGAAACCCTGAGAAAGTATTTTTTCTTGGCCAGGTTTAGAGAATAGCATTGCATCAAAAAATATCTTAATGACTGACTAGTCCTTAAGTTGGTATGTAGGGTTATTCAGAGAAAGGATCTGGATTCAACAGAACTGTTGAAAATGAAAAATATTGTTGTTAAAGAACCACTGACAGGTGATTCCTTAACAACATCTGGCCGGGCTAAGACTACAAATATGATGTGGATTTGTAGAATGGGAGCTGGAATATCTAATGTGTCTGAAGTTGGGGAAAGGTTTTTTAAAATGACACCACTGTGGTATTTTAGAGCAGTGTGTTCAGTGACAACTTAGGTTTTAGCATAGAGCTGGCATTTAACATATAAGGTGAAAATAGCCTAGGTAAGAGTAGTCAAACAAGTGATAGAAACTTTTTTGAGACAGGCATATAACATATTTATAAATAGATCTTAAGAAAGACCTTAAAACATGATATTAAAGGATCTCAGTTAATAGAAACTGTATGTTCAGAAGTAGCTGGAGTACTTGTGTATAGACTAGTCCTGGTTAAGGCTGATTTCAGCAGAATGAGTAATCATAATGAAAAGAGACTTATGACTTGATATTCGAGAGAAGTTTGTTGTAACAACCTTGATAGAACAAGGTATCAGAGCCCAAAGAAGTGAATTCATTCCAGGTGAAAATAAGATTTTTCCACTTACCACTCTTACACTTCTACATTAGGGTGGGGTGTGTGTTTAGCTGGAAATTTCCTGTTACCCCAACTGCTCCTTCCGTGGCTACCCAGGGATGTGCAGCGTCTATTGGGGTGGGGCTAGTCTGCAGGACTGGAGCGGGGGGTGAGGAGTGGGGTTTGTGGGGTGGTCACCAAACAGGCAAAGGGAAGCTCCTCCCTGCGAAGCTGCCCCTGAGACTTAACATTTTCCTTGAGCTATGTCAAAAAGACCTCGCCCTTGACTAGGTCTCCTTGCTCTGCCCCCGGGGACATCCTCCTCCTATTGGGCACCAGGACGGAGCTGGCAAGCGCTCGTCTTCCCACCTCAGTTGTCGCTGAGACCTGAGTCCACGGCAGTTTTTTTCCTTACCTCTTTGCCCTTAATGGAAGAAACTGAGGCAGCTGCAGGAGAAACAGGAAGGCTGAATCGTCAGTCCCAGGCTCTGAGCACTCGCTTGCCCCACTGGGCTGGGGAGCCTTCTCCGTGCCCCCAGAAGGCAGCGAGGATGCGTGTCTCTGGGTGGGAGGCTGGTCGTGGACGAGCTCGGCACGCGGGCGGCGGCAGGGGGCGCTCGCCAGCAGGCTACGCGCGCTTTCTCCGGCTCTGGAGGCCCGACGGTGTCCAGTCCCGGTGGGCAAGCATTTGGGGAAGGGGTTCTGAGCAGTCTCGCCGCTCACCCCACGCCCTCCGCTCGGCTTCTTTCCTCTTGGGCGCCAGTAAGAGGGTGTGGTTTAGGATGCTGTGGCGCCCGGACACACCCACCCGCTCTCTTCTCCTGGCTCTTGGACCATCGAAGGGGAATTCTGCTCGCGCCCACCTCTCTAGACCCTGGTCGTGGGCCTAGTCCCGCAACCCACAAAAGAGATATTCCGCCTCTGTGCCGCTGCGTCCCAGCTCCCTACGTGCACCGACCCTTCCACTTCTGCCAGCATCCTTCCCCGGGTCCCATAGATCCGGACGCTGGGCCCCTCCGACCTGCTGCAACGCGGAGGGCTGGAGGAAGGGGGGCAGGGGTGCCAGAGCGGAGGCTGGGTACGCGGAGAGGCTGCGGCCCGCCGGTCCTCCCCCTTCCCCCAGCGAGGCACACCTTCCAACCACCCTGGGTCCGACTACCCGCCCCGCCTCCCTTCCCTCCTCCTGCTCCCGCCTCCAGTCTCCTCCCTCTTCCAGCCGCGCTCGCTCTCCTCCCCACTCTCCTGACACGGCGGGCTGCCTGCCGGCGCGGCTCCGGGCTACAGCCAGCCGAGCGGAGCGGGCCGCTTCCTCCGAGAACCGGCGGCGTGCCCCTGCCCAGGCGGCTGGGCCCCGCGCCCCAGCGTGCGTCCAACAGCATCCCAGCGGCAGGGCGCAACTTTCCCCGGTTATAGGCGGGGCGGGCACGGCAGCGGGACAACTTGGTAAACTTCGGGGCAGACGGCAGGGACGCCGGGCGCAGGTACAAGAGGAGGTAGGAGGGCGGTGGCCGGCCCTGGGCGTCCCCCGACCTCCCAGCCCCTTTCGGCTGGGCCATGGGGCTCCAGCACCTTCAGGGCAGCCAGGGCGACAACCCCCTCGTCTAGACGACCTGAGTGGAACAGTGCCGTCGCTGGCTGTGCACGCGCTGGGTGAGCAGCGCCCCCTCTGGCCCGTCCGGCCCGGCCATGGACCACCAGGAGCCCTACTCCGTGCAGGCCACTGCGGCCATCGCTGCGGTCATCACCTTCCTCATCCTGTTCACTATCTTCGGCAACTCCCTGGTCATCTTGGCTGTACTGACAAGCCGCTCGCTGCGCGCGCCGCAAAACCTGTTCCTAGTGTCGCTGGCCGCAGCCGACATCCTGGTGGCCACACTCATCATCCCTTTTTCGCTGGCCAATGAGCTGCTGGGCTACTGGTACTTTCGACGCACCTGGTGTGAAGTGTACCTGGCGCTGGACGTGCTTTTCTGCACCTCCTCCATCGTGCACCTGTGTGCTATCAGCCTGGACCGCTACTGGGCAGTGAGCCGCGCGTTGGAGTACAACTCCAAGCGCACCCCGCGGCGCATCAAGTGCATCATCCTCACCGTGTGGCTCATCGCAGCTGTCATCTCGCTGCCGCCTCTTATCTACAAGGGCGACCCGGGTCCCCAGCCCCGGGGGCGCCCTCAATGCAAGCTCAATCAAGAGGCCTGGTACATCCTGGCCTCCAGCATTGGCTCTTTCTTTGCACCCTGCCTTATCATGATCCTTGTTTACCTGCGCATCTACTTGATCGCTAAGCGCAGCCACCGCAGAGGCCCTAGGGCTAAGGGGGGCCCTGGGAAGGGGGAGTCTAAGCAGCCCCGCCCAGTCCCTGGGGAAGTTTCAGCTTCAGCCAAGTTGCCAACCTTGGTCTCTCAACTGGCCACTGCTGGAGAGACCAATGGGTGCTCTCAGCACACCGGGGAGAAGGATGAAGGGGAGACCTCTGAAGACACTGGGACCCCCGCTTTGCCACCCAGCTGGCCTGCCCTTCCCAGCTCGGGCCAAGGTCAGAAGGAAGGTGTTTGTGGGACATCACCAGAGGAGGAGGCTGAAGAGGAGGAGGAGGAGGAGTGTGAGCCTCAGGCTTTGCCAGCCTCTCCTGCCTCAGCTTGCAGTCCACCCCTGCAGCAGCCACAGGGTTCCCGGGTGCTGGCAACCCTACGGGGCCAGGTGCTCCTGGGCAGGGGCGTGGGCACTTCGAGTGGGCAGTGGTGGCGTCGGCGGGCGCAGCTGACCCGGGAGAAGCGGTTCACGTTCGTGCTGGCTGTGGTCATTGGTGTGTTTGTGCTCTGCTGGTTCCCCTTCTTCTTCAGCTATAGCCTGGGTGCCATCTGCCCTCAGCACTGCAAGGTGCCCCATGGCCTCTTCCAGTTCTTCTTCTGGATCGGCTACTGCAACAGCTCGCTGAACCCTGTCATCTACACCATCTTCAACCAGGACTTTCGTCGTGCCTTCCGAAGGATCTTGTGCCGCCAGTGGACCCAGACAGCCTGGTGAGCCCGCCTGCCCACTGTCCATGTGGTGTTGGTGTCAGGTGGTGCCAAGGCTGCCCAGCTTCTCGCCCTGTTTTACGTGGCCACCTCCCTGGGGCTTTCTGGTCCCTTCCCTGGTCCTACAGACTTCATCCTGGAGCCCCCTGGGAGGGGCAGGGATAGGGGTCTGCTCACAGGCATCTATTTGAAGCCCCCCCTCTTGCTGGCTTGGCTGTGGGAGACTAAATTCTCCACCCCCTGCCTGAGCACAGGCACATGGATAAGGTTTGGACTTTCCTGAATGTGGCCGAGGTCAGACTCCCTCCCAGCATCCCAGACTCCTGCAAGCCAAAGCCCTCTGTTTTTCTGGTCAGTCATGCTTGTGGTGTTTTGTTCCTTTCTCATCTTTCCCTGGAAAGGAGCAAAAAGCCAGCCTTCCACTTTTCCCAGAAGGGCCTGCTGCTGAGGAAGAGGCAGACAATGACGGCTGGCATCCATGTTGGGTGCTCTGGTCCCCATCAAGCACCGGCTAGGGGTTCGTGGGCTAGCACTGCCTCTGAGCCCTTCTTCGCCTTTCCCCTGCTTTTGGATTTATAACTCCTTTAAAAGTCAGAACCACATATCATTCTCCTCACCCAGTGCCCCTCTGGGAGGTGGGTGGGTGTGTGGACACCTCTGTGTGCCAGTCTGGAGGCCCCGGGCTCTGCCTCGACGGGAGAGCCTTGATCACTAGCATATTCCCCCCCTGCAAAAACCGGGCCGACAATAGCTTGCCGCCTACTTGCTGCAGGGAGATGAAAGCCTTGGCAGAAAGCTTTGAGCTCTGTGGGGAGAACGCTCTAGAGAACCAAAAAATGTGATGATTCGATGATATAAAGATCCCGTTTTTCTGTGTTTACCACCGTCTGTCTTCCTGTCGACTTTTGTTCTGTGCCTGGGGTGTGAATTCCTACCCCATACTGGAAGTAGGGAGTGGCAGACGAACCAGGATTTCAGTTAAAGGATTTTTGGAGAATGTGTTTTTATGCCTCAAAGGTTTGAGTTATCATGCTACGTGACAACTTCTCAACATTTCACCTGCGACACCAAGAGGGTTCTTGGCTTGGGCCCCCTTGATGGGGGAGAAGTCTTTTGTCATCAAGCAGGCAAATTGTTTCCCCCAAATAGCTAAAAATACCCAGCCCCTAGGTGCGGTCTGAGATATGAGTCTAGGCAGGGTGCTGGGGCTGGAGCAGGTGAGCAGGGGGCCCATGGATTCCTGGGGGAGCCTCCCGTTGGAGTGCCCAGGGCAGGGCTCCAAGCCCTAAATGGGTCCCTATGATGCATCACCTGTCCCACCCCCGCTGGGTGCTGTCTGACCACCTCAGAACCCACCTCCCTGCTCCAACCCAGTGATGGGGCTCCAGGAGCCTCTCCCTCCAGGTCCTCTCCCCTCACCCAGAACTGGTACCCAGAACAACTGGGAGCACATGGAGGATGTTTCCCCATCTTCCCCACGGCAGTGCCTGGCTTTAGCATTAAGCCAGTGAGCATCTTCTTTGGGGGGCGGGACTGAGCAGCAAGGCACTAGTGGCACTCTGATGGGCCTGGCTAGATTTGGAGTGGGGGCTGGAGGAGTTTTCCAGTGATGGAGAGAATGGAGGGGACCTCTTGGGATGAGAGGCTGTCCAGTTCATTCCTTGGTCCCTGTGTGGGGCCAGGGCATTCATTACCTTGGGGCAGCACTGGGGAGGCTGGGCTGGGGGAGGGGCTGACTTGTGACATCTGCTGACTGGTCTTGTGTGTACCCCAAAAGACCCCTGCTCCTGTTGCCTGTGGCTCCCTTGTGATATGCAGGTGTTTTATTTTTTAAAAAAGTCTGAGCTATTTTATCAATAAAGGATATTTTGTAATAAGCAAGCTGTGTCCTTGTTGCCCCAGGTTTGCCAGGAGTAGTTATTCCTCAGCGACTTCTATAGAAGGCTCTGGGCTTGGGTGCCCTCCCAGAGCCAGCTGTTCTTTCCTGACTGGCATCCATGAGGATGCGGGTTTGATTCCTGGCCTCACTCAGTGGGTTAAGGATCTGGCATTGCCATGAGCTGCGTAGGTTGCAGACACAGCCAAGATCTGGTGTGGCTGTGGCATAGGCCTGCAGCTGCAGCTCCAATTCAACCTCTAGCCTGGGAACTTGCCTGAGAACTGGATATATGCCTCCAGTGCGGTGGTAAAAAGAAAAAAAAAAGTCTGTGGGGGTGAGAGTCGTCTGGGGGGGAGCCTGAAACTGGCTGCCTCAGAAGGGAAGGAAGGGAGGACTTCCCAGAGGAGGTGGCCTTTGGGCAGGGTCTTGGGGGAAGAGCAGGAGCTCACCAATATGGACAATAGGAAGGCGTTTGGGGCCAAAGAACAGCGCAGGTGAAGGATGGTGTGTGTGGTGAGCGCATGATGGTTTAAGAGCCAGCCTGAAGTTCACCCTGCTGGGCAGTCAGGTGCAGCAGCTGGGGGGGGCAGCAGAGGGGGTCTGCACCACCCCCAGGGAATGGGGGAACATGGGAGGGAGGGAGGGGTGGCCACTCTGAAGGAGGTTTTAAGCCGCTGCCTTCAGGGAGGGAGAGGCAGGAGAGCAGAAGGGAGCTACTTTGCGTCAGGCCTTCCTGCACTGAGATTCAGAGCTGGAAGGCCTGAGGATGATTTCTGTCCATTTCCTCATTTCCCAGGTGAAGCATCTGAGCCCCCAGAGGTGCCCTGTGCCCACCAGGCTTCCTGCCATGTCAGAGGAGTTCATCTCTTGGGCCCGAACCAGGTTGGCTAGGAGGCCCGGCTGGTGGCAGGGGGTGGGGGCAGGGCCGATGCCAGTGCCAGGCCCTGGGCAGGGATGAGGCCTGGGAGAGGAGGGCCCAGATCTGGTCCCCACTGTGACCAAGCATTCGCACTTAAGTGGGGCCACCGCTTCTGCCGGGGACAATGACCCAGAGACGCCAATACATCCACCATCACTGGTGGACTTGGGGATGTGGGGCTTCACTGAGGATTTAACAAGGAAGCCATGCTCTGCATTGAGGAGCTCCAGTACCAGCCGCCAGCCAGTGCACCCACCACTAAGACCCCAATTTACTGAGGCCGGTGCTCTTCTGGTGCTTTGTCTGATCACCTAGCTGAATGCTTATGCTCATCCTATAAGGTGAGTGTCAGCCCATTTTATTCCAGGGAAACTGAGGCTTAGAAAAGTGAAACAGGAGTTCCTGTCATGGCTCAGCGGAAACAAATCCGACTAGTATCCTTGAGGTTGTGGATTCAATGCCTGGCCTTGCTCAGTGGGTTAAAGATCTGGCCTTGCCGTGAGCTGTGGTATAGGTCACAGACTTGGCTTGGATCTGGCATTGGCATAGCTGTGGGGTAGGCTGGTAGCTACAGCTCTTATTTGACCCCTAGCCTAGGAACTTCCATATGCTGTGGGTGCGGCCCTAAAAAGACAAAAAAAAAAAAAAAAAAGGTAAAACAGCTTGCTTGAGTTCATCCTGGCCCAAGCTCCTTCCACTGGCCCACCCTGTTCCTGTTGGCTCCTCTGCCCAGTCTCTGGAAATGAGAGCAGGAAATTACCCCCTGCTAGAGTTGGACTGTTGGCAGTCCATTTTGAATATATTATGTTGTTTAATCTTCATAAGTTTGCTGAATGTGGCTATTTTATAGAAGAAGAAACTGAGGCTCAAAGTCACCTAGCTGACACAGGGGGGTTAAGGGATTCTGAAACTGGCTGGATTCAGTTGGCAGCAGTGCTGTGATTGACTGCTCAGGTCTGTCACTGCTAGGGTATGAGTAAGTCATGGTGTGTGTGTCACAGGTCTTTCCATTCCTGACGGTTCAGCCCAATCCCTGAATTTTCTTAAAGAAGAGACCAAAGCCCAGAGAGAGATGGCTCCCCATAGCCACATGGTGGGAGAGCCAGGTCTAGAACCCAGGTTGTCCTACCTGGTGCCCACCGTCCCACAGCTTCATAGTGAAGGGCTTGCCTCCAGGCTCAAGGAATAACAGGTCCCCATCAGGACACATCTGCTGACAGCCCACTGCAGCCTGTGCTAGGCTCCTCTTCATTTTGCCACCTTATTCAGTTCTTCGAAGAAGCAACAGAGGTATGGAGTCCCAAGGTAATAGGTGGTACAGCTGGCGCTGGGTCCCAGGACCCCTGGCCTTCTCTTCCTCTCATACCCTAATCCTGGTGTTCTATGTGAGTAGCACCTACTTTTGATTTCATCCTGAGCCCATCTGAGGGTTAGTGGGTCCATGAGCAGGGCTCAGAGCAGCAGAGATACGGGGGTGGAGGTGGAGCCCTCCTCCTCCCAGGAGTAATCCTGGCAAATATCCCAGAGGTGGCGGCGGGGGATTAGAGGCAAGCAGGTGAGATGTCTCAGTTGGGCACTTCTATCTTGTGGAGGTCCCTATCTTAAACTGTCCCTGCCCGAAGGGAGGCACCAGTAGAGAAGGCAGAGAAGACATTGGGTGGGGGGTGGAGGGCTTAAGAAGACCCCTTCCTGCAACCATACCCACTCTGGGAGTCGGAGTCCTTAGAATGCAGAGGATACCCTTGAAACAGAGTTTAGACTCAGCCCCTGCCTCAGGCCAGCTGCTGAGAAATTTGGGGCTCTGAATTCCTGATTGTTGCAGGGGGCACGCCCGACCCACTTGCCGAGAAGGTGGATGACCTGCCAGCTAGACTAAAGGTGGAGGGGGCTTGAGGGTGTGTCAGGCCTTTGCTCTCCCCTCCGCCGAAAGTTCTCCACCATGTGTATTTTGGGGAAGGGAGGCTGGGAAGGGTTGTGAGACCTCACCAGCTACCACCTGCAAATGAGGTTAGTGCTGGCTAGGAAGGTGGCACCTGCTCAGCTGGGGTTGACACTGGGCAACCTTCTGTATCCCAATGCAGGCCAGGAGTTCTTCTTCTTCTTTTTTTTTTTTTTTTTTTTTGGCTGCCCTGTGGCATGTGGGGCCAGGGATCAGATCTGAGCCCTAGTTGGAGACCTAAGCTGCAGCTGCCACAACGCTGGATCCTGCTATGTTAGACCAGGGATCAAACTTGCATCCCAGAGCTCCCAAGATGCCTCTGATGCCATTGCACCACAGCAGGAACCCTGGAGTTCTGCTCAGAGGGCCTATTGGCTGTGGGTGGCAGGACTGGGGTGGGGCTCCCATGCCAGTGAGGAGGTGGTGGGGAGGCCGGCTCACAAGCTGCTTCTGCCATCTATCTAGCTGACCTAGGGTGGGACTGGTCCCTCTTGGGGCCTGAGTGTCCCTGCGGGGCCACAAAGTTTCACCTCAGTGCGGAGACAGACTATGTCTGGAGCGGCCCATCAGTTTAGGGCCCTTCCGGCCTGGCAGTGTTGAGAGGAATAACGAACGCTCTGAGTCACCAGGGCTGGGTCTGACATGCGTCATCTGAGATTGGAGATTGTTGTCCCATTTGATAGATGAGGAAACTGAGACTGAGAGAGGTTGATGAGTTTGTTTGAGGTCATGCAGAGCCAAGACACAAACCCACCCCATCTACTCTCAACTGTGGCACTAACAGCCTCAGTACCTGCCTCCTCATGACAGAGGAAAAGGTCCTGAGGCCCCCAACCCACCAAAGCCCCTGCCCTGTGAGAGCTGGATGATTGCACCTGCAGAGACCCCCCACACACACACCGGCTTTGGGGGCAGACTCCTTTCCTGCTGGAGTCTCCATTAGAGGAGCCTGGGCAGGGGTGGGAAGTCCTACGCATCCAGGGAGGCAGGAGCACTCAGCTAAAATTAGATTCTGGGATCCTTCGAGCTCCCGCATCCGTCCTTTCTTCCGTCCGGCAGCGGCAGCGAGCGGTGGGGAAGGCTGTTGTCAGAAGGCCAGGTCTGAAAGGAGCCTGGATATCAGCTCGCGCCCTCCCTAGGGCTCTCTGGCTCTGAGCTTCTCACACCCTCGCCTGGCCCTTGGCCAAAGGCCCCTGCCCTTGACTTGGCCTTGTGACCATCTATTGATAGCAGTGATTTCAAAGGGAGCATCGCCCCCCCCCCATACCACTCTCTACCCCTGGGGTTCTACCCAGATCCTTCCTCTCTTCCTTCCCTCCTCCCCTTTCCGGGTCTCCACCTCCCCTCTGCCTCCTGCTGACCCTCTAACCTCTGCTTCTCCTTTAGGGACAGTCCTGTCCCTCTTCATGGGCCTGCAGGCTCCATGGACTATTGTGATTACGAGGGGATGGGAACACACTGGGGACCAAAAAAGAGCCTCCCTCCCTGGTAAGTCCAGGCTATTTCTGGCCCCTGCTGTGCCCTCTGGGTCCCTGGATCCCTGGCACACAGCGGGGGGTTGCTGGGCCCCCTCCCAGGGTGCCAAGGTCCTGACCTCTGATTTCCCTGGAGAGCGGGTTCCCCTTATGGACTGTGGAGGGGGTGGGGGGAGCATGCCTCTCCCATCTCAGATCAGCCAGGGCTCAGATGGACTGACACTACCTCCATCTGGATGGGGACCTGGGAGCCTGGGTGTCCCACCCCAGCCCAGCTGTGGCTGTGGGGGAGGGAGCATGAGAGACTGCCTGAGCTTGCTGATTGGAGCCCCTGGACCCTGGGGTAGGCAAAGCTTAAACCCGGGCCTCCCATCCATCAGTGCAGGCTCCGCTAGGCCCCAGGGTAACCTCTGTCAGGTGCCACTTGGACGCAGCTGTCCCAGCAGCAAATCCAGGCAGGCTGTGGCCTCCCCACCACCTACCAGAGTTTGGTGGGCACAGGGCTGGTAGTTGTTTGATGCATTTCCTCAGCTGTTTCAGAAGCACTGGCCAGGGTCCAGAGGCTTGGGTCATGGTCCCGGCAAGGCTGCTTAGTTGCTGTGTGATGTTGGGCAAATCCCTTCACCTCTCTGGGCTCCAGATTCCTCCTGGTCAGGTGGAGTCTGACCACAGCATGGTTTAAACAATGTCCCGGCTGCTCCCCAGGTCTGGGCAGGGGCAGGGGATGGCGGGGACTGAGTCAGTGGTCTCCTGTGCCCACCTCACTCCTGTCTTTTTCTGCTTGTCTGTTCAGAAAGCAGCTCCCCCACCCTGTCCACCAGGCTTCATCCTCTGCCGGCACTTATGGCCTCCACCCCTTCCCACCCGAGGCTCAAGGCATGCCCCTCTCCCTGGCCTGGCCATGATACCTGTGACCCAGGGAAATCTAGGTGGTGCCATGAACTTCAGAAGGGCCAGCTTCTTTTTTTTTATTATTATTATTTTTTTTAAGGGCCACATCTGCAGCATTTGGAGGTTCCCAGCCTAGGGGTCAAATCAGAGCTTCAGTCGCCAGCCTACACCACAGCCACAGCAATGCCAGATCCCAGCTGGGTCTGTGACCTACACCACAGCTCTTAGCAACACTGGACCCTTAACCTACTGAGTGAGACCAGGGATTGAACCCACATCATCATGGATACTAGTCAGGTTTGTTTCAGCTGAACCACAGTAGGAACTCCAGAAGGGCCTTTTTTTTTTTTTTTTTTTTTGTCTTTTTGTCTTTTTGCTATTTCTTTGGGCGGCTCCCGTGGCATATGGAGGTTCCCAGGCTAGGGGTCCAATCGGAGCTGTAGCCACTGGCCTACGCCAGAGCCACAGCAACGCGGGATCCGAGCAGCGTCTGCAACCTACACCACAGCTCACGGCAACGCCGGATCGTTAACCCACTGAGAAAGGGCAGGGATCGAACCTACAACCTCATGGTTCCTAGTCGGATTCGTTAACCACTGCGCCACGACGGGAACTCCCCAGAAGGGCCATTTTGAAAGATATTCACCCAAGGCAGGCTGGGGGTTTGTGGGCGAGGGGAGTGGGCGAGTGCCTGGGGATGGCAGCAGTGAGCCTGTGCTGGACACTGTGTCTAAAGTAAGGCTGTGTTGGGAGTTCCTATCATAGAACAGTGGAAACGAATCTGACTAGGAACCGTGAGGTTGTGGGTTTGATCCCTGGCCTCACTCAGTGGGTTAAGGATCCGGCATTGCCATGAGCTAGGGTGTAGGTCACAAACATGGCTTGGATCTGGCATTGCTATGGCTGTGGTGTAGCCCGGAAGCTGAAGCTCTGATTTAGCCCCTAGTCTGGGAACTTCCATATGCCTCAGGTGCAGCCCTGAAAAGCAAATAAATAAATAAAGTAGGGTTGTGTCTAAAGTAAGGGAGTTCCTATCATGGCTCAGAGGGTTAAGAACCTGGCTAGTCTCCATCAGGATGCAGATTCGACCCCTGACCTCACTCAGTAGGCTAAGGATCAGGTGTTGCTGTGTCTGTGGTGTAGGCCAGCAGGTGCAGCTTTGACTTGACCCCTAGCCTGGGAACTTCCATGTGCCACAGGTGTGGCCCTAAAAAAAAAAAATAAAAATAAGTAAATAAATAAAGTAAGACTG
Organism: Phacochoerus africanus; assembly: GCF_016906955.1. Taxonomy (NCBI): domain Eukaryota; kingdom Metazoa; phylum Chordata; class Mammalia; order Artiodactyla; family Suidae; genus Phacochoerus; species Phacochoerus africanus. The sequence goes on from NC_062548.1 coordinate 49,601,714, forward strand.
GAAGGGGACTTGAGCTGGGTAGGGGAGGGGTGAGGTCTTCCAGGAGGGGCAGGCAGGGGATGGGGGCTCCTGGGGAACACATGCTTCCATGGGTTCATGTCCGACAATGACACAAGGAGACAATAGAGTTCCTGAAAGTAACTCCTGCTGCAGCCCCCTGTGCCCATCAGCCTCTCCATCAAGGGCAAGGACTCTTCTGCTTGATGCCTGTTTCTTGCCTAACAGCACAGCATGGTGTAGAGCAGGGCACAGGGACATTTGTTGAGCAAGTGTGTTTTCCCAGTGATCTGGGACAGCCTTGGGGCTTAGCTGCCCAAGGCTGGGAACCCTGCACTCTGGGAGTGCATCTCTCATTTGGTGTTTAACTCTCCTGTTTTGTTTTGTTTTGTTTTCCATAGTTTCCTAGAGAAATTCTGTTGGAAGATTCTATCCTGGCCTTGGCTGGGCTACAGGCAGGAGAACTGTCCCGTGGAGCTGGGGAAGCACCAGGTCATCCTAGGAGGCAGCAGCAGGGACCTGTCCCGGGCTGGGGAAGATGAGACAGGGCTGGATAGAGAGGGTGGCTGGCAGGGGGAGGGTCTGGTTGGGTCATCTTAGTGGCAACATGAACACAGTACTGGATTTGCAATCAAACCTTGCTCCATCACCGACTGGCTGTGTGGCCTCAAAGCGCAAATGTCCTTGTGCCTCCATTTTCTCATGTTTGTTTATTTATTATTATTATTACTGTTATTATTATTATAGCCACACCTGTGGCATATGGAAGTTCCTGGGCCATGGATTGAATCCACAGTACCAGGCTGGGGATTGAACCTACACTTCCGCAGCGACCTGGGCCACTGCAGTCGGATTCTTAACCCACTGTGCCACAGCAGGAACTCCTTTGCACATTTAAAATAGAATAATGTTAACTACCTTAAGATTGGAGATGTGTATTGAGAGGGAGACGATGATCCATCAACTGTCCTAGCAGAGTGTAGGAGGGCAGAGTGTGTACCGCGGATGACAGAGCTGTTATGATTACTCCTTTGGAAGCCCAAGTCCTCTCCAAGGTGAGCTGGCAGAAACACCTGTCCCCCAGGTGACCCTACCTCACTGCTCAGTGGCCTGATGGAAGGGAGGTGAGCTCTGTCCTGGAAGATGGCCTTATCCTGCACATGGAATCTTCTCTACCAGCCTTCCCTCGCCCTGTGCTTCCATGGGCTCCAAAGCTTTTCCCACTGAGATGCTTTCTCCAGGGAGGGGAATATTTTCAGGCAGATGCCTACACCCTTCATACAGTTCCTGTGACAGACATCAGCAGCCGAGCCCAGAACTCTCTCCACAAGCTGCAACAAGGCTGCAGGGAGTGCCAGGAAGCCATTGTCAAATGATTGCAGCTAGTGCACAAGAGGAAACCTATTTGCCCCTCATGTCTAGGGAGAACCTTGGCCTTGTTCTCCATGAGCAAGTGGAATAGGGCTACACAGCCTGATGTGAGGGGAGCCACTGGGGATGATAAAAGCCATCCTCTCTGGAGACTTCTAGGACTTCTGCACTGCTGCTGTAGTAGGGGGCACCCAGAGATCAAAAGGCAGATCCCTGGAGGACCCCAGAGTTTCTGAGAAAACTGCATGTGGAAGCATAGCTTCCAGCAGAAGGAAGGTCTGGGGAAGGCTGCTGGGGGTGAAGTTAGACAGCGTGGTGGAGATTGGGTGAGAGTGTGGGCTTCCTGGGCCAGCGTGCTTTGACCTGGGTCAGAGATGGGCAGGAGGAGTGAGAAAGAGATGCTCTTGGAGGTCTTACTGTCTCCAGAGTGTGTCAAGCAAGGCAAGGATGGTTCAAGAGTCACCCAGTCCCCACAGCAGGATGGCCTATTCTGCTGCTTGTGAGTCTGATGACCTGGTTTGAGCAGACCAGGCTTCCTGTATTCCAGGAGTGGAATTGGAGCCCCACTTCCCTTTACATGTATAGTGCTCCATAGCAAGGGGGCAATCAAGCAGCCCCCACCCATCAGTGTGCCTCATTGCAGTCCCTCCCCAACAGCACTTATCTCCCTTCTCTACAGTAAATTTTCTCCTGGGCACTTATCTGCAGCTAGCACACTGGACATTTCACCTATCCAGCTGCTCCTTGTCTTTGTTCCCTACTGGACTGAAGGTTCCTCCTCAAGAGCTGGGATATTTATCTGTCTTTTTCACTGCATATCCCAGGACTGCCAGTGCCTGGAAAAGAGTGAAAATGGAAGGGCTGGCCAGCCAGCTTCCCAGCATCAGTCTCCAGGGTGCTAAAATGTCCCAGGAGACAGAGTGAAATGAAGAAACCCACAGTTATTTGAACTCCTCTCGGGGAGGGAGGAATAATGAGCAGCTGTGGGCTGTTGGCTGAGCTGCCTTTTGGGAGCTGGGCTGGCAGGTCCCCCTCAGCACACAGAGTGGAGTGTGCAAGTTTGGGGCTGAAGGGAATTGCTGGGACTGTGGAGGTGGGCAGAGGCTGCCCCTGGTGACACACACTGCCCCCGACTCCCATCATGGCTGCAGTCTTGGGATGGACAGCTGGTCCAGGATAGGAAATCTGGAGGACACTGTGCTGAGCCTGGGTGAACAACACCTGGGTCCCCTCCTACCCTGCTCATGTTGTGCCCTGATCTCTGTGCTGGGCTTGGAGAGCCATAGAGAGAACCAACACCATCCTGCTCACAGGGAGCCAGGAGGGTCTAGTGGGCAGGGAAAGACCTCCAGCCCAAGCTAACAGAGCACTGAGGGATATCATGCAGCAGGGCTGGGCCTGGGTGGGGGCAGGAAGCCCAGAGGAGGCCTGCTGGAGGCCACCCTCCCGAAGATGGCTGGAGGCTGGTGTCTCAGGCAGGAAGGGGGGCAGAGGGAGGGAGCAGGAGGACCCTTCTCTCCAGGCTGTGGCTTGGGTGTGCGCTCCCTCACGTTCTGAGGTGTCTTCTGGCCCCAGGCTTCCCCCCTAGGGGCTGGGGACAGGGAGGGGTGAAGCCCAGGGCCAGCAGCCCTGTTCCAGATGCAGCGGACTAAAAATAAGTAGGGATGTCAGGGTCTCCAGGCTGCAGGAAGTGGGGAAGAGTGATGATGTGGGGGTGGGGCAGGGGTGGAGGGAGGAGACAAAGGGGCGGAGACACACTCACAGCTGGAGGCCGCCCTTGAGCTGGTTTGTTTATTTTCTGCTCTCTGTCCAGAAGCCTCTCAGGCTGCGGCTCCTCGGGTCTGGGGAGGGGCACTGGTCTCTGTGGACTTGTGGGGGTCCCCGCACTTGTGGTTACATGCCCAGCACCCCTTTTCCTATAAGCTCCTTTGAGACCCTATCAGTGGAGAGCAGGAGATGGGAACTGTGCAGGTGAAGGAGAAAGGACTTGTTGCTGAGGAGGAGGGAGCAGATGGATTGGGAGCTTGGGGTTAATAGATGCAGATTATTGCCTTTGGAATGGATAAGCAATGAGATTCTGCTGTGTAGCACTGGGAACTATGTCTAGTCACTTATGATGGAGCATGATAATGTGAGAAAAAAGAATGCATACGTGTATGTGTAACTGGGTCACCATGCTGTGCAGTAGAAAAAAAATTGTATTAGGGAGTTCCCGTCGTGGCGCAGTGGTTAACGAATCCAACTAGAAACCATGAGGTTGCGGGTTCGATCCCTGCCCTTGCTCAGTGGGTTAACGATCCAGCGTTGCCGTGAGCTGTGGTGTAGATCACAAACACGGCTCAGATCCCGCGTTGCTGTGGCTCTGGCGTAGGCTGGCGGCTACGGCTCCAATTAGACCCCTAGCCTGGGAACCTCCACATGCCGCGGGAACAGCCCAAGAAATGGCAGAAAGACAAAAAATAATAATAATAATAATAATAATGAATTAATTTAAAAAATTTTTAAAAATTGTGTTGGGTAAATAATTTTTTTTGTCTTTTTCTAGGGCCACACCCATGGCATATGGAGGTTCCCAGGCTAGGGGTCCAATCAGAAGTGTAGCCACGGGCCTTCGCCACAGCCACAGCAATGCCAGATCCAAGCTGCATCTGTGACCTACACCACAGCTCATGGCAACACCAGATCCTTAACCCACTCAGCAAGGCCAGGGATCGAACCCACAACCTCGTGGTTCCTAGTTGGATTCGTTAACCAGTGAGCCACAGCAGGAACTCCAGGTTAAATAACAATTTAAAAAGAAAGAAAAGAAAAGAAAAGGAGAGGAGAGGAGAGGAGAGGAGAGGAAAGGAAAAAGAAGGAAGGAAAGAAGGAAGGAAGGAAGGAAGGAAGGGACATGATTAGAAAGGAGGGAGAGCCTGAGCCTGGGCCGTCCCTGGGCCGTCAGATCACATCTCTTCCCTCTGTCTTGCAGGTGCAGAAACTGGGCCAGGAGGTGTGAGGACCTGTCACTTAGCCGGGATGCCTGGAGCCACAATCAGAGCCCAGGTCTCCCAAACTCAGGTCATGCTCCCTGTGGGTGGTGGTCGGGCAGCTCAGATATGGCACCACCACCAGCTACATGCCCTTGGAAGAAGGGGGAAGGGCACGCAGTGGGGAAGGGCTGGTCTGCAGTCCTGGTACCAGGTGGGTGCATGTGGAGGTGTGAGAGCAGGTTGGCAACAACTGCCCCACAAATTAGGGTTCACGTGACACCCACCTCAGCCCCCCTGCCTGCCTTCCAGGCCACTCAAGGACTTGGCTTGTCAGTGACCTGTATCCCCCTCTGCATTATGGGGGTTAGTAGTGGCTTTGTGGGGTAACCTGGTGAGACTGAAGCCCTCTGTCCCTTGGCTCAGGGGCAAGGCCAGTGCAGACCCCACCTCTCATCTGGTGCACAGCTCATCAGGGTGATAAGGACACAGCCCCTCATGTCCTGACTCTGGCCAGCCCTGCCTGGGGAGGGGCTCAGAAGATGCAGCCCCCTCTCACTCTGCCCAGGCTTCCCTGCCCTCCTTGGTGTACCAGCTCCCCTAGACCCGAATCCAGTGCACCCCCTACCCTCCAGCCCCATCCTCCTCCCTCCGCCTCCTCAGAAAAGCCTCTGTTGGCTTCTGACCATGCAGAGGCCATGGTCTGGTTGGTGCCCTGGTGGCTCTGTACAGGGCCATCTCACACCCCTGGGTGCCTGTAGCCTTCACCTTGGTGCCCCGCCCCCAGTCACAATCGTGAGTGTCAGGCCCAGGCCCTGTGCCACCCAAAATTGCAGGGCTTGGTGGCATGGGGGGAGGGGGACAGGGGAGTGAGTCCCTGGCTTGCATGGGGGCAGGGAGAAGGGAAGGGAGTTCTAGGCTGACCAGAATCTTGCAGGAGGGAACCTCCCTACAAGGATGGCAGTCCCCCTTTTTTTGGTCTTTTAGGCCCACATTGGTGGCATCTGGCAGTTCCCAGGCTAGGGGTTGAGTTGGAGCAGTAGCCGCCGGCCTACACCACAACCATAGCAATGCGGGATCCAAGCTGCATCTGTGACCTACACAGCAACATGCAGCAACACTGGATCCTTAACTCACTGAGCAAGGCCAGGGATTGAACCTGCATCCTCATGGATGCTAGTCAGATTCTTAACCCACTGAGCCACAAGGAGAACTCCCTATTCTATCATCTTGATTCCTCTTCCTCCCTCTCCTCTTCCTTTGTTTAATCAAGTCTGTTGATAAATTCTCTAAAAGGGCTAAAAAATCCTTAGCCCCGCCTCACCCACTACAGCTCTGTTCCATTAGTGATCTCTCTCTCTCAAGCACGCGCGCGCGCACACACACACACACACGTACTCGTGGTCCGTCCCCCTCACAGCTCCACTCCCCAGGGACAAGCAGCTTTGGGAGCCCTCAGCCCCTTGGCTCTCCTCTCCTGGCTGTTCCCCCCTCTCCCCACAATCTTTCTGGGTTCTAGGGGTTGTTTCAGGGAGATGTTGGAGCCTGGGTCTTGTCTTTGAGGAAGCTCCCTAAGGATGGATCTGGGGGGTGTTAAGAGGTCCCTGCTGTAACCCTGACGCCAGCCAGGCAGAGCTCTGAAGGCCTGTGAAAGGCCAGAGCCTCATCCTCCCAGAGGCCGGGTTACTAACAAACATGCCCTCCTGCTGAGGCCAAGCACGCACTTCCTGGCTGCCCTTTTTGCATCGCCCACCAGGCACCACCCCCAGCCCCCACTGCTCCCTGAGCTGGGCCGTTCCACCACCATCAGGCCTGGTGGCCTTGAGGTGGATGTCCATGTGGAGGCTCTGTGCATGTGAAGCCAGGGGCCCCACAGAGGGAGGCAGAAAGTACAGCTGTGTCTGCACAGGCTCCATCATGGGGGCTGCCCTTGAGTGCAGGGGGCCGGAGGGGAGCCTTGGTCTCTGAGGTCCTCAAGCTCCCAGCCTCAGGACCCCCATCAAACAGAGCCCAGGTCCTGCAGTCACCCTGCAGAAGCTCCCAATTCCTCAAATTCTGGGGTGTCCAGCAAGTTGCTTTTCCACCTGCCCTGATTCAACGAGGCCTGGAGCAGCCCATCAACAGGGCGCTGGGGTCGGTATGTGCCCTTGACCGAGTTGTTTCCTGGGGGAAGTCACATCTCTCAGCCTGTTTTCTCATGTCTAAAACAGAAGAATTAGAAGTTCCCGTCATGGCTCAACAGAAACAAATCTGACTAGTATCCATGAAGATCCTGGTTCAAATCCTGGCCTTGCTTGGTGGGTTAAGGATCCAGCATTGCTGTGACCTGTGGTGTAGGTTACACATGAGGCTTGGATCCCACATTGCTGTGGCTGTGGCGTAGGCCAGCAGCTGTAGCTCCAAATAGACCCCTAGCCTGGGAACCTCCACATGCTGTGGGTGCGGCCCTTAAAAAAAAAAGTCAAAAAAAAATCAAAGAATTATCTCAAGACAAAATGGGATGGTGTCTGTAAAGAGCCAGGGCCTTGAACAAAACATTTCCCCCCTGAAAATTCTATCTCTGATCCTTTCCACCTGAAAATTCTATCTCTGATCCTTTCCAGCAGGTGCTGGAGGGTGAGGTGTTCAGGGAGAGCCCACCTCTAGGCCTGCCCAGGTCCTGGGAAATCATCTGGGGAGAGCCTATGCTGAGCAGCAGAGCAGCCTTCAGATCCTGGCTTATTTGCTGTGTGACCCCAGCAAAGTTAATCAGCTTCCCTAACACATGTATTGCCATCTGAAAAATGAGGCTCCTGCTGTGCTTCACTCAGAGGATAGGGGAGAGTTGAGATGCTGAGATGCTGTCGCAGAGACAGTGCTTGTGTTGCTGTCAGTCTAGGCAGGATGGGGAGGAGGCAGGGGCTGGGGACAGGGCTGTGGCTCAGAAGGTCTGCCCTGTGGAGACTCTAGGACTGGAAAGGTCTCTGCTGGGCTGAGGCCAAGCTGAGGGTCTGGAATCGGGCAGGGGCAGATGGAGGCCCAAGATCCCTTCCCTGGGCTGCAGCACCAGCCAGAGCTGCTCCCTCTTCCCTCTGTTGTTCACCAGTAATTGCCCTAAATGCTACATCTGTTGTCATGACAACATATTACCCATCCTTAGGTAAAAGCCATTTGCATGGGAGTCAGGCTGTCTCCAGCAATCCCCACCCCTGCCCTGCCCTGCCAGGGCTTGCCCAGCTGGTCCCCCTCCCTCCTTCCATTCAGGCCTTTTAGGGAGGTCACTCCTGTTTTCTACATCTGCAGAATTTGTCTGTTTCTTTGGTCTTCTCTGCTCATTTTGGGTCTCAGTCCTCCTTCTCCCTTCCCTCATCCTCTTTCCTCTCTCTTTTCTCCTTCTCTTTGCTTTTCCCTGGATCCTGAGCCTCTTTCTTGGCTTCCCTCTGCGTCTGTCTCTCTCGCCCTCCTTTCCCCCCACCATTGGGTGCAGCAGGATAGGGTGAATGTGGTTGGGGGAGGGCCTGCTGGCTGGGCAGGTCTGAGGTGCCCAGGCCTCAAGAAGCCCATGGGAATCCCTGGTCTGGTGCGAGGTGAGCCCGGGTAGGCAGGCCCTGGGAGCCTCCAGCCTGTATGGTGTGTGGTCTCGAAGGCCTCCAACTGCTCCTGAAGAAGTGTAGGCCAAAGGAGCTGTCTTTCCTCCTCCACCCCCAGCCCCTGCCTTCAGCCTCTCTGGATCTGGGGCTCCTCACACGCTTATAGAGTGCTTAGCACTCGCTCAGCACGAGGCTCAGGGCATCCACAGAAGAAGCTTTGCAATGGCTCCAGGAGGTAAGTGGCATTACTTCATTTTACAGGCCAGGAAATGAAAGATCAGAGAGGTTAAGCAACCTGCTTGAGGCTGCACAGCTGGTCAATAGACAAGGCAGGATTTGAAGTTCCAGTCCACAGCTGATGCTCTTAACCATGGTGCTCTAACAATGATACTGAGTGTTCACTATTCGCTGGGCACTGTGCATTTCATCACAATTGGAACTCTTGTAGCTTTCACAGCAACCCTACAGGTTGACCATGAGCATCTATTTTACCAACGAGGGACTCAGGACACAGAGGGGTCAAGTACCTCTCTCAAGGTCATGTTGTCTTCAGGCATGTCAGGCAGGATTTGAACCCAGGCCTTTCTGCCTCCAGGCCCTGGGCTCTTAACTCTGAGAGCTGCTGTCCCCTTCTTCCTCTCCTGTGGGGAGGGGGCTGCAGCAGAGCGGGGACTGCATCTCAGGGACAAGGACATCATCCAAGTGTCTTCTCCTCCTCCCTGATCCCCTGTAAAGTCCCCTCCAGGCACTGCAAGGGACATTTTGGGGGGGAATCAGAGGAAGAAGCCACATCATGCTAGGCAGGCACATTGTCTGCTCCTTTGCAGGGTTCTGTGCAAGTGAGAGGAAAGCTCCAGGTCACTAGGAGAGGCCCCCAATCCCACAGCTCCCAGGCAAACCACAGCACAGTGCGAGCACCCCCAGGGCTCCTGTCACTGGCCCAAAACCCCCAGGATTGCAGGCGGTAGGAGGGCCTGCCTGCAGCTGGGGGCCTGAACTGTCACAGGCCTGAGCCGGCCTCTCGACGCGCTCTCTTGGCCCAAGTCAGCCAGGAACATCCATGGCCCTTCTTGCCCTGTTGCTCTGGTCCCCAGAGAGCAGCTTCAGCTTGGAACACACTGTCCCAAGTGTGGCTGACGGGATGATGGAGAGGCGGGTTATTTTTAACAGCGGAGACTCATGGACAGAGTCTTTTCCAGGCCAGGGAAAGAGACATCCCGAGAGGGTGGGGACCAGGACTCAAGGTCCTCCCCTGCTCCCGCCCTCCTGCTCCTTCCCCCTCCCTCCTAGGCCTAAGAGCCCGAGGACTTTTCCCCTCACTGAGCAGAGGGTGGCTGCCACCTGGCTGTCAACCCCAAGGAGGGCCGGCAGGGGTGGGAGCCACAGAAGTCCTTCCCCCACCAGCCCGGAAGCTACAGGGCTGGGAGCCGATCAGGGCCCCTGCCACCTCCAGACTTCAAGGCGCCCAGGCCTGGCCTGGCCTGTTCTGTCCAGCCTTTTCTGTGCCTCTGAGGGAAATGGCTCCTTCTCCAGACCCAGGCTATTCTCAGCTCCAGCTGGAACCTACAGAATGTTGAAGCATGACCCCAGGCTTCAGACACCTCAGAGCTCTTCCACCTCACCGCCCCCCCACCCCGGTTGCTGTATATTGGGTCCTGCAATGAGCCAGGTGCCTGCTGAGCACCTGGCCTGCCTTCCATCGTCTCTGTGAGGGTGGAGCTGTCTTACCTACCCACGTGTGGATGCCAAATTGTTCAGGTCTTGTAATGACCCTTTCCTGCCCTCCTGTGTGACTTTTGAAGGACACACCATCCTGTGTCACCAGGGTTTCTAGGGGGAGCAGCATGTAGCTGAGGTGAGACTCGGGCTGGGAGGCCAGGACCTGGCTTCCAACCTGCTCTGCTGCTGTGTGTGTGTGGGACCTGTCCCCCTGCCCCCCTCGCCCCCGGGGCCTGGGACTTCTCATTGAGGCCCAGACAGTATGGGAAAAAAATGTTCCCTATGACCCTTCTTGCCAGATGCCCAGGCTGAGTCCACGCCAGTGTTCATGCCTGACCAGCCAGGTCAGGGAGACAGTCGCTGGATGAATGCACCAGTTTTAACGCACTCTCCACTTCTGGCACAACCCCTTTCCATTCTGCACTCAGAGGAGCCTTTTTAAAGATCACTCAGGTCTAAAAAAAAGAAAAGAGTTCCCGTTTTGTCTCAGCAGGTTAAGAACTCGACACAGTGTCTGTGACACAGGTTCGATCCCTGGCCTCCCTCAGTGGGTTAAGGATCTGGTGTTGCCAAAAGTTGCTGTGTAGGTCACAGATGTGGCTTGGATCCCGCATTACTGTGGCTGCGGCATAGGCCAGAGGCTGCAGCTCCTATTCGACCGCTAGCCTGGGAACTTCTATATGCTGTGGGTGCAGTACTGAAAAGGGGGAAAAAAGAAAAGGATTACAATCCAATGACTGTTTCTATATATGTACACAACCCAGATCAAGGTGCAGAGTATTTCTTTCACTTCAGAAAGTCTCTTCTCCCCCTTCTCAGTCAATATTCCCAGGAGAAAACATCATCCTGATTCCTGCCACCATAGATTAGTTTTGTCTGTTCTAAAACTTTCATATAAAAGTAATCAAAACATAAATGCTCTTTTATGTCTGCCTTTTTTTTTTTTCTCAATATAATGTTAGGGAGAGTGATCCAGTCTTAGTACTGGTTCAATACCTCTTATCCATTCCCTCTTGATGGAATTGTGGATGGTTTCCAGTTTTTGGTAACCATGAATAAAGCTGATATGAATGTTCACAGATATGTCTTTTGGTGGACACGTGAGCCCATTTCTTTTGGATAAATATCTAGGAGTAGAATTACTGGGTCAGGATGTCCTGTCGTGGCTCAGTGGTTAACAAACCCAACTAGTAACCATGAGGTTGCAGTTTCGATCTCTGGCCTTGCTCAGTGGTTAAGGATCTGGTGTTGCCAAGAGCTGTGGTGTAGGTCACAGACGCAGCTCGGATCCTGTGTTGTGGCTCTGGCATAGGCCAGTGGCTACTGCTCCGATGCAACCCCTAGCCTGGGAACCTCCATGTGACTCAGGTGCGGCCCTAGAAAAGACAAAAAAAAAAAAAAAGAATCACTGGGTCGTAAGATAGGCAGATATTTGCTTTAGTGGATACTGCCAAACAGTTTTCCAAAATTATCCTACCAATTACATTTCTATTGACTGTAGTTCCAGTTACTCCACATTCTCACCATCACTTGATGGTATCAGTCTTTTTCTCAGTCTGGTGAGTACATAATGATATCTCCCTCTGTTTTGTTTTGTTTTGTTTTGTTTTGTTTTTGGGTTTGGTTTTTTTTGTTTGTTTATTTATTTATTTATTTTTGTGTGTGGAGGTTCCCAGGCTAGGGGTGGAATTGGAGCTGTGGCTGCTGGCCTACTCCACAGCCACAGCAACACCAGATCTGAGCCACGTCTGCAACCTACTCTACAGCTCACAACAATGCAGGATCCTTAACCCACTGAGAAAGGCCAGGGATCGAACCCACAACATCATGGTTCCTAGTCAGATTCGTTTCCGCTGTACCACAATGGGAACTCCTTCCTTCTGGTTTTAATTTGCATCTATCTGTGGACAAATGTTGAACATCTTTTCATGTGCTTATTGGCCATGTGGATATCCTCTTTTGTGAAGTGTCTCTTCAAGTCTCTTGCCCATTTAAAAAATTAGATTTTTTAAATTGATTTATAGGTATTCTTTATAGACATTGACTAGAAGCATTATGTCAGAAGATATATTTTGGAGATAAAATTCATATAGCAAAATTAACCATTTAAAAGTGTACAATTCAGCAGCATTTAAGTATATTCATTTTGTGCAACCATCAGCTCTATATTGTTCCAAAACATTTTGATCTCCTAGAGGGAAACCTTATGCCAAGAAAGCAGCTGTTTCCCATTTTCCCCTTCTGTCAGTCCCTGGCAAACACTAACTTACTTTCTGTCTCTATAGATTTATCTAGTCTGGATACTTCATAAAAATGGAATCACACAATATGTGACATTTCATGTCTGGCATCTTTCACTGAGCATATTTTTTTCTAGGTTCATCCACATTGTAGCAGGTATCAGAACTTTGCTCCTTTTGGGGGGGTATTTTTATTTTGGGGGGGGGGGGGCTGCACCCACAGCATATGGAAGTTCCCAGGCTAGGGGTTGAATTGGAGCTGTAGCTGCCGGCCTACTCCACAGCCACAGCAACTCGGGATCTGAGCCGCATCTGTGACCTACACCACAGCTCACGGCAACGCCGGATCCTTAACCCACTGAGCGAGCCCAGGGATTGAACCTGCGCCCCCATGGGTGCTAGTCAGGTTCGTTTCCATTGAGCCATGATGGGAACTCCAACTTTGTTACTTTTAAGCTAATTGCTATTCCGCTGTATGGGTATGTCACATTTTGTTTATCTGTTCAGCAGGAGATAGACATTTGGGTTGTTTTCACCTCTTAACTATTGTGAATCCTACTCTTATGAACATTTGTATAGCTGTTTTCAATTATTTTGGGTATAATACCTAGGAGTAGGTTATATGGAAAAATCTATATTTAGATTTTTGAGAAGCTGCCAAACTGTTTTCTAAAGCAGCTGCACCATTTTACAATCTTATCGGCAATGTGTGAAGGTTCCAATTTCTCTATATCCACAACAACAGTTTTTATTGCTCATTTAAAAAATTCTGGCCAGTCTAGTGGACGTGAAGTGGTATCTTATTGTGGTTTTGATTTCCGTCTCCCTAATGTCTAGTGATATCGAGTATCTTTTCATGTTTTTTTTTTTTTTTGCCCATTTATATATCTTCTTTGAACAACTGCCTATTCAAGTTCTTTGTTCATTTTTTAGTTGGACTATTTGTTTTTTAATTATTTAGTTGTAGGAATTCTTTGTGTATAATGGAAACTAGACTCTTACTGGATCTGTATTTGATTTGCAAATACTTCTTACCATTTTGTAGGTTTTATTATTTTTACTTTCTTGGTGGTGTCCTTTGATGCTAAAATTTTTTAAATTTTGAAGTCTATTTCTCTATTTTTTTTTTTCAGGGCTGCACTCTCGGCATATGGAAGTTCCCAGGCTAGGGGTCTAATCAGAGCTGCAGCTGCCTGCCTATGCTACAGCCATAGTCACAGCAAAGCCAGCTCCAGGCCACCTCTTCAACCTACACCACAACTCATGGCAATGCTGGATCCTTAACCCACTCAGCAAGGCCAGGGATCTAACCTGCATCCTCATGAATACTAGTTGGGTTCGTTTCCACTGAGCCACAATGGGAATTCCCTGCTTGTGCTTTTGATGTCATATCTTAGAATCTGTTGCCAAATCCCAGGTCATGAAGATTTACTCCTGTGTTTTCTTCCAAGAGTATTATAGTTTTAGTGCTTACATTTGGATAATTGATCCATTTTTAATTAATCTTTGCACATGCTGTGAGGTAAGGGACCACCATTGTTCTTTGGCAAGTGGATATTCAGTTGTCCCAGTATCATATGTCGAAGAGACCCATTCTTTCCTCATTGAATATTCTAGGCTCCCTTGTTGAAAATATAATTAACTATAGACATATGGGAGTTCCCATTGTGGCTCAGTGGTAACGAACCCGACTAGCATCCATGAAGATGTGGGTTTGATCTCTGACCTCACTCAGTGGATTAATGATCTGGCATTGCCCTGAGCTATGGTGTAGGTCACTGACATGGCTTGGATCTGGAGTTGCTGTGGCTTTGTTCTAGGCCGGCAGCTGTAGCTCTGATTTGACCCCTATTCCATGTGTTGAGGGTGGCCCTAAAAAGACAAAACAAAAACAAAAAAAAAAACCCAACCATATATATACATACACACATGCACATATGGATTTATTTCTGGACTCTCAGTTCTATCCTATTAGCCTATCTTGATTGTTAGTGCATTTTTTTTTTTCCCTGAAGAAGTCAGGCTTATCTTCCTTGCATTGGCTGTTCCCTTTGCCTGGAATGCTCTTCCCATCAGTGTCACATGACTCCTTTTTATCATGAAGACTTTCTGCAAATATCTCCTTAGAGAAGCCTCCCCTTATCACCTTCTATCACCTACATTGTTTTATTCTCCTTATAGTACTTACTTTCACTTGAATTTGTAACCTCTATGAGAGCAGAGTCTTCTGTTCTAGTTACTGGGCACATGGTGCCTGCACATAACAGGTCCTTAAAATATCATTGAATGAACAGCCCCTGTTGCCTAGCCTGGAAAGCCTTTCCTCACCTCTCCACTGATTTAAATACCCCTCATCTTTTAAGATGCCAGCCAAATGCCATCTCCTCCCTGGAGCCCTCCCAGTCTGTGCCAGCTGAACTGTAGGCTCCTCTCCTCTGTTATGGGGAAGACTGACAGGTGGGCCTCCTGCCACTAGACTGGAAGCTCCTTGAGGGCAGGCCCCACCTCTGCACCCACCTGTACCTCATAGCTCACGCAGAGTGGGCCCTTGCCATGGACAGGCTCTGGGCCTGACTCTGGTCTGAGTACAGAGGACTGGAGTGAAGACAGATTTGGGTGAGAGACAACCTTGGGTATGTGGAAAGTAACATAATGTCTTTTCTATCAAAGGAAATCTTGGGAGTTCCCGTCGTGGCGCAGTGGTTAACGAATCCGACTAGGAACCATGAGGTTGCGGGTTCGGTCCCTACCCTTGCTCAGTGGGTTAATGATCCGGCGTTGCCGTGAGCTGTGGTGTAGGTTGCAGACGTGGCTCGGATCCCGCGTTGCTGTGGCTCTGGCGTAGGCCGGTGGCTACAGCTCTGATTCAACCCCCAGCCTGGGAACCTCCATATGCCATGGGAGCGGCCCAAGAAATAGCAACAACAACAAAAGACAAAAAAAAAAAAAAAAGGAAATGTTGGTTACTCCATTTTGCTCAGATTTCAGCTGAAATGCCTTCCTGCGACCCCCTCCTCTTTACATCTTTTCCCAGCAACAATTTGTTTCAATTGGCCAACTAGGAAGAATGTGCGCCCTGACCTGACCAACGGGAAGGGGACAAGTGCATCACCTGCCTTGGGGATAAATAGGGGAGGGTCCTTTGTTCAGCACATGGGCTTTTTGAGAACCCACACCCTTCTGCAGAAGTAAAGAGCCTTGTCGAGATCTCCCCACATTCATGTGCCTCCTTTTTCGACACTGAACATCCGAGCCGTGTCCCCAACAGATAGAAGGATAGGAGCTGAGAGGCAGTCCTAGAGGATGTCACAGTGTTTAGCCTCAGCATCAGGGATGATGACTGTTCTCAGGTTAGAAATGTGAAAGCTAAGTGGGGGGCCAGGTGTGGAGATCAACAATGAGTTCTGTTTTCTACTACTTGACTTGGAGGCAAAGTGGATGACAGAGGGGCCCCCGAGGCTGCCAGTGTCCCTGGCAATTGGGGCGGGAGGTGGTAGAGCCAGTCTGCCCCACCCCACACCTCCCCACCCCCCAAACTGCCAGTCCAGATCTGGTCTATGCGGTGGACATGGGATCCTCCCAACCTGGAACGTTAGGCTCTGTTACCCCATTCACAACAGGAAACTGAAGCTCAGAGAGTTCAAGCGACCTTCCCCGGGGCACACAGCTCCTAAACTGGAAAGCTGGAAGGCGCACCAAGGTCTCCCAGTCCAAGAGGCAGCCTGTGCCAGCAAGACTAGTACCACAGGAGTTGCTTCTTCAAGGAACTGCCTTGGACCTCTGTTCCAGCTGAAGGCAGAGATGAGGCTCACATATGGAGGAGGTGGCACACTTCAGGCACCTGTAGAAGCTGTTTGTGAAGGAATAAGAACATCAGCAATTTTCATGTAAGGCACAGGCTTCAAGATAACACCTCGTCAGTCTTAGTGGTTGGAGTGAGTAGAGATCCTGAGACAGCCCTGGGCCTCCCTTTGGCCTTTTCACACCTCTTTCCTGTCCTCTTCCTCAGCCCCTCCTAGTCTTCCCCTCCCCGCTTCCACCGGGTGAGCTGGGGGTGGGGTGGGGGCGGGGAAGAGCCCATTTGCAGGTAAACCTCTCAGCTGTCAGCCTTCCCTGCTCCCCTTGGAGTCCCAGGGCTGCTTCTGCCAAAAGAAGGGAGCCATCTGGTTTCAGAGTGTGTGTGTGTGTGTGTGTGTGTGTGTGCGCACGCGCACACACACATGCATGCTGAGATTATACATCCTCTGCGCCCCAGGACCAGCCCACTGTGTGCAGGTCCCTTAGACAGAGGCTGATTTCCTCGAGGTTACTCCTGCCTCCCATTTCCTCCCCTCCAGCGAGATGAAGCCCTGAGCCCACCTATCAGCCGGGTATCCCCCTCCCAGACCTGAGCAACAGGCTCTGTCTCTGGACATTGCTGCCCCTACCAAGGAGTCAGAGCGTCCCTTCCAGAGAGGGATGAGCGGTGGCTGGAGCCGGAGAGCCATGGGAAGGAAGGACAGAGGGTTGAGAAGAGGCAGGAGGGGAAGAGGAAGCAATTCTGGCTCTGCCCCCCTCAACCCCCACTTCACTGCCCCCCCCCCCCCCCCCGCCAGCTGTGTGACCTCAGGCCAACTCTCTCCCCTCTCTGGGCAACTGTCCCTCCTGGGGGATTAGGGAAGAACAAATGGTCAATGCTCTCAAGGTCATTCATGAAGATGAGGTGAGATAATACAAATCAAGCTGGAGAGCAGGCCTGCCAGAAGTCAGCACTGGGGATGGCAGTGACGGTGGCCATGCGGTCAGCTGGGAGGCCTGGGTGTGGAGTGGGGACAAGAGAGGGAAGGGCCAGCCACTGTGGTCAGGGTTGGGGGCTGGCAAAACTCCACGGGGGCCCTCCCACATCCCCTTGAGGAGTCTGGAGGGGGCCGAGGGGAGGAGTGAGTCTAGGGACAGAGGAAGGAGAGGTTGTCACCAGGTAGCATAGGGGCAGGAAGGGGTGCGAGGAGCTTTACAGGACCTGGCACCTGGGCATCAGGTGGCCCCTCTGCATCAGGAAACATATGTCGTTCTCCCCAGTCTCTGAAAAGCCAACTCCCCACCTGCCCCACCCACTCTTCCCTGGGGAGCCCCCAGCCTCTCCAGCGGCCTCACCACACCCACCCCATCTCCACTGCAAGGCCCTGGCCTAATGAGGCTGCTGGGTGGTGGTTTCCTGCAGGGCACACTCAGCCTGGGTTAATGGCTACTTGCTGGCCCCAAGTGATGTCCTGGGCACCTGCAATGAAGCAAATGTGGCTATTGGTCCCTTTGCCCCTGCAGCTCCCAGATGCTCACAATAGAATTACAGCCTCATAGCCACCCTCCCAGAGCCAAGGCGGCCTTCAGCTGCCCTCGGGATGGGATGGGCGTCCTGTCCAGGGTCCCCATGGGGACTGTGTGTCTGAGGCTTTCGTGATGGGCTGGGGTAAAGGAGGGTGAGTACCAAAGCAGGGGCCAGAGACTCAGCTCTGGGTCACCAAGGACACTGGGCTGCTCTCTTGACCTCCTGGCTGGGCTTCCTTCCCCCTCTTCCACCACCTCCTTCTTGGTGGCCTTATCTCTTTGGAGCCCAGACTTGCCCATGGCACTTCACTGCTTAGAGCTTGTCAGTGGCTTCTCACTGCCCAGGACAAAGTCCAGATCTTGGCTGGTGCTGGGGCCTCACCTTCAGCCTGCAGCCCTCCAGGGTTAGTTCTCCCTCACCCCTGGGTCTGAGCCATCCCAGCTATTGCCATGCCCCCAAGGTGCCCACTTCCACTAGGTAAGTGGGAGGTGGAAGCCTCTGGTTAAGGACTGGGTTCAAGGTCAATTGCTCAGGGGTGAGCCATCCATGCTCCTGACATCCTTGGGCTCCTCGTCCTCTGGAGCACCCATTAGGCCACATTTCCCAGCCCCCTTGACTAGGGAGGAGTCAGACCAGTGGAAAGGGGACAGGAGAGACACATGCCACTTCTATTTGGCCCACAAAAGTCCCCCCTGCAACCCTCTACTCAGTTTCCCTTCTTCAGCAACCTCGAACTAAAGGTCAGGACTGAATAGAGCCTGGATCTCTGAGTCATCCCACAGAAGAGAGCTACCTGACTCACACGGGCCTGTGATGTGAGCTATTTGAGCTAAGCCACAGAGATTTGGGGGTTCTTGTTATAGCAGGGAGCCCACCTTGACTTATAAAAATCTTAGGAGAAACTGTGGGCAAGTCTTGTACCGTAAAACTCAGTTTTCTCATCTGTGAAATAGGACAACAATACCACCCTCACAGAATTACAGAGTGAGGTAGCGTCAGGCGCGTGGCACATTGTAAGCTCTATTTGAAGCTATTGGACATCGGCGCTCAGCCTGGGCAGGTGCAGTTCCCTCTGCTTGGCCCTTCTCCCTCACCTTCTCCACTCTGGGCCTCATGACTCAGAAAGAGCCTCAGATTAAGGGCTCCCCTGCCTGGGCTCTGTAGCCCTCAGACACGCTCTGCAGGTGCTCTCTTCACTGCACCATTTTCAGTTGTTTGCCAGCCTTTCTTTCCTGGACTGGGCATTGCCAGCAGCCTGCGTGGAGCCTGACACCAAGCAGGACCCACAAGTGGCTCTTTGGTTTGTAAAACGAGGCTTGCCTGGACTGTCTCTCAGGCTAGGCCTGAGTCGAGAAGGTGGTTGTGGCCGACATGGGAACGACTTTTGAAAAAAATGGACAACCATCTCCAAGACTCTCAGGGGTCAGTTCCCTGATCCAGAGGACCCCCACCTCCCGCCCTTGCACCCTGATTCCCAGGCTTGTCCACTGAAGCTCTCTGCCAACCTTGGCTCTCTTTGTCTCTGTGGACTCAAGATGGCAGCTGCCAAGGCCACTAGCCCCAAGCAGAACCCAGGTGAGGCCTGTAACCTCAGATTCAAGCCAGCTGGGGGTGCCTACTGGCTGCAGCCCCACTTGGCCCTCCCTCATTTCCTGTATCTTCTACTTCTCTCCTCCGAACGGGTGAGGGGGTGTGGCTGCCTCCTTGGTCCCTGGAAGAATGGGGCAGGGTGGAAAGGGCGCTGAGAATGCTGCACTCAGGAAGGCCTGTGCTTTCAGGTTCAGTTGTGACCTAAGCCTGTGAAACAACAGGAGGCCAGTCAGTGCCCCCCACCCCTCCACCTGCTACCACCGCCTCCAGTGTTTTGAGGAAGTGGTGGGGGGGGATCCGGGGAGCGGGGGGAGACCCTTCCTGGGGCCGTCGGATGTGGGCTGGGCCTCGAAGCTACGATTCCCTCCAGCATCCCCTCTGCCTCCTTCGTGGATGCTTCAGCTGCCAGGTAGAGCCTGAGAGGAGAGGACAGTGAGCCCCAAGGTCTTTGTCCACAAGGTGGTTCCAGTTTGCTGCGGGGTGGCAGTTTACTCCAGGTGGAGCCCCAGTTTCCAGCTGATCCAGCTGGGTGATGATGCTCTGCAGGGCAGGAATCAGCCACCTGAGCCAGCGATGGCCTGTGGCTCCTGTCCCCGAGAGAGCTCTGTCCCTCAGCATCTGGCCTGCTCCTCTCTAGTGATGTTGGCATGGCCCACAGCCACTTCACTCCGTTCTGGGTCCTGCATTTCCACCAATTGTCACAGCTGCAGCACTTCTCCATGTTTGTCATTGTTTTTAGGCTCTGTTTTAAACAACTACCATTTATGTAACTGTTCTATTATTTGGGGAAACTTAGGTGGCTTCTGGTTTTCCAGCACTACAGAAAATGCCGCATGGAACATTTTTGAGCAGAATGCTTTCTGCTGCATGAACATGGCTCTCTGGGCGAGATTTCCAGAACGGGAGCTGTGGGCTCAAAGGGCTGCAGTGTTTTGAGTCAGAACACCTCTAGTGGGGCGGCCCTCATAAATGACCTGGTCCTTCCATCCTTGAGACAAGGAGATGAGCTCCAGAGAGGGGAGGTGGCCTGGTCAAGGTGACTGGCAGGTTTGAGGTCTGCTGGGCCCAGAATCTGCTGCTACTTCCTCTCCTTGAAGATTTGTGGTCTGGAAAAGAGGACCAAGCTGCTGCAAATGCTCCTTCAAGGAGTTTTGTGTGTGTGTTTTTTTAATCTTTATTAAGATATAGTTCACATATTGTCATATCTCTTTACTGAGATATAATCCATACTATACTATATAATTCACCCACTTAAAGGGCACACTTTAATGGCTTTTAGTATGTTCACAGAGTTATACAATCATCACCACAATCAATATTAAATGGTTTCCATCACCCTGAAAAAAACCCTTTATCTGTCATATCCCCAACCTCCTACTCCACTTCCTACTCCCAGCCCCTGGCAACCACTAAATTACTTTGTGTCTCTATGGATTTGCCTATTCTGGACATTTTGTAGAAATGGTATCATACAATATGTGACCTTTTGTGATTGCCTTCTTTCACTTAGCATAATGATTTCAAGATTCCTCGGAGTTGTAGTTGTCACTACTTCACTCTCATTTATGGCCCAATAATACTTCCTTATATAACTATATCATGCTTTGTTTATCTACCCATCAGTTGATAAACATTTGGGTTGTTTCAACTTTTTGGCAGCCTGGAGCCTGCCTGGCCCTTGGGGGAGGCCTCAAGCCACTGGCAGGGCTTCTCCTGGGGTGCTGACCCACCAGCTCTGGTTCCAAAGAGCCTTTGCCTCACAGCCTGCAGGGCAGTGCCAGGAACCTGCCTCCCATGGCTCCATGTCCCTAGAGTGTGGGTGAGGGCATGAAATGAAGTACTTCCGGGGAAGGCTGGAATTCAGCTGGAGGATCTGAGGCCGGAGCTCTGAGAGCTGCTGCCCTACAACAAGCTGAATCTAGCACCCAGCACAGGTTTATTTATCAGTCTCTTCTTTCTTTCTTTCTTTCTTTCTTTCTTTCTCTTTCTTCTTTCTTTCTTTCTTTCTTTCTTTTCTTTCTCTCTTTCTCTCTTTCTCTCTTTCTCTCTTTCTCTCTCTCTCTCTTTCTTTCTTTCTTTTCTTTCTCTCTTTCTCTCTTTCTCTCTTTCTCTCTTTCTCTCTTTCTCTCTTTCTTTCTTTCTTTCCTAGATGAGCATGCCCTGTGCACTGAGCCCTGTGCTGGGATGAGGTCCTTGGAAAACCATGGTCTGCTGGGGACATGGCCTGTAACCAAACCCTGGTGACATAGGGTAATACTTCTGGAATCCAGGGTCACTCAGGGTCACAACCCAGAGAGAAGGGAAACCAAAAAATGGGAGAGGAGGAGGATGTCAGAAACTCCTTGGCTATTTATATACTTGGAATGAATAATCTGGCAATGAAATTAAGAAAAATCCTTCCATTTATTACAATTGCCTCAAAGAATAAAACACTTAAGAATAAATGTAACGAAATACTGAAAACTAGAAAGCATGGTTGAAAGAAATGAAAGAAGGTCTAAATAAATGAAAAGACATCCTTATTCATAGATCAGAATGTTTAATATTGTTAATATGGCAATACTCCCCAAATTGGACTACAAATTCAATGCAATCTCTATCAAAGTTCCAGTTGGCTTTTCCGAAAAATTGAAGAGCTGATCCTGATATTTATATGGAAATGCAAAGGACCCAGAATAGCGAACAAAGTATTGAAAAAATTGGAGGGTTTCTGATTGCAAAACTTACTACAAAGTTACATAAACTAAGATTGGGTGGCACCAACATAAGCTTACATTCCAATCAATAGAATAGAATTTAGAATTTAGAAATAATCTCTCCCGTTTATAGCTAATTAATTTTTGACAAAGATATTGAGACAGTTCAATGGGGGAAAGAAGAGTCTTTTCGACAATTGGTATTGGGACTGGATATTCCTATGTAAAGAATGAATTTGGATCCCTACCTCATATCATATGTAAATATTGATTCAAAATAGATCAAAGATTTAAATGTAAGTCAAAACAACAAAACCCATAGACGAAAACATGGACATAAACCTCATGACATTGGAGTAGGCAGTTGTTTCTTAGATATGACCCCAAGAGTAAAAGCAACCAAAGAAAGTATTGATAAAATAAATTTATTTTTTAATAAATTAAAAAAAAAACACCCTGTGCTTCAAAGGATATTATAAGGGGAAAAGACAACCTAAGAACCCAGGGAGTGGTGGATCCCCAGAGGCCCCCTGTGATGTCCTGCACACTTGTGAGTGATGGCCCTGAGGGTGGCCATGAAAACCTGACTAGTGATATGATTTCCATTTCATTAGTTCAAAACAGAGTGAGGCTCAGACACAGGGCAGGCGATCATGGGGCAGAGGGCTGCTGCAGGCAAGGGTCTTCAGCAGGGCACTCTGTGCTGTGGGAAGGGACATCCTCAACAATGCTTACACCTGCCATGTAGCATCAGCCAGGTGTCAGGAGCACCCCCGGCCCTGAGGATCAGGATAAGAGGGCCGTGAACCCCAATCCATGGTCTGTCCACCACGCTTCCCAATTAGGCTGGTATTTGGTCCATATCACAGGTCCTTAAGAAGCCCCCCTCACATGAAGCATCATGGGAGCAGTGGATGCTTCTGAGCAGCTGGTCATCCAGGTCCTTCAGAGCAAATAACTTTAAAATGATGTTTTGGGAATTCCTGCCATGGTGCAATGGTTTAACCATCTGGCTCTTCTCTGTGGAAGTGCCCTTTAAATCTCCTGCTGGGTGTAGCAGATTAAGAGTCTGGCATCGTTCACAGCTCTGGCTTGGATTCTGTCCTTGGATTACCAACTTCCATGGGCTGTGGGCACTGCCGAAAAAGAAAACATATAAATAAATAAGTAAATAAATAAATAAGTAAATAAATAAAATGATGCTTTGGACAACACCAGATGTGCCCTTGGGGGCTCCTCAATTACCCCCTCCAAAGCAGCTCAGCTCACATCCCTCCCACCCCACCCTCCCACTCTTCCCTCCTTCTCCCTCATTTCCCACCTTGTCTGTGAGGATACCACCTCTCTTATCTCCTGCCACCTAAGCCTGCCTTCTTTGAAACACTGGCTCCTGCCTTGGCAGGTTGCAAAGACTTTTTCAAACAGGTACATCCTTTCCTTCTTCTCATCACGCCAGCTGGTGGAGTGTAGCCTGTGTGGTCACCCTGGGAGCACCTGACAGTCCCTGGGCTGTAAGTCCATGAGCCATCAGGAGGCTCCCAGTGAAGAATGGGATTAAATTGGTGGTCCAAATAGATTAACAACAAGGTCCTACTATACAGCACAGGCAACTATATTTCATATCATGTAATAAACTATAATGCGAAAGAACCTGAAAAAGAATAAATGTGTCTTTGGGTGTGTGTGTGTGTGTGTGTGTGTATACACACATATATAGTGTATATAAATATATATATATATGGATCAGTTTGCTGTACACAGAAATGCACACATTATAAATCAACTATTCTTCAATTCCTTTTTTTTTTTTAATTAGTGGTCCAATATTAGGAGAACAGACAGGTGTGGGCCACACAGCCATTAGAAACAAGGTGACATGCCGTTACTGAGAGATCCTAAAAATAGTGCTGAGTAAAAAACTGTGATGGAGGGAGGTTATACCATGAGATCACTCCGTGAACTGAATATACAAGCACACGGCAATGATACTAGATCTTTCTAAGGATATGTGGGTATCTAAGGACATCTGTGGGAGGATCAGAGGTGGAAGGGGGATGGAGGGGAAAGCTGGAATAAATCCTATGAGTAGTGCCTCCCAAAGCCTGCAGGAGAGGGCAGGTCAGAAAGGAAGAGGTATAGGTGCAACAGAAATGAATCCGGCTAGGAACCATGAGGTTGTGGGTTCAATCCCTGGCCTCGCTCAGCAGGTTAAGGATCTGGAGTTGCCGTGAGCTGTGGTGCAGATCGCAGACATGGCTCGGATCTGGTGTTGCTATGGCTGTGGTGTAGGCCAGTAGCAACAGCTCTGTTTAGACCCCTAGCCTGGGAACCTCCATATGCCGTGGGTGTGGCCATAAAAAGACAAGACAAAAAAAAAAAAAAAAAGAAAGGAAGAGGTAGGAGTTCCCATTGCGACTCAGAGATAATGAACCTGACTAGACTCCATGAGAATGTGGGTTCGGTCCCTAGCCTCACTCAGTGGTTAAGGATCTGGTGTTGCCATGAGCTGTGGTATAGGTCACAGACGAGGCTAGGATCCCACATTGCAGTAGCTGTGGTGTAGGCTGGCAGCTGCAGTTCCAATTCGACCCCTAGCCTGGGAACCTCCATATGCCACAGGTAGGGCACTGTGGCTGCAGAGAGAAGGTGAGCAGTGGCTGGGGGTATGAAACAGCTGCACGAGGACCTGCAGGGGATGGGACCCCAGCAGCCTCTGACTCTGCACCCAGGAGGGGGCAGGGGTGGGAGGGCTTGGAGACATGGCCTTCCGTGTTCCTCTCTGCTGAGTTTGGGGCACAGGGCAAGCCAGCCAGAATTCTCGAGCCACCTCTGGCTGAGCGCAGAAAGCAGCTGTCCCCACTGGAGGGGTGGGAGCCTTGGCCCCTGGAAGCAGGCCAAGCATGTGGAAGCCCGGAAATGTGCGGACGTGAGCAGCTCTGCGGCCCCGGCCTCTGGCTGGCCAGCATGGAGCCAGGCCTGCCCTTCCCCACCTTCCAAATCTACCACTCTAGAGGCCAAAGGCTTCTGGTGGGGCTGGAGCCAGAGGGACCCCCAAGGCAGAAGGGAGGGAGAAGCACTGGGAAAACTCAGCAGCTTGATCTCATCTGCCTCTTAATTAAAGCAACAGTGCGGGGCATGTGCAGATGCACGGGGGTTGGGGGAAGAGGCAGGTGGGCTTCCCACCCACACATGCGCAGCCTGAGAGCCAGCCCAGTAGGAGGGAGGGAGGGAGCTGTGGTTTACTGGGCTCAAGGAGACGGGAGATGTGAGTCCTTGACTCCGCCTTCCTTTACCAGCCCTGTGGCCTTGGACAAGCTGCTTCCCTCCTCTCTCAGGAAGTTGTGAGGTAGGTAAACTTCCTTTGTAAACTGCTAAGTGCTGCCTGAGTGGGAGGTGGCATGGGGAGCTGGCCTTCCAGCCAATGATGACCTTGGTTGGACAAGCAGGGTGGTCCTGCGGGGGAGGCTGGCATTGGGCTGCAGGCTGGGCCCTTATCTTTTGTATCCCCTTCCAAGCCCAGCACCCAGGCTGGGCTGAGTGTGAGTCCACAAAGGATCCTTGCCCGGGCCAGGACGCAGGTTTGGAGCCCGCAGAGGCTCTTTCAATTTGCATTTTGAGAAGGGTTATTGCGAAGACCAGACGGGTCTGATGACTTTGGGAAGCAAATCAATGAGGAAGGAAGGAGAGGGCGTATCTCAGGCCCGAGGGAGGAGCATGAGTGCCCCAGAGCCACCTGCTCAGTGGTGAGGCCCTGAGTGGGTTGTGGGATCTGCAGTGGCCAACCGGCCAGTGCTCTCACTGCTTGGCTGTGAGACAGAGGCCCAGAGAGGCGTGGCCGCTTGAATTCCTCACAAGGCCCCTACTTCAGTGCCACCTCCCCTGCAGCGAGGCCCCTTGGTCAAGGTCACAGTGATGGTCGATAACATTCCTGGCCAGCAGTCAAGGTCTCTGAGCCCTGGAAGCCTGCCCAACACTGGGGGGTTTCTGCTTTGCGGGCCCCTCCCAGATAGCATGCTTGTTTGGTGCCCTGGTTGTGCAGCAGCCCAGCTGGCAGCTCTGTGAGGGGCAGGCGATGGAGGGAGGGAGCACGGCGTCCTTCGCAGGGGTTCTCTCCGGGGGGGCCCCACTCTGGTCTGACCTCACCCTCTCCATGCAGGGGTCCCATCCACAGAATGTCACATGGCCATCCAGGGTCTGCTTACGATACTTCCGGGGACAGGGAACTCACTGTTTATGGAGCAGCTGATCCCAGTATTTCCAGGTGGATCTGGAGAAGATGCAATTGGATCTTCAGTGCTGGGCAAGTGCTGGACCATGGAGGGGCCCAGGTCGTGTTGCCCTCCTTGCCCCCCATTGTGGACAGTCCTTCTCATTAGAAAGTGCATGGTTGTGACTCAAAGCCAGAGACTCCCAGGCTTTGGAAATGTCCTCAGGCTGCCCCCTGGAGCTGTGCAGAGCAAGTCTTGTCCTGTGTCTTTGAAAGTATCTAAAGAGGGAGTTCCCTGGTGGCCTAGCGGTTTAAGGATTCAGCATTGTCGCTGATGTGGCATGGGTTCGATTCCCTGGCCTGGGAATTTCTGCATGCCATGGGGATGGAAAAAAAGTATCAAGAAAACCATCATGTTGTCCTTCAGCCTCCTCTTCCCAGTCCCCTCATCTCTCCCAGACCTCCCACCATCCTGGTTGCTGAGACCAGCTCAGCAGGTGAGGGCTGAAGAACAGGTGCTGTGAAACTTAAGAAAAAGTTAGCACTGGAGTTCCCATCATGGCTCAGAGATTAATGAATCCAACTAGGAACCATGAGGTTGCAGGTTTGATTCCTGGCCTTGCTCAGTGGGTTAAGGTTCCAGAGTTACCATGAGCTATGGTGTAGGTCTCAGATGTGGCTTGGATCCCACGTTGCTGTGGCTCTGGTGTAGGCCAGCAGCTATAGCTGTGACTAGACCCCTAGCCTGGGAATCTCCATATGCTGTGGGTGCAACCATAGAAAAGACAAAAAAAGAAAAGAAAAGAAGAGAAAAAGTTAACACAAAACAAGACACAGAGACATTTATCTTAATTAAAGGTGAGAACCGGGGGACTCAAGATCTCAGAAACCAAGAGCACTACCTCAAGAAACCACACTGCTTTTATTGTGCTCTTTAGGATAACATCAAGTGAGGAGGGGGTTGTAGGTGCAGGATATAGTTATAGTTCTTTTATTATTTTAAAAGTCGGGGAGTTCCCGTCGTGGAGCAGTGGTTAATGAATCCGACTAGGAACCATGAGGTTGCGGGTTTGGTCCCTGCCCTTGCTCAGTGGGTTAATGATGTGGTGTTGCCGTGAGCTGTGGTGTAGGTTGCAGACGCGGCTCGGATCCCGCGTTGCTGTGGCTCTGGCGTAGGCCGGTGGCTACAGCTCCGATTGGACCCCTAGCCTGGGAACCTCCATATGCCGAGGGAGCTGCCCAAGAAATAGCAACAACAACAAAAAAAGACAAAAGACAAAAGAAAAAAAAAAGTCACATAGCTGGTAGATGGTTAAGCTTTTATTCTGACCTTTAGGCATTTAACAATCATTAGCATTTGAGGAAGCTTGGCATTAGCTGTCTAGGCATAGCTTCCAGAGAATCATCCTTGTGCTTCTACAAATGATGTGCCTTTCTATTGTAACCCAGCCTAGGTTTGCACCTCATTCTCCTTGCTGATGCATATTCTGCTAACAACCTCTCATAAACCCCCTGGGGCCATGAGGTTCCTCTTTCTCTTATTTTAATAGGACATATCATGCTGTGCAAACGGCGTGCCCATCTGTACAGGTCGGGCATGCCTAGACCAACGCATTATGTCCTCATTCAGCTGACCACATGAATAACTTATGCCTTTAGGTCTTTGTTCTTAAGCTTAAGTCATTTACCAGCACTGCAACTGTTTTTCAAGCAGGAATATGGGGTAAAGCAAAGCAGGACACGATGGAGTTTTCAGCATAGAGAATAGAAGCAATGAGGCTAAGAAAAGATTGTAGAAATATATCTCCCCACCCTTGGTAGAGTCCTCGGGGAAGAGTGAATCACTGTTGGTCACAGTTGGCTGTACCTGCCCCTGGATGGGGCCTCTGAATCTGGCTGAATCAAGGTATAGCCATGTTACTTGCTTTGGCCAATGATACGTGGACAGAAATATATATTCCTTTCAGCAGAAGCTTTAAGGGCCAGACTATGGTTTGGATGTATCTTTTCCTGCTGTTACCAGAGACGGAGAATGATCTACATGAAGGCTACTTGGTCAGATAGAGTCCCAGGGCAAAGATGACATGAGTCAGAACCACAGCTCACCCACAGTGGATGCGGAGCTCTGGAGATTTGGGGATCTTTTGCTACTGCAATCAAAGGCTGCCTATCCTGACTGATAGCCACTCATTTGCTAATGTCTTCTAGAAAGTGGGATCTCCAGGCTCAAGGGGGCATGAGCAGTGTGGAGCAGGATGGGATGCCCTCCCTGAGGAGGGATGATGGAAACATCTGTTAATTTCACCTCACTTGCAGCAGCCACAGGTGTGCTCATAATGGCCTTGGATGAAACCCATTCCTCGTGAACATGAACAGCTAGGGAACCGGGACTTTCTCATTCCCTGTGTAAGCAAAGGAGCACCTGCACCTGCAGGGATCCCTTGCCCTTCACTTGGCATATTCGCTTTCACTCTACTAACTCTCAGCCATCTCCCTATCCTGCTGGGTTAATTTTTGAACATTCTATTATGAAACTTTCAAACATGCCACAAAGTTGAACGAATTGTACAGTAAACACCTATATACTCACCACCTGGATTCTACAGTTGACATTTTACTATGCTTGCTGTATCACTTCTCTCTCCATGCATCATTCTACCTAGCTGTCAATCCATCTTTTGAGGACTTTCAAAGGAAGTTGTAGGCATCAGGAAGCTTTTCCCATGCCCCCCTCACCTCCCACCCTCCCATTTCAGCCTGCATACATTGACTAGGGTTCAATATTTATTTATTTTTTTAAGGTGCATACAATGAGATGCACAAGCCACACATTTTCAGAAATACAAACACCTGTGTAACCCAACCTGCTTTCGAGACAGAGAACAACATCATTACCCCGGAGAGCTCCACCACGCACTTTCCCAGACAATGTCCATCTCAGTCCTCTAGAGGCAAACACTGTTCCGATAGGTTGTGCCTCTTCTAGACACTCAAATCAATTGAATCTTACAGAGTCAGACTTTAAAAAAAAATCAGCATCACATTTTTGAGATTCACCCACATTGGTGCCTGTATCTCTCACGTGTTTCTTTTTGTCCTTGAATAGCATTTGGTTGTATGAGTAGAACACAGTGTGTTTATCTTTTGTCCTCTTGATGGCTACCTGGGCTGTTTCCAGGTGTCGGCTATTCTACACGAACCTGCTAGGAACATTTGTGTAACGAGGCTTTCTGTGGACATACATCTTCATTTCTTTTGAGTAAATATTTAATATTAGAATTGCTGGCTCAGAGGGAGGTATACATTTAATCTGATTTGATGAGAGCCTAAGAAATCTTTTCCCAAGGTGGCAATGTTTGAGTGGACCCACTATTCCATACTCTTGGGTTAATTTTGAATCTGGATCCCATGATTCAGTGAGCTCACCATCCTTTCCAACCAGTGTGATCTTTGAGGTTGGTTAATATACATACTATGGCCCATCCAACTCATTGCCTAGATTTTTGGGCAGGATGGACCCCCATGGCTGAGTATCAGAGATGCACTCTGTGAATAATTCATTGTTCAGTCATCTATGAAAACACACCATTGTGCTATAACCTGTGTTTATCACCTCCAGGAAATCTAGAGAGTTTGTCTAATTGAGACATGCTGTGCTTCTAACATCCTTCTTCCGATGCCGGTCAGATATTAAAGTGGGAAAGGGGACCACTGCTTCCTTCTAGAAGAGCCTGCAGATGCTGTTTTCAGCTCTTATAAATAAAGCTGTTGAATAATTTAAGGATCTTGCTAGAGATAAAATTTAAGCTTATCTTGTATTCAGGTTCCAGAGTCCCATCTTTGAAAACAGGTACAAATTTTCCCATCACTTATCTGCTGGCACCTTTCACATCTCCCTGACTTTTCAGAGGTCACTGGCAGTGAGTGCTTGATCATGTCTGCAGGTTTCTGTAGCTCCTAAGGCCTGGTGGAGGGACAGAGAGGAGAGAGGCTAACCATGGACGCTATCGAACGTGTTTGCACTCCCTGTCTGTCTTATACATCAACCATCTCATCTCAGGTGGTCTTTATCATCCTCCTCTTCAGATAAGGAAACTGAGCTCCACAGAGGTCAAGTAATTGTCTAAGGTCATAGGGCTGATAAGTGGCAGGCCTGGGATTTGAAAGACTGTATGACCCCAGCGTTTTCCTACATACTCTTTTATTTTTAAATTGAATTAGGAGTTCCCATCGTGACGTAGCGAAAATGAATCCGACTGGGAACCATGAGGTTGTGGGTTTGATCCCTGGCCTTGTTCAGTGGGTTAAGGATCTGGCATTGCCGTGAGCTATGGTGTAGGTCTCAGATGCGGCTCAGATCCTGCGTTGCTGTAGCTCTGATTAGACCCCTAGCCTGGGAACATCCATATGCTGCAGGTGCGGCCCTAAAAAGACAAAAGACAAAAATAAATAAATAAATAAATTGGGGTGTAGTTGATGTACAATGTTGTGTTAATTTCTGCTGTACAGCAAAGTGATTCAGTTAAAATATCTATTGTCTTTTTTTCCTATTCTTTTCCATTATTATTTTTTCTATTCTTTTCCATTATGTTTTATCACAGGATATTGAATATATTTCTCTGTGCTTTACAGTAGGACCTTGTTGTTTGTGCATGCTGTATGTAATTTGTATCTGCTAACCCCAAACTCCCACTCCATCCCTCCCCCACCCCCAACCCCTTTGGCAACTACAAGTCTGTTCTCTATGTTTGAGAGTCTGTTTCTGTTCTGTAGATAGGTTCATTGGGGCCGTATTTTAGATTCATATGGTATTTGTTGTTCTCTTTCTAAATTACTTCACTTAGTATGATAATCTCTAGGTCAATCCATGTGGCTGCAGATGGCATTACTTCATTATTTTTTATGGCTGAGCACTAGTCCATTGTGAGTGTATAACACATGCTTATCCTTTCATCTATCGATGGATGTTTAGGTTATTTCCTTGTCTCGGCTACTGTGAATAGTGCTGCTATGAATATTGGGGTGCATGTATTTTTTTGAATTAGAGTTTTGTCTGGATACATTCCCAGGAATGGGACTGCTGGATCATAGGGCAACTCTGCTTTTAGTGTACAAGTGTTCCCTTTTCTCCATACCCTCTCCAGCATTTATTTCCTATATATGCTTAAGAGTCCTTTGGTGGCTTTGCGTACCAGTTGTGAACTTCAAACCTGTTTTTCTAGAGAGGAGGCCCTGTCCCAGAGGAGCAGCAAGAAAGCTTTTGCACCACCAGGAGCAGTGCCTGGGTGGGCTCCGACCTGACTGAGGTCAGCAGGGGATGTGAGGCTTGGAAGTGAGCTTTCTCTTTGTTGCTGGTGCATCTATTGCCTGTGCCCTCACAGCGGGGGGGCAGGGGGGAGGCGGGGGGGGGGCAGGAAAGTGGAAACAAATGCCTAAGCTTGCCAGTCAATAAGTGGGGCAAATGGGATCCAAACCCATTATCTCTACTCCAAAGCACCCATTGAACTCATTTTGGCCAGGTGTTCTGCCCTTGATGTGAGTTCTTTAGGGTCATGGCATGCCCAGTTGTCTGACAACTGGCCCTGTAATCAGCCTCATTGTGAATATGATGGGCTTACCTGAGATGCTTTGGGGAAGGGGTGGAGGGGATGACCCGGTTCTGGAAGATAAGCTTGCTCAAGTTTGTCAGTCACCACCACCCTGCAAACAGGGCTGACTGAGGCATCTTCACTTCCAAATTTCTGAGGGGAAGTGGAGCTTGGGAAGGTAGGATTGAACCATGATGAGCATTGATTTTGGGAAAGTGACCTTGCACATCCAGAAGGACAGGCCCCCAGGTACCCAGGGGGACAAATGGCCTTTGTAGGCAGCATGGCCAAGGGCCTGGGACAGGAAGGAAGAAGGTTTATATGCATTTGGGGACAGATGTTTGAAGAGTTTGGCCAGATTGCCTATTCAGGTGGAGAACTGTGGCTTTAGTGGTCAAAGCCTGACATATAACGGGCACTTAATAAAACACAATTGTGTAAGACAAGACCGAGATGTTTATTATTTACTTATCACATTCATTTATTATATTTCTTGGAAGGAAAGGTGCAGCAGATGAAGATCCAGTCACCAGAGAAGATCCTGTGGTCCAGCTATGATGCCTTTGTGGAATTAGCTGTTAGTGGAGCTATTGGCCCTGAGAAATGGGTTTAGAGGGTTTAACTTAAGAGACTGGGGATGAAAGAGCAGGCCTATTTGGAGCCTTGATGGAAACGGAGGACATGTGGTGCATGTGTCTTGAAGGATGAGCAGGGTTTGGCACAAAGGGTATAGCCTGTCCCTCTGGCTTCCAGGAAGGTCCTGTAGGCTCCTTCAATTTTGGGGCACATGAGCCTCCCTGAGGATGCTTGAGCCCATCTTCCAATCTGAGAGATAGCCATGGGCACATGGACTGAGCAAGGCTGGGGGACCCGAACCCTAGAGCCCAGTTCTGTGTGATGCCTGATAGCCCCCCAGAGCTGGAAGGACAGGCGCCTGGTCCCATGAGCAGGAGCCCAGAGGCAGAGTGGTTTGGGCATACACACTGGGCCTGGGCACTGGGGTTCTAGTCCAGGCTTCATTGTGCCTTCTGAGCATTCACAGACCCTTCTGGTCCTTTGGGACCTCAGCTGTGAGATGGGGATGAGGAAGCCAATCCCTGACCGGGCCCCATTCACAGTGCTAGTGGGAGGGTGAAGAGAGATAATAGATACAGCTCTGGTTGGATGTAGAAGGCTGTAAAAGATCATTGTTCCCTTTCCATAGCAACAAGGATTGGTGAACGCAAAGGCAGATTGAAATAAATTATCCAAACTGAAAAGCATGGCGGATAAAAATTTTAAGTGTTTTCTTTAAAACTATAGGACAGCTATGGATACACACCCAGAGTCTGAATTCATTTAGATTCTGGATGTGTATCCATAGCTGTCCTATGGTTTCAAAGAAATGAGTTCAGTTACAGAGAGAATCAAACCCTCCCAGGAGAGAGGAGACTGGCAGCTGCTTTGGTGCTGCCTAGTAGGGGTGGCTGCCCAAAGAGGCTAGAGGAGGAGCGGGCCTGACACAGGTAGAGGGACTCTCCTGGGAAAGGAGAAAATGGCGAAAGTCTCAACAACCAGCTGAACTTGTGCAGTAGATTAGCATCTGGAGGACCCCACAGTAGAGAGCTACCCCCACCTAGCTGGCCTGCCACTGTTCCCCCATGGGGGTTTGGCTGAAGAAGCATCAATTGAGGGCAGGGCTGGGAAGCAGAAAGAGACTGAGAAAGAGAGGGAAGGAAGGAGAGAGAGAGGAAGAGAGCACTTAGATCCAAAGCCCTGGGATCTAATCATAGGACGACAGGATACTCTTCCTCCTCACCACCACATAACTAAAGTTTTATTTACCATAGGGCCTTTCCCTCAATACATCATGTCTGGCTCTCAGGAAAAAAAAAATTATAAGGCCTACCAAAAGGCAAAAAACACAGTTTTAAAAAATTGAAGTAGAGGAGTTCCCATTGTGGCTCAGTGGTTAATGAATCCGACTAGGAACCCTGAGGTTGCAGGTTCGATCCCTGGCCTTGCTCAGTGGGTTAAGGATCTGGCGTTGCCATGAGCTGTGGTGTAGGTCGCAGACCTGGCTCTGATCCCCCATTGCTGTGGCTGTGGCGTAGGCCGGTGGCTACAGCTCCAATTTGACCCCTTGCCTGGGAAACTCCATATGCCGTGGGAGTGGCCCTAGAAAAGGCAAAAAGACACACACACACAAAAAATTGAAGTAGAAAGACAAATATCATATGATATCACTTATAACTGGAATCTAATATACAGCACAAGTGAACCTTTCCACAGAAAAGAAAATCACAGACTTGCAGAATAGACTTGTGGTTGCCCTGGGGGAGGGGGAGGGAGTGGGATGGATTGGGAGCTTGGTGTTAACGGATGCAAACTATTGCTTTTGGAATGGATTAACAATGAGATCCTGCTATGTAGCACTGAGAACTATGTCTAGATACTTACATCGCAACACGACAATGGGAGGAAAAATTATGTGTACATGTATGTGTAACTTGGTCCTCATGCTGTACAGTGGGAAAATTTTTTAAATAAAAATAAAAAAACTGAAGTATAGTTAATTTTCAATGTTGTGATAGTTTCAAGGGTAAAGCAAAGTGATTAAGAGTCTGAAAAAGAGTTTTGTATATACGCATATGTACACATACATATGTACACATGCTCTTTTCCTGACTCTTTTCCATTATAGGTTATTATAAGATATTGAATATAGTGCCCGATGCTATAAGTAGGTCCTTGTTGTTTAGCTATTTTATGTATAGTTGTGTGTATGTGTTTTTCCCAAACTCCTCATTTATCCCTCCCTCTCCTTCTCCTCTTCAGAAATTTGTTTTCTATGTCTGTGAGTCTATTTGTTTTGTAAATAAGTTCATTTGTATTATTTTTTTAGAATTCGACATATAAGTGATATCATGTGATATTTGTCTTTGGCTTATTTCACTTAATACAGTAATCTCAGGTCTGTCCATGTTGCTGCAAATGGCATTATTTCATTCTATTTTTTATGGCTGAAAAGTATTCCGTTAGAGAAATATACCACATCTTCTTTATCCACTCTTCTGTCAGTGTACACTTAGGTTGCTTCCGTGTCTTGGCTATTATAAACTGTGCTGCTATGAACATTGGGGTACCTTTTTGCATTAGAGTTTTCTTTGGATATATGCCAGGAGAAAAAAAGCAGTTTTGAAGAAACAAAGCAAGTATCAGAACCAGACTCAGATACAGGAGGGATGTTTGAATTATTGGATCAGAAATTTAAAACAACAATAATTAAAATACCAAGGGCTCTAATGGATAAAGTAGACAGCATACAAGAACAATGGGCAATATAAGCAGATAGATATAAATTCTAAGAAAGAGTCAAAAAGAAATGCTAGAGATAAAAAAAAAAAAAAAAACCCAAACACCATAACAGAAACGAAGAATGCCTTTATGGACTCATTCATAGACATAGCTGAGAATCTCTGAGCTTGAGGGTATGTCAAGAGAAATTTCCAAAATAGAAAACCAAAGAGCAAAAAGACTAAAAAATGGTACACAATACCTAAGAACTCCAGGACAAGGACAAAAGGTGTAATATACATGTAATGGGCATACCAGAAGGAAAAGAAAGGAAAGGAAAGAGAAGAAATGTTTGAAGCAAAAATGATTGAGAATTTCTCTAAATTACTATCAGACACCAAACCACAGAGGCAGGAAACTCGTCTTGATTTAGGCTGCTATAACAAAATACCGCAGACAGGGCTGGGGGTTATAGCAATGCAAATTTATTTCTCATAGCTCTGGAGGCTGGAAGTCTGAGATCAGGGTGTTAGCATGATCAGGTACTGTGCCTGGTGAGAGCCTGCTTTCCAACTCATAAATGGCTACATTCTCACTTGTAATCTCACATAGTGAGAAGAGTAAGGATGTTTTTCTTTTTTTCCTTTATGGCCACACCTGTGGCATATGGAATTTTCCAGGCCAGGACTTGAATCAGAGCTGCAGCTGGGGTCTATGCCACAGCCTTGGCAACACCAGACCCAAGCCACATCTGTGACCTACACTGCACGCAACTCATGGCAACCCACTGAGCTAGGCCAGAGATCAAACCTGCGTCCTCACAGAGACAATGTCAAGTCCTTAAACCACTGGCTGCAATGGGAACTCTTTTTCTTTTATCA
Source organism: Phacochoerus africanus (assembly GCF_016906955.1). Classification (NCBI taxonomy): domain Eukaryota; kingdom Metazoa; phylum Chordata; class Mammalia; order Artiodactyla; family Suidae; genus Phacochoerus; species Phacochoerus africanus. The sequence continues at coordinate 49,637,122 of NC_062548.1, forward strand.
GGACACTAATCCCATTCACGAGAGCTCTGCCCTCATGATAATCACCTCTGACAGACCCCACCACATTGGGCATTAGATTTCAACATATGAATTCTGGGGAAATACAAACATTCAGACCATAGCACCCAGATAACAACAAATAGAATAAATGTCCCAAAAAAACCCACAAAAAAACACACCTGGGCACATCATATTCAGATGTAGAAAATCAAAGATAAAAAAAATTCTGGAAAGAAGCCAGAGGGGGAAAAAGCTTACCTATAGAAGAGTAAAGATAAAAACTATGAGAGTTCCTGTCATGGCTCAGTGGTTAATGAATCAGACTAGGAACCATGAGGTTGTGGGTTCGATCCCTGGCCTTGCTCAGTGGGTTAAGGATCTGGCTTTGCCGTGAGCTGTGGTGTAGGTCGCAGATGTGGCTCGGATCCCATGTTGCTGTAGCTCTGGTGTAGGTCAGCAGCAACAGCTCCGATTAGACACCTAGCCTGGGATTCTCCACATGGCCGCGGAAGCAGCCCTAGAAAAGGCAAAAAAAGACCAAAAAAAAAAGATAAAAATTATATCTGAAGTCTCCTCAGAAATCAGACAAGCAAAGAAAGCAGAGTGAAGTATTTAAAGTGTTGAGAGGAAAAAAAAACCCATCAACCTGGAATTCTGTGCTCTGTGAAATTATCCTTCAAATGTGAAGGAGAAAGAGAGACTTTCTCAGACAAACAAAAATTGAAGGAATTTGTTGCCAGGAGATTGTCTTGTAAGAAATGTTAAAAGAAAATCCTTTAGAGAGAAGAAATCAATATAGGTTGGAAACTTGGATCTACATAAAGAAAAGGAGGACTGATGAAGGTAAAATAAAACATTTCTCTTTTTCTTAAATGATCTAACAGATAAGTTTGTTCAAAATAATAACAAAAACAAAGCATTCAATTATGTACATATGTGTGTATATATGTAATATACACATTATATGTGTGTATATATATTTATGTATAAGTGAAATGAATGACAGCAATGATACACGGAAGGGAGGGAGGAATTAGGATTATTTTTATTATTATGAGGTACTCACACTGCCCATGAAGTGGTATAGTAGTATTTGAAAGCGGACTTGGATTAGGTGTAAATGTATATTGCAAACTCTAAAACAACCACTAAAAAAAGTAAAAAAATATATATATATTATATATATAACTGATATGCTAAGAAAGAGAAGAGGAATCATAAAAAAATACTCAAAACCACAAAAGGCAAAAAAGTGTGGGAAAAAAAAGAATTACCAAGAACAAGGCAACAAATAGAAAACAATAAAAAATATGGTAATTTTTTTTTTTTCTAGGGCTGCACCCATGGCATATGGAGGTTCCCAGGCTAGGGGTCTAGTCAGAGCTATAGCTGCTAGCCTACACCAGAGCCACAGCAATGCAGGATCCGAGCCATGTCTGCCACCTACACCACAGCTCATGGCAATGCCAGATCCTTAACCCACTGAGCGAGGCCAGGGATTGAACCTGCAACCTCATGGTTCCTAGTCATTTGTTAACCACTGAGCCATGACAGGAACTCCAAATATGGTAAATATTGATCCAACTATACCATTGATCACTTTCAATATCAAGTAAAAGACAACAATTGTCAGAGTGGATTAAAAACCAGGACTTAACTCTATACTGTCTACAACAAATTCACTTTTTTTTTTTGGCCACCGGGGACATATGCAGTTCCCAGGCCCAGGATCAGATCTGAGCAGCAGTTGCAACCTAAACCACAACTGCAGCAATGCTGGATCCTTAACCCACTGTGCTGGGTCAGGGATCAAACCTGTGTCCCATGGCTCCCAATCACCACCAATCCTTTGCACCACAGGGGAAGCTCCTAAATCCACTTTAAGTATAACGACACATATAGATGAAAAGTAAATACATGGAGAAAGATATACCATGCTTATACTAAGAGAAAATGGTTTAGCCATATCAATTTTAAGATAGCAGATTTCAGAGCAAGGAAAGTTATTAAGGATAAAGGGGGGCATAATGACAAATCAGTCAATCCTCCAAGAAACAGTAATCCTTGGAGTTACCATTGGGCTCAGTGGTAAGAAACCCAACCAGCATCCATGAGGATGCAGGTTTGATCCCTGGCCTTGCTCAATGAATTAAGGATCTGGCGTTGCTGTGAGCTGCAGTATAGGTCACAGACAAGGTTCGGATCCCTCATTGCTGTGGCTGTGGCTTGGGTCAGCAGCTTCAGCTCCAATCCCACCCCTAGCCTGGGAATTTCCATACACCACACATGTGGCCCTAAAAAAGCAAAAAAAAAAACCAAAACAAAAACAAAACAAAAATGAAAGAACAATCCTTAATATGTATGAATATATATGTCTTAACAACAGAGAATCAGAATTATGTGAGGCAAAATCTGATAGAACTGCAAGAAGGAATAGGTGAATACCCTATTAAAGTCAGAGGCTTCAACATGCCTCTGTCAGAAATGGACACACCCATTAGGCAGAAAGTGTATAGACGGCTTCCTTAAATAACAGCAGAATATATAACTCTTGTCAAGCTCACATGGGGGTGTTCTCGCTGTGGCACAATGGGATCAGTGGCAACCCTGACCTGGCATAGTGGGTTAAAGGACCCAGTGTTGCCACAGCTGCAGCATACATAGGTCACAACTGTGCCTTGGATCTGATGCCTGGCCTGGGAACTCCATATGCTGCCAGGTAGCCAAAAAAGAAAAAAAGAAGAAGAAAAAAAAAAGCTCACATGGAATATTCACAGAGACAAATCACATTCTGGACCATAAAACTTACCTTAACAAATTTAAAAAATAGAAATCTTGCAAATATCTGCTCTCAGATTAAAATTGAATTAAACTGGAAATCAATAACAAAAAGCCAACTGGAAAAATCCCCAAACACTTGGAGAATAAACAACACACTTCTAGGAGTTCTTGTAGTGGCTCAATAGAAACGAATCTGACTAGTATCCATGAGGACGTGGGTTCAATCCCTGGCCTCGTGCAGTGGGTTAAGGATCTGGCATTGCTGCGAGCTGTGGTGTAGGTCACAGACACGGCTCAGATATGGTGTTGCTGTGGCTGTGGTGTAGGCCAGCAGCTGCAGCTCCGCCAGCAGCTGCAACTCCGATTTGACCCCACGTGCCGAAGGTGCAGCCCCAAAAAGAATAAAACAGGAGTTCCTGTCATGGCTCAGTGGTTAACAAATCCGACTAGGAACCATGAGTTTGCGGGTTCGATCCCTGGCCTTGCTCAGTGGGTTAAGGATCTGGCGTTGCCGTGAGCTGTGGTGTAGGTCACAGACTCGGCTCGGATCCCACATTGCTGTGGCTCTGGCGTAGGCTGGTGGCTACAGCTCCGATTCGACCCCTAGCCTGGGAACCTCCATGTGCCACAGGAGCAGCCCTAGAAAAGGCAAAAAGACAAAAAAAAAAAAGTTTGTAAAAAAAAAAAGAATAAAATAAAATCAAAGCCTTCTAAACAATATGTGGGTCAAAGAAAAAAATCTCAAGACAAATTTTAAAATATTTTGAACTAAATAAAAATTAAAATAAACATATCAGAATTTGTGTGATGCAGTGAAAGCAGAGTTTGGAGGAAATTTATAGCATTGAATGTATATATTAGAAAAGATGTAAAATCAATCATTTATATTAAACTGTAGGAAAGTAGAAAAAAAAGAGTAAATTAAATCCAAAGTAAGCTGAAGGAAATATAATAAAAATTAGAAGAGAAATAATGAAATTGTAATGAAGAAATAAAGAAATTTAAAAAAATCAAAAGCTGGTGGTATTGTACATTGGTGCAACCACTGTGGGAAGCAGTATCAAGATTCTTCAGAAAACTAAACACAGAACTACCATTTGATCCAGCAATCCCACTCCTGGGCATCTATCCAGAGAAAACCACACCTCGCAAAGACACATGTACTCTGATGTTCATTGCAGCACTATTTACAATAGCCAAGACATGGAAACAACCTAAATGTCCATTGACAGAGGGGTGGATCCAGAAGATGTGGTACATATACACAATGGAATATTACTCAGCCATTAAAAAGAACGAAGTACCGGCATTCTTAGCAACATGGACGGACCTAGAAACTGTCATGCTGAGTGAAGTCAGCTGTACAATGAGATGCCAACATCAAATGCTTTCACGGACATGTGGAATCTGAAAGAAGGACAGATTGAACTTGTTTGCAGAACAGATGCTGACACACAGACATTGAAAGACTTATGGTCTCCAGAGGAGACAGTTTGGGGGGTGGGGGGATGTGCTTGGGCTGTGGGATGGAAATCCTGTGAAATCAGATTGTTATGATCATTATACAACTACAGATGTGATAAATTCATTTGAGTAATAAAAAAGTAAAAAAAAAAGAACTCATGAGGTTATAAATAAGCTATTTTATATCTTTTTTATTCGACTCTACATGTAAGTGATATCATATGATATATTTGTCTTTGACTTACTTCACTCAGTATGATAAACTCTAGGTCCATCCATGTTGCTGCAAATGGCATTATTTCATTCTTTTTTATTCATGAAGTTATAAATGTGGTAATATAAATATTACCATAAAAGAGAGAAGATGCTGAGAGACAACAAATAGCACCTGCTACAATGTTAAGAAAAACAATTGTCCTCATCTGAATAATATCATACGATTACATTTGTGGAATAAAAATTTTTGTGTATAAAAAAAAATCAAAAGCTGGTCCTTTGAAAATTGTAAATAAAATTGATAAGCTTGTCTTGGCTATTGTGAATAGTGCTGCAATGAACATATAGGTGCATGTTTCTTTTTCAAGGAAAGTTTTGTCTGGATATATGCCCAAGAGTGGGATTACTGGGTCATATGGTAGTTCTATATTTAGTTTTCTAAGGTCCCTCCATACTGTTTGCCATAGTGGTTGTACCAATTTACATTCCCACCAAGAGTGCAGGAGGGTCCCTCTTTCTCCACACTCTCTCCAGCATTTGTTATTTGTGGACTTATTAATGATGGCCATTCTGACTGGTGTGAGGTGGTATCTCATGGTAGTTTTGATTTGCATTTCTCTAATAATCAGGGATGTGGAGGATTTTTTCATGTGCTTGTTGGCCATCTGTATATCTTCTTTGGAGAAATATCTATTCAGGTCTTTTGCCCATTTTTCAATTGGGTTGTTGGTTTTTTTGCAGTTGAGTTGTATAAGTTGTTTGTATATTTTAGAGATTAAGCCCTTATTAGTTGAATTATTTGAAACTCTTTTCTCCCATTCCATAGGTTGTCTTCCTTTTTTTATTGTTCCCTTTGCATGCAAAAGCTTGTCAGTTTGATTAGGTTCCATTGGTTTATTTTTACTTTTATTTCTGTTGCTTTGGGAGACTGATCTGAGAATACATTTGTAAGGTTGATGTCAGAGAATGTTTTTCCTATGTTCTCAGAGTTTTATGGTGTCTTGACTTATGTTTAAGTCTTTAAGCCAATTTGAGTTTATTTTTGTGCATGGTGTGTTTCATTGATTCACATGTGGTTGTCCAGTTTTCCCAGCACAATTTGCTGAAAAGACTGTCTTTTTCCCATTTTATATATTTTATATATAAATATCCCACTTTATATTCAATATCTTTATATTGACCCAGACCATAGGTGTAATTAATCTTGACTGAGACACCTATGGTCAAGATTAATTGACCGTAGGTGTCTGGGTTTATTCCTGGGTTCTCTATTCTGTTCCATCGGTCTGTATGTCTGTTTTGGTACCAGTACCACACTCTCTTGATTACTGCCCCTTCACCACTTCTTTTCAACATCATGCTGGAAGTCCTAGCTAATGTAATAGGACAAGAAAAAGAAAACGTATACTGAGTAGAAAGGGAGAAATAAAACTTTGTTCACAGGTGACATAATTGTATGTAAAAAAAAAATCTGAAAGAATTAACAAAAACAGAAAACTCCTAAAACTAATAAATGATTATAGAAAAGTGGTAGGATAGAAGGTTAATGTGCAAAAATCAATTGATTTCCTGTATATCAGCAATGAACAAGAGGAATTTAAATTAAATATAAAATACTGGAGTTCCCACTGTAATGCAGCAGGCTAAGGATCCTGTGTGTCTGTGTGGCAGCCCAAGTTCAATTCCCAGCCTGGTGCAATGAATTAAGGATTCGATTTTGCCACAGCTGTGGCATAGGTCACAGAGGAGTCTGGGATTCACTCGCTGGCCCAGTAATTTCTATTCATGTGGCCAAAAAAGGAGAAAAAATAAAATAAAATACCACTTATATTAATACCCCACCAAAGGAAATATTTAGGTATAAACTAAAAATTATGTACAAGATATATACAAGGAAAAATACAAAATGCTAATGAAAGATATCAAAAAGTAAATAAATGGAGAGATGTTCCATGTTAATGACTAAGAGGATACTGTCAAGAGGTCAGTTCTTCCCAATGTGATCTGTAGATTCAATGCAATCCCAATTAAAATCCCAGCAAATTATTTTGTGGCTATTAACCAACTGATTCTAAAGTTTATGTGGAGAAGCAAAAGACCTAGAATGGCCAATACAACACCAAAGAAGAAGAACACAGTTGGAAGACTGACAAGGACCTGACTTCAAGACTTACTATAAAGCCACCACAATCAACATGGTATGATGTTGGTGAAGGAATAGAAAAAATAGATCAATGGAATAAAATAGAAAACCCAGAAATAAGCCCACACAGTTATACCCAACTGATATGTGACAAAAAGGAGCAAAGTTAATGATAATGGAGAAAAGACAGTCTTTTCAACAAATGGTGCTGGATCAATTGGACAGCTGCATGGAAGAGAATGAATCTAGACACAGATCTTACATCTTCCATAAAAATTAGAATGGATCAAAGACCTAAATATAAAATGCAAAATGATAACATTCCTTGAAGATAATATAGTAGAAATTCTAGATAACCTTGGGTGTAGCAATGGCTTTTTAGATATAACACAAAGACATGCTTCTATGAAAGAACTATTTGATAAACTAGACAATTAAAAAAAATTTTATGTCTTTTTGTCTTTTAGGGCTGCACCTGTGGCACATGGAGGTTCCCAGGCTAGGGGTTGAATCGGAGCTGTAGCTTTGGACTACACCAGAGCCACAGCAATGCGGGGTCCAAGCCATGTCTTCGAACTACATCACAACTCACAGCAACACTGGATCCCTAACCCACTGAGTGAAGCCAGGGATCCAACCCGCACCTCATGGTTCCTAGTCAGATTCTCCTCCACTGCACCATGGTGGGAAATCCAAGGCAATTAAAATTAAAAACATCTGCTTGGTGAAAAACACTGACAAGAGAATGAGACAAGCCACACATTGGGAGAAAATATTTGCAAAAGACATGTCTGATAAAGGATTGTTATCCAAAATATGCAAAGTACTCTTGAAATCCAATAAGAAAATGAACAACTCAATTTAATAAAATGGGCAAAAAAAACCTAAACAGATACCTCACCAAAGGAGATATACATGTGACAAATAAGCATATGAAAATATTCTCAACATCATGTCATTAAGGTACTGTAAATTGAAACAACAGCAAGATACTACCACATACCTACTAGAATGGCCAAAATTCAAAACGCTGACAACACCAAATGCTGGTGAGAATGTTGGAAAATAGGAACCATCATTCATTCTTGGTGGAAATGCAAAATGGCACAGCCACTTTGGAAGACCCTTTGGCAGTTTCTTACAAAACTAAACATATTCTTACCATAAAATCCAGCCACTGTACCCCTTGGTTTTTACCCAAATGAGCTGAAAAATTATGTGCACATAAAAACTTGCACATGAATGTTTACAGCAGCTCTATTAAGATTGCTGAGACTTGGAAGCAAACCAGATGTCATTCAGTAGGTGAATGGATAAATAAACTGCTACACCCAGACAGTGGAATATTATTCAGTGCTAAAGAAAAATGAGTTATCCAGCTTTCAAAAGACATGGAAAAATCTCAAACACATTAAGTGAAAGAAGCCATTCTGAAAAGGCTACACACTGTATGATTCCAACTATATGATATTCTGGAAAAGGCAAAACTCTGAAGACAGTAGAAAGATCAGCAGTTGCCAGGGCTTGGGGGTGGATAATTAACAGAGAACAGAAGATTTTTAGGGTAGTGAAATTACTCAGTGATACTCTTATCACTACAATGATGCTACAGTTGTGGATACATGTCATTTTACATTTGTCCAAATCCATAGAATGTACAACATCAAGGGTGATGCCTAATGTAAACTATAGACTTTGGGTGACAGTGGTGTGTCTGTGTGGGTTTATTGATTTTAAAAAATGCACCACTTTGGAAATTAATCAATGAAAGACAAACATCCTATGATGTCACTTACATGTGGAATCTAAAAAAAGGATACAAATGAACTTACTTATAGAACAGAAACAGACTCACAGACCTTGAAAAACTTATGGTTACCAAAGGACAGGTGTGTTGGGGGAAATACAGACTGGGGGTTTGGGACTGGCATATGCACACAGAGGTATAAGAAATGATTGGCTAACAGGGACCTGCTGTATAGGGCAGAGAATACTACCCAGTATTCTGCTATAATCTAAATGGGAAAAGAATCTGAAAGAGAATGAATGTGTATACATGTATAACTGAGTCACTTTGCTGTATAGCAGATACTATCACAACCTAGTCGATCAACTATACTTCAATAAAACTTTCAAAAAGAAAAAGAAAAAAAAAAACCCTACCACTTTAGTCAAGGATGTTGATAATGGGGGACAGGGAGGATATGGGAACTCTGCACTTTCTGCTCAATTTTGCTGTAAAAATAAAGTCAGAGTTTCCACTGTGGCTCATTGGGTTAAGAACCCAACATATTCTCTGAGGATGCAGGTTAGATACCTGGCCTTCCTTAGTGGGTTAAGGATTTGGCATTGCTGCAAGCTGCAGGGTAGGTCACAGATGCCTCTCAAATCCTGAGTTGCTGTGGCTGTGGCGTAAGCCAGCAGCTGCAGCTCTAATTCAACACCTAGCTTGGGAACCTCCATATGCTGCAGGTGTGGATGTAAAAAGAAAAAAAAAAAGTCTATTAAAAATAAGCAGATTGAAACTCTAGAACTGAAAAATACAATATCCGAAATGACATTTTAAAAAATAGGCTTAATAACAGATTGGATAAAACAGAAGAAAGGATCAGTTAAAACTTAAAAGCAGGTCAAAATAAAATATCCAAACTGTAGTACATGAAGAAATCTCCACCACCAGTGGAATAGAGTAAGAATCAGCAACCTGTGGGCTCATGGGCTCATTCCGGCCTGCTGGTTATTATTGTAAATAAAGTTTTATTGAAACGCAGGCATTTCTTACAGCAGAAATTGACAGAACCTTGTAAATCAACTATAACAGAAAAAAAATCTTTTAAAAAAAGAAACACGGGAATTCTTAAACCCTTTCTTAAATATATTTGCTTAAGTATTGTCCTTGGCTGATTTAGTGCCACAATGGCATAGCTGAGTAGTTGTAACAGAGACCACATGGCCTGCAAAGCCTAAAATATCTACACTCTGGTCTTTTAAAGAAAAACTTTTCCGACCCTTGGAATAGAGCAACAAGAACCTATGAAACAGTATTAAATAGTACAATATAAGTTTACCTGGAGTCCTAGAAGAAAAGGTGAGAGAGAGAATGAATAAACATTTGAGGAAAGAATGACTAAACATTTTTCAAAACTGATGAAACATGTCAACACACAGATTTAAGAATCTCAGTAAAACAGCAGGACAAATACAAAGAAGGTTATACCTAGGTACATTATAATCAAACTAGGAAACAGATAAAGAGAAAAACTTAATATAATCAAGAAAATATAGTCCTATTACATTCAGAGAAAAAAAACACTAAGAACTATAACTGACTCTCCTTAGAAACTAAGGAAGCCAGAAGACCGTTGAAGCACAATTTGAAAGGGCTTAAAGGAATAAAACCTGTGAACTTAGAAGCCTAGAGCCAATAATCATCTTCAAAAATAAAGACCATGTGGCGTTCCCACTGTGACCCAGTGGGTTAAGAATCTGACTGCAGTGTCTCAGGTTACTGCAGAGTTGCTAGTTTGACTCCTGGCCCAGTGGAGTGGGTTAAAGGATATGGTGTTGCCACAGCTGTCACAAGCAGTGGCTTGAATTCAGTCCCTGGCCTGGGAAATTCCATATACCATGGTGCTGCCATATTTAAAAACATTTTTTTAAAGGCCAAATTAAGATATTTTCCGGCAAATAAAAGCTTGAAGAATTCATTGCTAGGAGACCCCCTCTAGAAGAAATATTAGAGGAAATTCTTCAGGCCAAGGGAAAGAATGCCAGATGGAAGTCCAGACAACCAGAAAGAGATGGAAAGCACCAGGAGTTCTAAACATGTAGACAAATAGAAGAGATTAAATTTTTTTTCACTTAAAATAAAAGACTTTTGGCTGTTTGAAGCCAAAAATCATAAAAAGCATAGACGTGAAATACATGGTAACATGAGCACAAAGGACAGAGAAGGTAAATAAATTATGCTGTTGCAAGGCTTATTTATGATCTTGATGTGAGAGATGGCTACCGGCGTGTGTATATTTGTAAAGATTCATGAAGCTTTACAGTAAAGGTTTGTGTCCTTCATTACAGGCTAATTATACCGTACTGCAGTCAACACAGAGTAATAATGGACATGGCAGAGCTCAGTAAGCTGCACAGGACTCACAAATAGAACAGACGTTTATATTTGTCATGGGGGAGGGATGGGGGAGCAGTGATGGTGTCAGGTCCTGGGCCCTGGACCATTACAAACCAAAGATGGGGTTGGGCTGAGGTTCTGTCTGCTTCCTGCCATGCTGACAAGGCAGGAATTTCCTTCTCTGACTGATTCCTGCTGGAGCCTGTCTTCCTGTCTTCATGGAGAGATACCACAGGACTTGGCTTGTGACATGAAGGGTCCTGAGGCCTGGTTTTTCTGTCCTGGGATTCAGGCAGGGGTGGAGGGGGTGTCTGGAAGCCAGTCCACTCGCTTTCTGGGTCCCTCTCCTTGTGGTGGGAAAATGAGAATGCCGGCCCAGAAGAGACTTCTATCCAGAAGTTCCTTGCTACCATTTTACAGAGATGGGTCTTGGGGATCCAAGTAGATATAGTCAAGAAACTAAATGTGAAATCAGGCCTCTTCTTGGTCCTGAAACAGCTGCCTTGGGTCCATTTAAGCTGGTCCTCCCTGAACAAAGCTAGAGGATCCACAATGATCCCGTTCTCTGAAGATTCTTTCTTAAAAATCATCAATCGTTCCTGTCGTGGCTCAGTGGTTAATGAATCCAACTAGGAACCATGAGGTCATGGGTTTCATCCCTGGCCTTGCTCAGTGGGTTGAGGATCCGGCATTGCCTTGAGCTATGGTGTAGGTTACAGACACAGCTTGGATCCTGTAGGTCGGATCTGGTATGGCTCTGGTGTAGGTCGGCGGCTACAGTTCCGATTAGACCCCTAGCCTGGGAACCTCCATATGCTGTGGGTGTGGCCCTAGAAAAGGCAAAAAGACAAAAAAGAAAAAAAAATCGTCAATCCACCCATGCCCTTGCTGTGTTCATTTTGGAAAGGCAGCTGAAGGAAACTCATTCATCCTAAGGTATGAGTGGCTGATATCCATGGAAAGCCTGCCTAAATGGCATGTATATTAACCATCTCCAAGAAGCCATCCTAATAGTTTCCTGCATGGCAGGCTGAGGAGAAATATTTGGAAGCAAGAGCAAGCAAAGAAAATGAGAAGAGTTACCAGTCTGGAGGCAGCAAAAGGAAGGAGAGAAGGCAGAGTTCCATCTCCAGCCTAACTCACCTTGGGCACATGATATGGTTTCCCTGAACCTGTTTCTTTCTCCATAAAATGAAGGCTAGACACTAGAATAGCCCAGAAGCCTCTCCTCTCTGATGTCCCAGGCCCTTTCACTTTCATCCCTGCATTCACTTTATAGGGGTGGACTTGTTATCATCTTTGGCTTTTATGACCACCATAGAAGATCAGAGGCATTCCCCTTGTGGCTCAGTGGATTAAGACATGGATTACACCCATGAGGATGTAGGTTCAATCCCTGGCCTTGACCAGTGGGTTAAGAATTAGGTGTTGCCACAGCTGTGGCGTGGGCCTCAGCTGCAGCTCCAGTTTGACCCCTAGCCTTAAACTTCTATAAGCCACAGGTGTGGCCACATAGATTAAAAAAAGAAAAAAGAAGATTAGAGCCTTGGGTGTGGGGATCTGTGGGGCAGAGAAGGAAAGCCACTCCATGTGGTGGACTCTTGAGTTCCTTGCTGCCTCACAAAAGGGGCTGGAAGAGCCTTCTTTTCACACCTGCACCCTGGCCGCCTCTCTGGCCAGCCCAGGGCAGCAGCACCCTCCCTGGACAGGGGGAGGGGGAGGGGAGCCAGCCCCACTTGAGGCGCCAGACAGAAGTAGGGGACTGCTGCCAGAGGGCTTTTCCCTCTCAGCACCTCTCCAACATCAGACATCACAGCCACCTCCAACACCCTTGCTGTCCCAAATGCCTCTCACCCTAGGCTCTTCCGTGCCTTCTCCCAGATGTCCTCTGCCTCCGCCTCCCTTCTCTCATTCTTTTGCCACACTCTCACTGTGGTGGCCCCCCACGGCAGGGTGCACTGCACAAGGACCACAGGGACAGTGGTCACAGGATGCTTGAGCCTACTCAAGCATCTCCCTTGCTCTCAGGGACTCCCTGGGGAAAGGACTGGGACTGTCCCTCTCAGTCCCCAGTGCACAGCTGGCATGCAGTCAGGGTTCAGCACAGGTGTTCTGATCATCTCAATGCACTGGTGCAACACAGGGACCCTGAGCACCCTTGATGTCCTGGCCACATGCAGGCACATTCTTGAGGAGCCTGAGAGGAGGACAGGCTGAGAAGCTACAGAGGCAGAGAAATCCAGGGTTGTATCCCAGCTTGTCACATATAAGTAGTGAACCAGGATGCATTGTCTGATGCCTCTGAGCCTCATTGCAAAATAAGAGACAAGTGCCTCCTTCACAGGCTGTGGTGATGGATGAGCAAGATGGCGTCTAGGAAGGAAAATCCTCAAGAAATGACTATTCTTATTCTTATTGTCAGTGCTCCTATTCCCATCTGCGAGACCCTTGCCATCCTGTTTTGTAACTGTAAAGGGAACCACAACCCCAGCACTGCCTGCCTGTGGCTTCGAGGAAGCTCAGGTGATGAAGGTGGTCCGGGGGCCAGAAGGAGTCAGGAAGAGCGGATGGGGTCCTGTGGCAGCTTCACATGCTCACTCTGAGCCAGGAGATGAGCTCTTCTAACTACTGTTCTACCAGCTCTGGGCTCTGGGCTGCATTTGCTCGCTGACAAGGTCCAACAGGAGCCTGGGAACCTGGAGCCCCACCCCAGGAGCCTTTGCCCACCGCTGCCCCTTCCCCAGTGAGACCCCCAAGTTGCTGTGCTCCTCTCTTGCTTTGGGGGTTGAAAGCTGCTTTATTTCCAAAATAAAGAGAACAAAGCTCCTGTAATGGCAATAATTATGTGGTAATAAAAGGAGGCTTAATGGGCTCTCATTAAGAGGTGCGCTCAGGGAGCCAGACAATAGCTCTGACAGCTGCCAGTGCCTACTGTCACAGAATCACGGTGCCACTCAATAAGGGACAGGGAGGAGGGGAGGGGAGGGGACTGTGGGGGATAGCCTGGAATATATGCCTGCTCAGGCGCCTTCCCCTGGACTGAAGATTTCCCTCCAGGAAATGGGGTTCCCAGGAAAGAAGGCTCAGGAACAGAACCCTGGGGCTACCTCAGAGTCATCTCAGGTGGCTTGTGGCCATGTCTGTAGTGCTTGCTGCCTGATCAGAAAAGCAAGGAACATGGGCCAGGACAGGATGTTAGAGGCTGTCTGGACTAGGTTTTGGAAATCCTTGGCCCCTCATAACCATTCCTGTGCCCAGCACACATCTGTGCCTGATGCACATCAGGACAGCTTGGGATGCTCTTAAAATGACTCTCTAGACTGCCCACCACTCCCTCTGGCCTGAGTGTGGAGGCCACAAGAGCCACAGCCAGACCCCCAGGCCCCTCGCAACATCCCCCCAACCCCCGCCCCCAAGGTTGCATCCATTCCTCAGCTTGTTGAGTGGGGAGAGGAAGCGGTGACCTGGCCGAGGGACCTGGACAGCTGCTTACTGTCTTTGTCCTGAGCCCTGTTTCCTCTGGCTCAGGCCAGGAGACACATTGAGTCCTCATGTCGCCAAAACTCCAGGCAAGCCCATGTCAGAGTGAGCTGGAGCTCTGGTCCTATGCTCTGGGGAAGTCAGGGTGCTGTGCGCCTTTTCTCTTTCCCTGTTGTCTTTCCTCATTGACCTGAGGCATTGAAAGGATGGGGTTTGTTCCATTTTGGTCCCATGAATGGAAGCTGGCCACTCTGTATAGAGCTGAACAGGGTGGAAGTGCTAACATCCCCAGGGGTATAACACAGGTCACACGTGGGGTGAAGATGCCTGCATGGGGGTGGCAGGTGGGGAGGCCAGGCTGGAGCTCCCAAGGAGGCACAGCAGAACAGAAGGTCGGAGAGAGGATGATGGGAGGTGGGGAGGGAGGGACTGCATGCACCACCTGGGGGGCCTTCCCTGAGGCTTCCTGGGTCTTCAGTTGTGTGACTGAAACTCAGCTGATGTTCCCTGAGCCTGGGAAGCAGGGTTGGCCAGGAGGAGGCTGTCCCAAGCTGCCTTTGGGGAAGGACCCTGGTCTCCCCACCCTAGGCTGAAGAGAGGGGCACAGGGAGGGGCTTTAGGCAGTGTCACTGAGCTCTTGCCGTCAAGGGCCTGGGGCAATAACTGGGCTATGCGTTCATTCCACAACAGCAGTGTGTTGGGGTGTGGAGACTCCATGCATGTGAGGCCAGGCTCTGCAGGCTGCCATCTTGGATTGAGCAGTGGCCGACCTGTACCACAGGACCCTTGCCATGTGCCAACACAGGACATAGTCAAGGGGTCTTGGGAACATGAATCCTGATTTCATGTTTATGCTCTTCCTCTCCCTATGGACCACCAGGCTGGGCTGTCTGGTTTGTACCCTGTTCGCTACTCCAGCTTCTTCTTGATGCCCCCCCTCACCCACCCCCAGCCCAGCTTGGCACGGCTGGTGGAGAAAGGATGCAAGAAAAGTCACCACTTTCAGGAAACTGGACAGTGACAAGTCTGGGTACTACGAGTAGGCTGACTCTTTATAGTTCCTGGTTTTGATGGAATATCTCTTCCAAAAGGTTCCTGAGAAAAGGCACAGGAGAGGAAGGTAGATGTGAAAATGACTTCATGCTCCATCCCATTTAACATTTGGCTAGTGTATTCATTCAGGTTCTTGCAGCAGACGGCTGGCTCCAGAGCGGATTTGACCTTCCTGGCTGGTTGACCCTTTTATCTCCCAGCCATGAGGGCAGTGTCCCTGACCTTGTGGACATGTCCCTTTCCTGACCTCCACTGTCACATCCCATCACTCAGAAACCCTCAGCAATCATTACAAACAAGGCAAATAGGCAAAGGCAATACTCACAAAGGACAACTTTAATTACCAGCAAAGCACATGGAGATCACATTCCAGGAATGTATCTTAACTAGAGGCCCCTCTTGGGGAAACATTGCAAATACTAATAAGAAGAAAAGCCTGCCCCTGCCTCTGCCAAACTCAGCTCTAGCAGCTGCTGCCTCCTGTTTGAGAAGACCTACATCCTAGGAGTATTAAATTTTTTATTGTTCCTCTTTATTTTTGATTTTTTTTGGGGGGGTGGAGAGGGTGTTTTTTTGTTGAATCAGTAGCAGCAGCAGCAGTAGAAGAGAAATGGGGGGGAGCTGCGAAGCTGCCTAGAGGTGTCCACCCTGGCTGGGGGTGGCATGTGGGTGGCTCCTGAGCCCGTTTTGTTGGACCTCGCAGGGCACACAGGGCACACACACTCCCTGTCTGTGTGTGACCCTCCTATGGCACTTGCACCTTTAGAATGAACAGAGAAGGACAGAGAAAGGGGAGCAGGCACAGTGGTGCCCTGACCAGGGTTCTAGCTGGTGGGTTTCTGGGGGGAGTGGCCATCTGCTAGGAAAATGAAGCATCTGTGACACCTTGTCCATCCCCGGGGAGGCTGGAAGGGACAGGTGGACTCTACTCCTTACCCTCATCCCTAGTTCTAGTGTGGGAACTTGAGACCCGTGGCTGGTCTGGAATCAAGCAGCCAGGAGGTGACAGGACCCACCTGGGTCTGCCCTACGTCCCCACAAAGTCAGCTGGTTCTCCTGGCTGTTGGGGCCCCTCTCCATGCCCATCGAGGAGCCCTGGGCCAGGATCCCCGTGCTCCTGCTCAGGCTGCCCGGGAAGCTGGAAACATCCCAGTGGTCCCCCTCAGGGACAGGGTTAAACAAAGTGCAGGTGTCAATGCTGGATATGCCAGGAAAAGCCTCCAAGGGTGTTCATGAGAACACCCAGAGGCAGGATTGTATGCAAAATATGACCCTATTTGTGCAGAAAAATAATGAATGTATATTTTATGAGGAAACAACAAACTTCTTAGGCTAGTATATGAGTTTTAAAAGATTCAGAAGAGTAGCCAAAAAATTGTTAATAGTGATTATTTGGGCGAGGGAGACATTTCATCTCAGACATTTGGTATTTGCTTGAATTGTTACCATGAACATGCATATATTTTTTTATGTATTACTTTTGTTTAAAAAAAAAACAGCAACAACAACTCAGCTGAAGTCATTACCTCTGAAAACAGAGACATGTTTTGGGGAGTGCGAGGTAGTTGAGAGACACATCAGAATTGTCTGGAATATTTAAGTGCTTTTTTCTTTTTTCTTTTCTTTTTTTTTTTTCCGAAGAGATATTCTTGAGCAATTTTTTAAAAATTTTAAAAACCTAGTAAATAAATAAAAAATAAAACTCCTGGCTGTGGCTTCTGAGCTCCCCCTCCCCCACACACCTCCTCCACTTCCACCCTGATTGGGAGGCTCAGGTCTTGAGAAGGCAAATCTTTGCTGCTGGAAGAAGGCCTGCAGAGGCCTCACTGGTGGGGCTCCAGCAGGGGCCAGGCCCAGAGAGGGTGTGACCTCTGGCCAGGGCAGCTCAGCCCTCAGGATCCCAGATCCATGGGGCTCTAGGGGGTTCAAAGGTCACAGCACTTATCCAATCATACAGTCAGCTTCAGAGGAGCAGGGCTGGACTCCGGAGCCCAGCAGAGTTCCCCAGAGACGGATGGTGCTCTTGATACTGATCCCTGCCTTGGTACATGAGGAAAGCACTATTCTAGTCCCCAAAGCCCTCCAAGCCCCTGTGACTGGGTTCCCCAAGGGGGCCTGGTGATCCCTGAGACCATCAGCCTTAGGGGCCACAGCTTTTCCCAGTGTGAGTCTTGACCCAGCATAGGCTGGGGGAGGGGCTGGATACTTGGGAGAGGAGGTCCCAGGCCCCTTCCCAGAACCAAGCTCCCTTCCCCTCCTCACCCCCTCTGCTCCTCAGTGGCTGGCAGGTGGCCTGTGCAGCGCCTGACAGTTAGTTCCCACTGCTCCCCCAGCTCCTGCCCCCCCCCCCACATTGTCCTGACCCTTTGGACAGCTGTCTTGCCAGCTCTGAAACACACCCATTCCCCCCCTACTTGGTTCTGGAAAGGGCCCTGGACAGGAGCCAGGAAACCAGCTTGGCACCAGTCTGGTGACTTCGGGCATCCTTTTCCTTGGAGAGTGAGAGAAATATGCCATCTTCCTGCCCCATGCGGGCAAGAACATTAGGAGAGCAGTGGGCTGGAGGGAGCAGAGAAAGAAGTGTTTTCATTCATCAATACTCAGCATTTATGAAGCAACTCTAGTGTACCAGGAGCAATGGTAGGGGAGATTCAGATATCCAAGAAAGGGTCTTGGGAGTTCCCATCATGGCTCCGTGGCTAACGAATCCAACCAGGAACCATGAGGTTGTGGGTTCAATCCCTGGCCTTGCTCAGTGGGTTAAGGATCTGGCATTGCTGTGAGCTGTGGTGTAGGTTGCAGATGCAGCTTGGATCCTGCATTGCTGTGGCTCTGGCGTAGGCTGGCGTCTACAGCTCTGATTAGATCCCTAGCCTGGGTACTCCCATATGCTGTGGGAGTGGCCCAAGAAATGGCAAAAAGACAAAAAAAAAAAAGAAAAGAAAAGAAAAGAAAGGGTCTTTACTGCTGAGGAGCTCACACAGTGCAATGGGGTGGCCAGCTGACAAGGGGACAGGGAACTATGTGAAAATTCCAGAGTGAAGATGTTTGAAATAATGAAATAGTGCTTGAGTTCTGCCTGGAGTTGTTCAGAAGCTTTGCAGAAGAGGAGCCATTTGATCTGGGCTTTTAGGGATGTCTAGGAGTTCACCAATTAGAAGAGACCAGAAGGGCCATGTAGGCAGCAGGCAAAACAAAGAGAAAGCAAAAAAAATGTTTCTCCTAGAGATGCCTCAGAAGGGCAGTGGTGGAAGATGAGGCCGAAAGGGCAGGCAGCCCCTAGGTAGCATTGGGCCTTTTTATCTGTTAGAATGCTTTTTGGCTGCAAGTAAACAAATTGCCCACTTAAAGCATGTGAACACATGTAATGTCACATAACAAACAGAGATAGGGCATTGCCAGGGCTGGTTCATTTAACAACTCAAATTTAACAACTCAATGGTGTGGTTCAGGAACATGTTTTTCCACCTTGGACTTATCTCCTCATGGTCATGAAATGGTTGCCATAGCACAAAGCAGATACTCTCATGTATCCAAAGACAGCACAAGGGTAGTTTTCCCAGAAGTCTCAGCAGACTTCCCACCAGGTTCCCTTATCTAGGATTGGGACACATGACAAGGCCTTAGCTGTAAAGGGGGGCTGGAAAAAAAGCACCAGGCCTTCTCTCTCTCTAATGGAAGGCTGAGTAGGCCAATAAAGAAGAAGGGTGGAAGTAAAGGATCTGGGAACAGCCACTGTTAGACAACCAGCGGTGTCTGCCAGGGTCTTGAATGCCAAGCTTATGAGTAAGCACATTGACATGGAGCAATAGGGCAGCTATTGTCAGCTATAGTCAGAAGCCTGTGGCCAGGTAGTGGTGGTGTCAGCTGAATGCTGGGGAGCACACACAAGCATGTGCGCACACGCACACACACACACACCCAAGTTCTCACATTATTGTCCAGAAGGGAAGGAAGGGTAGTTGGCAGGGGGTCACCCAGTTCCCACCGAGGAGTGACCCAACTTGCTGAGAGTGATCCCCTGAAAGCCAGTGGTCTATTTGGTGATGGGCTGGGTGTCAGGGAAGGTGGCCTGGAGGAGGGTGTGGAGGAGGGGGCCGAACCTGTGGCTGGGGATGAGGGTAGAGAGACCACAGGCTGAGACCGAGGTTCAACCTCATCAGCCTGCCTCTCTCCGACCTCCATCTGGGTGGGAGCCCCTCCTTGGGGTGTGAGGTCCTACAGTCAAACCTGGGCTGTCCCTGTGCCCCACCAGGGCCAAGCACTGTAGCATTGGGGATATGGGGTGTTTCGAGGATGAGGCAGGCAACTGGTCCCAGAACCCAGCCCAGGGCAGGGGTGAAGAGGGCACCAGGGGCCAAGGTGTGAGGCATTTACTGTCTGGAGAGGGGGGCCTCAAGGGGATGCCTAGCAGGTTGGGCTCAGCAACCCCTCAGCCTCCCAGCCAGTCACAGCGGGAGCTGCGAGGGTGGGTTTCTGCTCACTGTGCCTGAGGCTCCGAAAAGCCAGGACGAAACCTGCCCTCAGATGGGGGCAGAAGACTCTGTGCATGGTCCTGGGGGCAGATATAGAGGCTTCAGGGATGAGTGCCCTCCCCCGCCCCCATCATCCCTGAGTCAGCAGCACCCTTGCCTTCCACTTGGTTCCCTGAGATGCTTCCTGTCCCCCACTGTCCTGTGAGTCACCTCCCCCCTCAGCATCCCTCCCACACGCTGCACTCATCATCCCTGCCTCCCCAGCCCGCTCTCCTTGCGCTTTCAAAAGACTGACAGGAGGCGGGGGTGGTCAGGTGGGCAGAACCCTCCCTCTACCTCGCCCCTCCACCCACCTCCCAGGCCTTCTCCTTGTCCTCTGGGTGCTGTCTCCTGTCATGTGGGGAGACTGACCGAGCTGGAAGGGTGGGGGCAAGGCCAGGGTTCAGGGAAGGCACTGGGTACCCAAGGGCCTCCAATGGCATGAGGTTTCAGAAGGTGCCACTTCCATGGCGCTTGGTCAGGCTTCTTGACTGCAGACCCACCCTCTCTTTTGCTGGTACAGAGCCCACATTTCCATCATGTGGGGTGTATTTCTTCAGCCATGCCCCAGATCTCCAAGAGAGCACCCCTGCCCTGCACCCCCTAAGATGGAGGAACCCTGGCAGGGCTGCCTCAGTTTTCAATCATGACTTTACCCCTTAGGTGCTCCAGCCACCTGCTCCCCACTGGAGTCAAGGTCCAGCTGGACGGAGGCCTGGGAGGCATGCCTGGCTAAGCAGGCAGAGCTGGTCTTCCTGTGGTCTGCCCCCCCATCCTTCTCTGTGACCACCTTTCTGGACCTTGGGTCCCTTACAGCAATAGGGGTAGCCGGGGAATGTTCTTTGAGTTTCCTCCTGGCTCGACATCAGAGCCCAAGACCCATTTCTGTTTGCAGCTGTGACTTTGGTCAAATCACTTGACCTTCCTCATCTTCAGCGTCATTCTGTGCAGACGAAACAGATAGTGAGAGTCCTCAAAGATGAGATTTTTTTTAATTTCTTTCTTTTTTTCTTTGGTCTTTCTCTCTTTTCTATGGCCGCACCCATGGCATGTGGAGTTTCCCAGGCTAGGGGTTGAATCGGAGCTGTAGCCACCAGCCTACACCACAGCCACAGCCACACCAGATCCGAGCCATGTCTACAACCTATACCACAGCTCATGGCAACGCCGGATCCTTAACCCACTGAGTGAGGCCAGGGATTGAACCCGCAACCTCATGGTTCTTAGTCGGATTCGTTAACCACTGACCCATGATGGGAACTCCTTAAAAATTTCTTTTTAGGGCTGCACCCATGGCATATGGAGGTTCCCAGGCTAGGGGTCTAATTGGAGCTGTAGCTGCTGGTCTACACCACAGCCATAGCAAGGCCAGATCTGAGCCATGTCTGTAACCTACACCACAGATCAAGGCAACCCCGGATCCTTAACCCACAGAGTGAAGCCCGGGATCGAACTCACGACCTCATGGGTACTAGTCAGGTTCGTAACCTGCTGAGCCACAATGGGAACTCCAAGAGGAGATTTCTGACGGAAGATTCATAACACCAGTGGCCTTGAGGCCCTTTACTACAAAATACCACGGGGGCCTCCCAGGGACCCTGTCAGCTGGTGTTACTTTCACACACCACCCATCCTGGAGACACACACTTACAGTTTAAGAAACAAAGGCCCAGCTACAGGGGGCACAAGCACAGGGGTGGGTCCTGCCTCCAGATGCCCTGTGTCCAGATGAAAGGCCAGGTCCCCGGGGAAGGGACTGGGCTCAGCACAAAGAGTGGCAGCTGGCCTCGCCTTTCTCTCCCAGGTCAGCATCTGGGAAGGCAGATGAGCAGTGGCCCTTCCCCACGTGCAGGCTCGAGGGGGCAGGGAGATGCTGCTGACAGCTTTGCTGATAATCGGCACTTCTCCATCGCTGCTAATAGCATGTTTAGCTTGCTGACTCCTCTGTTTGCCTGGTGCCTCCCACGGGCCCAGAGCTGGGAGTCTTTTAGCTTCTGTTTGCGGTGGGACAGCTGTGGAAGAGACGGCCTCCCTGCTTCTCAGCCCCGGTCTACCCAGGACCATGGACCTGGGGCGGGGGGACCCCCCCCCATTCTGGGCCTCAGCTCTTCCCCTCTGGGAGAGTGGCAGGCACCTCCTGCTCAAGGAGACCTGGATGCCCAGCCCTCTGAGCTCCCAGTGCTCCCCGAATCTCTAGTCCCCTCATGGGACTGAGTGTGAGCAGGTTCTGAGTCCTAATGCACAGAGTGGGCGGGGGTGGTCAGGTGGGCAGCCCATGTTCAGATTCCATCCTACCTCCAACCCTATTACTGCCCCCAGGCCACCATGGAACACATCTCTTACTGGGAGTAGGAAGAACCCCCAGCCCCTCAGGCTCAATCGCTCCTGAGCCCCCACATACCAGGTTAGTAGAAAACCCAGCTCCCACTCTCAGGGGCTGCTCCTCCCCTGGCCTGTGCACAGAACTGAAGAGTTCATGGGCCTCCCCAAAGCAGCCTGCTAGATCCCCCTCTCATGGGGAGAAGACCCTTTGGTCTGGCTGTACCCCCTGCCCTTGGCCTGGGGCCTTCAACGGTGGCCTTGGCTTTCTTGCTCCTGGGCTCAGCTTTGTCTGAGGAGAGGCATCTCCCTTAGGCGTCCATGGCTCACTGCTGGGCCCCTCCTTGGTGACCCACCAGCCAGATGGGAGGGACCCTACAATGGGCAGCAGAAGGCAGCCGGGGTGAAGAGCCTTCTCAGCCTGTCCATCTTCTGTCTTCGGGAGGCAGTCACCTCCTGAGGCTGTGATTCGCTGTCTGCCATGCGGCTCAGTGCTGGACTGTTCTTCTAGGAAGTCAGGGGCCTGGTCCATACACAGTGGTCTCTCCAGACAGGCTGCTCAGTCACCTTTCACTGACAGTAAATATGTAACATCTGTGTTCTCCCGCCCCTTAACATTATTTTGCAAAGACTTTTCCAAGTTTGCCTTTTTTTTTGGCTGCTTGATAAATATTCTGCCTCATTGACTCGTATTCTCCTCTCCTCCACAACTTGCAAAACATTTGGCTCATTCTGTTTTTTTTTTGGGGGGGGTTGTTTGTTTGTTTTTGCTTTTTGGGGCCGCACCTGCAGCACATGGAAGTTCCTAGGCTCGGGGTCAAATAGGGCTGCAGTTGCTGGCCTACCACAGCCACAGCAACACCAGATCCGAGCCACATCTGTGGTCTACACCACAGCTCACCGCAATGCCGGATCCTTAACCCACTGAGCAAGACCAGAGATTGAATCTTCATCCTCATGGATACTAGTCGGTTTAGTTACCACTGAGCCATGACAGGAACTGGGGTTTTGTACTGTTATAAATAATGTTGCTATAAACAGCTGTGCACATATAGCTATTTTTCCCTTTGCAATTATGTCTTTGGGAGGAATTCCAAACAGTGGGATTACTGGGTCAAATAGCACAGCATATTTATGGCCCTGGATATGGTGGGACTGGCTCATTCTCAGACCCCAGCCCGACCCTACTGTCCCCAAGGTTTTTCTCTGAGTGATGCCCATGAAAGTCCCTTTCCATTGGTGCCTGAAGCTACCCCAGTGCATAGAGGTGCTCCCTCTGGCTCCTGGGGACTGGGGGCCAGGTGCAGTGCAGGGGAGCTGGGGTAGGGGCTGTTGGAGGGGTTAGAAGGAGTTGGCTGTGGGGACAGTGGAGATGAGGCATGGCCCCCAGTTTCTGGGGCCAGAAGCCCTGTTTGGGGGCACAGGAAGTCCTCTCCCGGGCCCCTTCCTTCTCTTGGATCATCTCTCTCCTGTCCCAGAGCCCCCACCTCCGAGTCTAAGTGGGGACCATCATCTCCCTGGGGCCCACAGGGAGCAGGGAAGGGGCTCTGGTGCATCTGCTCTTCCTGACCTCCCTCCCCAAGGCAGAGGACCACGCCAGGGAGAAACAGGAGGTGTGTAAACTGGTTTTGGGCAAACTTCTGGGGAGTTCCTGTCACGGCTCAGCAGATTACAAACCTGACTAGACCCATGAGGATGCAAGTTCAATCCCTGGCCTCTCTCAGTGGCTTTAGGATCTGACATTGCTGCAAACTGTGACGTAGTTTATAGACACGTCTTGGATCCTACATGGCTGTGGCTGTGGTGTAGGCTGGCAGCTGTAGCTCTGATTTGACCCCTAGCCTGGGAACCTCTTTATGCTATGGGTGAAGCCCTAAAAAACAAAAACAAAAAACAGACAAACAAACAAAAAAAAAGTCTGCATTATTGTAAAAAATGGGTTTGGGATTCCATCTCCCCCTGAACGTGCTCTGTCTGCCTTCTTCCCAGTCACCTGCCTCACTTCCTCACTTCCTCAGCTCCCTGAGCTCCCGCCACCACCACCCGCAGTAAACTATCATCAGTGCCCAGACCCGGGGGCCTAGATGGTGGAAGGGAAGGGATCCCCACACCAGCCCCTCTGGGCCCTGCCCCAGAACCTCAGGATGCCCAGGATGCCCCCCTCCCAGGCATGCCTTTCCTGTCGTGGGGAGACTCACTCACAGTTTGGGGAGTTGGCTTGCTTGGCATTTAAGGGGACCGCTGAGGTTTCACTCCACTGATGGCCTCATGCATTAGAACATGTAGCGTGGTGGGAGGAGGGGTCTGCTCTTCCTAAGAGCTCAGCCCCTCGCTCAGCACATCGTGGTTGACAGTGGTGGCTTGGGCATGGCCAAGGCTGGGAGGGAGGAGTCGGGCCAAGTCCCTGGGCCCTTCCCTCCAGGCCAGGAGCCAGCTGTCTCTGTACCTTCTTCCCTTGGCCCTTCTGGCCTCCAGGCCTCTGGTGGCAGGTTCTGGGAGACAGTGCAGAAAGAGCACAGGACTTGAGAGTTCTCGCCCCGTCTCTGCCACTACCTGGCTGCATGATCCAGGCCCCTGCCCTCTCTGTCCTCAGCTGACTCTCACTCCTGCCTTGTGGCTCCTGTGGTAGCTTCTATCAAGGCCCCGGTGGGGTGAGCTTTGCAGGTGGCTGACCTCCACACAGCTAGCCATGTGGCTGGCACCCAGACAGGGTGGGAATCTGGAAGGAAGCTGATCCCTGCCTCCCAATGGCAGCCCTTGGCCTTGGCCTGGCACAAGAGTCCCTTCTGGGGTTAGGGCCATCAGCCCCATTTCTTCATCTTCACCCTCCTTTTCCCAAGCGTCACTCTGCTTCGAGGAGATGAGGAGCTTTTTGCCAGCTGATGAGGGGAACAGTGGCTGCTGGAGCATGTGGGAGCAACTGGGGGGCTGTGTGGGCTGTGTGACTTTCCTGGACAGGCAGACGTGAGAGAGAGAGGAGAAATCATTCTGTCTAAAATCAGAGATGAGCTCCTCTCCAGAGCTGGCAGAATGACTGCTGTATGTCTGGCTGGGGAGGTATGAGATAGGATGGGTTTCAGGGGCAGGAGCGAGGTGGGAATGACCCTTGGAGGCCACAGCCACCAAGAGAACTTTTCTTTTTTTTCTAATGGCCACACCTGCAGCACATGGACATTCCTGGGCCAGGGATTGAGTCTCAGCCATAGCTATGACTGACACAGGAGCTTTTAACCACTGCTCTGGGCCAGGGATCAAACCCACATCTCCTCAGCAACCTGAGCCTCTGCAGGCAAATTCTTTTTCCCCCACAGCATGTGGAAGTTCCCAGGCTAGGGGTCAAATCAGAGCTGCAGCTGCCAGCCTGCACCATAGCCACAGCAACGCAGGATCTGAGCCACATCTGCGACCTACACCGCAGGTCATTACAATGCTGGATCCTTAACCCACTGAGTGGAGCCAGGGAATCAAATCCACGTCCTCATGGATACTACTCGGGTTACCACTCGTGTTACCACGGAACCACAACAGTAATTCCAGTAGGCGAATTCTTAACCCACTGTGCCACAGTGGGAACTCTCCTAGATAACCTTTTGTGTTTGCCCAGATGTCACCCCTTATAAAGAGCCATGGCACCCACCATCACAGCCAGTCCTCACAAGAATCTGGAGGGACCATTAGGTGGACAGACATAGTAATTAACCCAGTTGATAGATGAGGAAACTGAGGCTCTGAGTGGTTAACTGACTTGCTCAGGTCACAGAGCCTGTTAGTGGAAAAGCCAGGGCTGGGTGGATTCTAAAGTTCCCATCTACCTGGAATCTCCTCCTAAAACACCACATGGAGATGATGGTTCTGAAGATGAAGCCAGGAGGGGACCATGGAAGCAAAGTGCAGCTGCGGTTTATCTTCTGAATCCTCAGGCAGAATTTGCCAAAGATCCCCCCACCCCTGCTCCCAGCATCTACCTTCAGAAGTGTGTCTTTCCTGCTGGAGGAGGAGAAAGATTGGATTGGGAAGAAGGTTGTCCTACTGGACCCCAAGTCCCAGGGGAAGGCTTGACAACTCTCTGGATTCAGGGGGACTCAGGAATCTGTTGGACTCCTAGTTCTCTGCCATGATGATTTTTTTTTTCCCACCATGGAAAAGGAACCAGCTAATGATGGCTAGAAACGAAACCCTCTCCAGGAATCTCTAGCTTCTTTCCTGGCAACATTTGCTTTATATAATGGGAATATATATATTGGTGGTAACAGGCCAGGTAAGAGGAGATCGGGTAGGGGGTCTTGGTCCTTGTGGTAGTCACTGGCACTGTTCACAAACGTTCAAATCTCTTTTATTCCAGGGCATTGTAGGAGATGACTCCCCATCCACTTCAATTCAGGTCTGACCATCTCACTTGCTTTGACCAATGAATAAAATTGTGACCAATAAAAAGCAATGTGGGTGTGACTTCCAGGCAGAAGCATTAAGTGGTCCACCTTGTCTCTGAGATCCCAGACACACCTGTTGAGATGAAGCCTCCGTCACATTGGGTCACTGAGTGGCTGACATAGAGCACCTCCCTGCTCACCTACAATGGACATGTTGCATGCAAGAAATTGATCTACTGTTGGAGCCATTGAGATATGGGGACTGTTTTTTACTACAGCTTAACCTAGCCTCTTGGGCTGATACAGTCACCAAGCTGGCCAATAAGAACCTTGCCCAGGACTTTTTGGTTAGGATCTGGGCCTTTCTAGTGAGCTGGACCCATCGTATGTAAACCTTGCTGCTGTGTTTTCCACCATAGGAATGTGTAAGCCAGAACATAATTTTTTAAAGAGAGAAAAGAAAGCAGGCACTCAGTGAGGAGGGGATAGCTACATCCCCAGCATTCCATTTCCTGCCTCAGATCCAGATGCATAAAAATCCCCTGGGTCCTTTTATGAACCTTTTCTCCCTATATTATACAAGCCTGGGTTGATTTAGTTGGATCTCAATCAAGAGTCCTAACACAGAGTGAAAGGGGATTCGGGACAAGCCTCCATTTTCCAGATGAGGCGCCGAGGGTTCGAGGGGGGAAGTGACTTGGCCAAAGTCATAGAGCCATTGAGGACACATTTGCTTCCTTTCTTGGGAAAATAATTCAAGCAATAAAGATACAATGCTAGTCTTCCTATCTCACCCTCCTAATCCCACTCTCCAAAATTAGGAGTTCTCACTGTGGCTCAGTGAGTTAAGAACCCGACATAGTGTCTGTGAGGATGTTGGTTCTTTCCCTGGTCTTGATCAATGGGTTAAGGATCCAGTGTTGCCTCAAGCTGTGTCATAGGTGGCAGACACAGCTCAGATCTGGTGTTGCTATGGTGGTAGCCTCAGCTGCAGCTCTGATTCAACCCTTGGCCTGGGAACTTCCAAATGCCACAGGTGCAGATGTTAAAAAAAAAAAATTAACTGCTCATCAGTTTGGTGGTCATTTTACCAAACCTTAAAAATACATATGTATATTTACAAACATAGATGTGTACCACATTTTACTAGAAAAATGGGATAGTATGCCTATTTTTTTTCCGAAATTTGCTTTTTTCATTTATCAGACTCTTTTTTTTTTTTTTGTATTTTCTAGGGCTGCACCTGCAGCACATGGAGGTTCCCAGGCTAGGGGTCTAATCCGAGCTGTAGCCTCCAGCTTACACCACAACCATGTCAGATCCAAGCTGCATCTGTGACCTACACCACAGCTCACAGCAATGTCAGATCCTTAACCTACTGAGCAAGGCCAGGGATTGAACCCACAACCTCATGGTTCACTGGTCAGATTTGTTAACCACTGAGCCACAACTGGAACTCCAGCATTCATCAGCCTCTTGGTACTTCCAAGTTCTCTTGGTACCTGGCCCACCTGGTGATATCCCAGGAAGAGAAGTGGTGAATGAGGTCAGGGGCCAGACTCAAAGGAATTAGATCAGAAAACCCTGGGGGTGGAGAGAGGAAAAGGGGTGAGAGTCAGGGCGGAACTTTCCTGGCACCTGGCTCAGCCCCTTTCCAGGCTCCCCACAGTCCTCCAGGCAGCAGCTCCTCTGACCAGCTCTGCACAGGAGGAGTTTGGCCTTTTGTTTAAGTTGAAACCCACTCCCCCGCTGGAATCCTCCCACTAGCCTGGTGCCTCTCCATTAATTCCTGGGGCAAATTGCTTTAACTGCCTCCCAGCCTCCCACGGTAGATCCGGCAAGAGTGAGGCAGCTCCTGCTGCCTGCACATGTAACTTCTGCCTCTCACACTGGGGCCTGAGCAGCCCCAGCCACCAGCTCTGCAGACACTGGTAACAAACGCCAGTATGGACCAGGAAGAAATCAGGAGCCCGAAGCCTGAGAACCCACGGCCCAGAGGGCCTGGAGAGAACCCCTGAGTAAACGCAGACAGAAACCGAGACAGCCAGAAGGCAGGCAAGCAATTAAAGGAGGGGGCTGAGTTTTCAATTAACAGGCATCTCTGCCAGCAGTAGATAATTAACGGATTAGCAAGGCTGTTAGCAGGGCTGCTGCCAGAAAGGAGCGGGGCAGGTGCCTGGGCGTGGGGGGCGGGGGCTGGGGTTCCAGATTCCACAGCCATCTTTAGGCTCAGGAAGCAGAGGGCCATGGGATGCTGCAGGGATGTAGTGTGCGGGCTGGAAGGTGGGAGAGCAGGCCCAGAAGGGCAGGGGTAGTGTCATGTGACTATTCCCTGGCCTGAAAGGGCTGTGGTTTGCAGAGCTGCCTCTGCCTGGGAACGGGCTAAGGAGGGAGTTGGTGAGACTCTCTGGGGCTCATTGTGTTGACACACCTTGACTTTGCACATCACCATACAGCTCACATCAGCTCATGTGGAGCTGCCTCCTTCGGGGGTGAGAGTCAAGACTGCCATGTGACACTCCTGAGTTCATCTTGCTCCCACATCTTGACTGGGTGTGGCTCATCAGGCATCTCAGCTGCTCTCCCAGGCTCCTCAGCTCCTTTTGAATCAGGCAAGGTCAACCAAAGCATAGAAGAGCCAGTGTGTGGACCTTCTGGCTGTGTCTTCCCTTGCTGGGGAGTTTGAGAAGGACACTGCTCCAGGGAGTGGAGACTTAATCAGCCTGAATCCCTGGCCTGCATGGAACAGATTCCCCTGCCAGACTCCAGGAGACCTGCAGCGGGAAGGAGGAGTATTGTGTGTTAAGGTAAGAGATTTCAGAGCTGTTTGTTACAGTAGCAGCACAAAGCCTATCCTGGCTATTACACACAGTGACACTTACTTCCCTGAGCCTCTGTTTCCTCATCCATAAAGTAAGAATGATACTCACCTTTAATGATAATTGGTGGTAAGTAAGATGATAGATAAGCTGTCTGGGGATCCCATGCCTCCTTGAAAGGAGAGGAATGTTGCCATGTGCCAAGGTCAAAGCCAGAGGCATTTGCTTGGCCATTACTAATGGTTGGAATTTTTACAGTGCTGAACAAGGAGTTTAAAGGCTGAGCCCACCTGGGGATGGGTAAGGTCCATGGAATGCTGGAGGCCTGGGCTGACCCTCCTGAGGGGGTTGAGGGGGGCACCAGGCCTGCTCCCTCCCTCTCTGCCTTCTCTAGCACTCTTTGGTCTGCAGTGTTGGGGGAGAGGCTGAGGGATGCTGTCCCTCAACCACGCCTGGGGAGAGCAGGCTGGACCTGTAAGTGCTTCTCCCTGAGCTGCTGGGACCACACAGGCTTCCCTTAGTCTTTGAAGGCCTCAAGCCATACATGTCCCTTGTGACCTATCAGCAACACAGGCTTTCCCTCTGCCCCCCCTCTCCTATAGCAACCCCAGGCTTGCTTCCTCTCCTGGCCACCCCTTACCCTACCACCTCTCTGTCCTCACCTTCAGTGGTTCCTGAGCTGGTCCCACTTTGCCCCATAGAAGAGGTACAGAGTTAGAGTTCCCATTGGGCTCGGCGGCAACGAAGTAGACCAGTATCCATGAGGATGTGGGTTTGATCCCTGGCCCCACTCAGTGGGTTAAGGATCCAGTGTCATCGTGAGCTGCGAAGTAGGTGGCAGATGTGACTTGGATCCTGTGTTGCTATGGCTGTGGTGTAGGCTGTAGCCCCAGTGTGACCCCTAGCCTGGGGACTTCCATATGCTGTGGGTGCGCCCCCTCCAAAAAGGAGGAGCAGCCATGGAAGCAGCTGACTGTTCTGCAGTCTGTTTTTGGCTTGTTCCCCACTGCTTATGTTTGGTCTATAAGATCAAACCAAATTTTTTTTTCTTTTTAGCTGATTTCATTCCTCCTGGAGTTTCTGATGCTCTGTGTCCAAAGCCTGAGCAACCATTTCTATTCATTTTCCAAATATGGAGCCTTCTCCCCGCTCTGTCCATAGTTGGCTCCCTGGTCTGAGCTCACCTGATTCTTTAGAGGCAGAATGTTCTCTGGGCACAGGCTTTTAAAATTTCCTTCGTAGTCTTCACATGTTCTTTTGGGACGCTTCCCCCCTCAACCCAAGAAGCCGCTATCCCCCCCTAAAGCGGCCACAACCCCTCTTCTCCAGAGCCTTCCTGCCCACCAGAACAGAGCCCCCAGCTCTGGACTCTAAGATGCATAAACACAGTCAAGATAGCCTTTTGTCCAGGGAGGATCCCTGATTGGGAGAGAACTTGACTCTCAGCTGTCTTACAGCCACAGCTCAGCAGGGCTTGGCAGTTTCACTTGTTTCTCTTACAAATGAATCCTTGTTCTGGATAATGCCAGCAGCTGCCACTCTACCAACCAGAGGTATAGCCACTAGGCCAGTGCCTTCCAATGCAGTAGTCACTGGCCGCCTGTGGCTTTGATACTTGAAATAGGGCCTCTTCCTTTGTGCTGGTGGATGCGCTGAGACTCAAGACCATTAACTGAGCACCGATCACAGAGGGTGGCAGAAAACAGTGCTGGGCTGAGTCCCAAGTCTTCTGACCTCAAACCTGGTGGTGCATGTGGCTAATTGTCTCCCCAACAGCCACTCTCCCCTTCCTCTCCCTCAAAGCCGAGGATGGCTATAGAACCCAGTATGACCGATGGCCCTTGAGTGGGACTTTCCTGGATGGCTGCTGCTTTCCTGGCAGATCGAAGACCTTTTCAGCTTTGCCCTTCACCTTCCTCTTATTCCTCTCTGGGGCATCAGCTGCCTTGTGACCCTGAGGACGTGGCTCCTGCTGAGGCTGATGAAGCTGAAAGGACCCTGGTCCCTGGTAACCTCATTCCAGCCCTAGCAGCTTGACCAACTGTGGCCTCTTGAACTCTGGACTTCTTATTACTTCAGGAAAAACCTCCCAAACTCTATATGCTTAAGACACTGTTCTCAAGTTTCTGTGTTTTTGTTATATGCAATTTTAACTGATCCTCACCTGTGTCCTTTGGGAATTTTGGTCACAAAGGATTGAGTTTCCTGGTAGGATAGGAAAAGGCTCAGGGACTCTTCCAATCTCACCATGTTGTCCTCTCAAGTTTTCAAGGGCACATGGAAAGTTAGCAGGAACCTGGTTTTCCTCAAGGAACTGGTGGGTGAATTCTAGGAGGATTCGTCATCACAGAGCATGAGAGCCCAGAGGATAACGGCCACCCTCATCAGAATCATTCTTTTCATGTTACTGATGAAGAAACTGGGCTCTGTTTCAGTTAGGGTATGCTTGGCTACAAGTAAAGAAAACTGAAATAATGGGGGCTTAATTAAACAGAAGTCTATTTCACTTCCATAACAAATCTTTGTGGTCCTAAGACTGTCCCAGAGCCCCATAATGCCAAAGCATGAGGTTGGCAGGTCTGAGATTTTCTTGGTATTTCCCTCATTGTTGCAATATGGCTGCCAAAGCTCCAAACATCACATCCTCATTTAATGGCATGTGAAAGTTGAAAGAAAAGAGGGGAGAAAAGGGGAGAAAAATCTTTCCCAGAAGGATTCTAGAAAAGTCCTCCTTCTTTCTCCTTGCCTGGGAGTAGGTCCCATGGTTACCCCTAGTTGCAGTGGAGGCTGTCCAGGCAAGTAGTTAACAAAGGGCAGAGGTGTTGCCACAACTGTTTCCACAATCATGATCCATTCCCTGGCTGGGCATATTGCCACCAAGCCAAATCTGAGTTGTATTGGCAAGATGTGAGGAGAGAATGCCGGCGGGTAAGGGACTGATAGGGGACCTGACTTATCTAGGGTCAGAGAGTAACTGGTGGAGAAAACAAGACTGGGATTCCAATCCCTCTTCACTATCTCTGAGTGGGAAGAATGTCTTTGTCCTGGTGCAGTAGGTGCTGCTGGAGTATTAAAATCCTGTGCTACTGGGG
This sequence comes from Phacochoerus africanus, assembly GCF_016906955.1. Taxonomy (NCBI): domain Eukaryota; kingdom Metazoa; phylum Chordata; class Mammalia; order Artiodactyla; family Suidae; genus Phacochoerus; species Phacochoerus africanus. The sequence continues at coordinate 49,669,499 of NC_062548.1, forward strand.
AGTCCATGTAAGCCAGTTGTGGTTTTCCTGTGTCCTCTGCTAGAAATGGACCAAGAATGGGTGTGTGATATAATTCTGTCCAGTGAGCCATGACAGAAAAGCAACTAGGGTGACTCTGGGGTAAGTTCCCTCACTCTTAAATAGATATATCCAGGAAGAGTTTTGATCTCCTCTGCTGGATTCTATCCCCTGCTGGATGTGATGGCTAGAACCATGGCAGCCATCTTGTGATCATGAGGGAAGCTGGCCTGAGAACTGGCTCACTGAAGTGAGCAGCATGAAAGGGGAGAGAATCTCAGGTCTCTGTTGATACCCCTGCAGTACTGAGCTAAGCAGTCCTGGGCTGTCCTACCTTGGGGCTTCTTTGCACAGGAGGCACATCTCCCTTCTTGTTTAAGCCCCTTTGAGGTGGGCCTTCTGTTCCTTGCAGCTGAAAGCACTGTAACTAATCCCCACATCTCCCTCTGCTCCATGTCCTGCTCCAGAGGCAGGTGCAGACCAGCACCAAGCAGCCCTACTCTGGGGGAAAGCCGCACAGCTGGGATTCGGCCTCGTGAGGCTAGCTGCTCATTACATAACCACGCTGCCTACCACAGCCAGAAAGAGGTGGGAACTGCATTCAAAACCCCAGGCAGTGGGGAGGAGTGGTTTGGGGAGAGGTGATGTGGGGGCCACATAAGAGAAGGCCATTCCTGACCCTCAGAATGCCCATACCACTTCCCAGCATGGCCTAGCACAGCCCTCAGGGATCCAGGAGACAATGCCAGCAACCACCCTCCAGCTGCTTGTGGGCTGGCTAGGGCAGAAAGGCTGGTGGTTAAGTTCTGGAGAATCCCCAGGCTCTGGGGCTGGCCCAGAATGGGTTTTTGTTACAGGAGTGAGACCATTCTGTCCTGCGGCTCTCAGCTCTCCTGGTGCAGAATGAATACAGGCCAGTTAAGTACTCTTCTGGCAACTGATTATATAGATTTGCTTTCATTTTTGCAAATGACCCAGGACAAGCAGGCGAGCCCTCCCCTAGGCATTTGTGTTGAAACACTGAGCACACCAGCTTCTGCTCTCTGGAAAAGGGACTCTGTGGCATGAAGAAGGGCCTGGGGGGAGGTACTTCTTGAGGCACATTCTTTCTTGGAGAACATGCTAGAGGGCCTGAGTGTCACCACTCTCCCCCAGCCACCCACCATCAGCTGCCCAGCAAAGCCAGCAAATTGCAGATCTGATCATACCTTTCAGATGGTGCCCTCAGTCCTAGAATTGCTGAGCAGCAGGGAACTTTGTGTGTGCTGGTCCAGCTTCATGTGGCTGGGCTTTTTGCTTGTGCTCTTCCCTGTGCCAAAATCCCCTTCACTGAGCCAGGCTGCTGTGCCACCCCAGCCTGGCCATCAGAGTCACAGGAGCTGGTTCAGGCATGGGTGTGTGACTCATTCTGGGCCAGAAAGCATCAGCCCTGGGGCTTCTATGGGAACCTCTGGGAAGGGGACGCTCACACCTCTGGGTTCGCTAGCTGGACAGTGTACAACCGGTGCTGCTGGGGACCACCTTTGTCTCCCAAGGGGCTCAGCCTAAGAATGAAACCTACCCAGAGGGAAGCAAATTGAAAAGGCACTAAAGGACATCCTAGTGACATTATTGGAGCACCTGAATCTACTTTTGCCTGAAAGCTACCTCTGGACTTTTGAGTAAAAAAATTCTCTTTGTTAAAATACACACACACACACACACATAGACACCTGCGCGCACGGACACACACAAACTTAAAATACAATTTGAGCCTGACTTTCAGGCATTCACATTAAAAGTTATTCACTACTGAGAGCTCCTGTTGTGGTTCAGCAGGTTACAAATCCAACTAGTATTCATGAGCATGAGGGTTTGATCCCTGGCCTCCTTCAGTGGGTTAAGGATATGGTATTGCCATGAGCTGTGGTGTAGGTCACAGACACAGCTCAGATCTGGTATTGCTATGGCTGTGGCATAGGCTGGCAGCTACAGCTCTAATTTGACCCCTAGCCTGGGAACCTCCATATGCTGCAGGTGCAGCCCTAAAAAATCTTCTAATCGGAGCTGTAGCTGCCGGCCTATACCACAGCCACAGCAACATGGGATGCGAGCCACTTCTGCAGCCTACACCACAGCTCACAGCAACGCCGGATCCTTAACCCACAGAGCAAGGCCAGGGACCGAACCAGCAGCCTTTCTAAGGCTGAATAATATTCCATTGCATGTACAGATGACATTTTGTTTATCCATTCATCTGTCAATGGACACCTGGGTTGCTCCCATTTTTGGCTATTGTGAATAATGCCATTATGAATCTGGGTACACAAATATCTCTGAGATTCTGCTTTTAAGTCTTTTCAGTATGTACCCAGAATCAGAATTGCTGGATCATATGGTAATTCTTTTTTTTTTTTTTTTGTCTTTTTGCCATTTCTTGGGCCGCTCCCACGGCATATGGAGGTTCCCAGGCTAGGGGTCCAATTGGAGCTGTAGCCACCAGCCTACGCCAGAGCCACAGCAACACGGGATCCGAGCCGCGTCTGCAACCTACACCACAGCTCATGGCAACGCCGGATCCTTAACCCACTGAGCAAGGGCAGGGACCGAACCCGAAACCTCATGGTTCCTAGTCGGATTCGTTAACCACTGCACCACGACGGGAAATCCATTCTCTTTTCTTTTCTTTCCTTCTTTTTTTTTTTTTCTTTTTACAGCTGCACCTGCAGCATATGAAAGTTCCTGGGCTAGGGGTCAAATCAGAGCTGCCCCTGAAGGCCTACTGCCACAGCTACAGCCATGCCAGATGTGAGCCGCATATTTGACCTCCACCACAGCTTGCAGCAAAGTTGGATCCTTAACTCACTGAACGAGGTCAAGATCAAACCTGCATCCTCATGGGCTCTATGTTGGGCTCTTAACTTGCTGAGCCACAGTGGAAACTCCTTTCTCTGTTTTCTTGGTAGTAGCTGCCCTGATGGGTGCAAGGGGGTATCTCATTGTGGTTTTGATTTGCATTTCCCTAATGGTAGCAATGTTGAGCACCTTTTTGCATGCTTACTGGACATTTGTAGAAAAATCTGTTCAGATATCTTATTATTATAGTCTGCTTTTCTCTACTATTTTGGCCATCTCTTCATATGATTTTTTAGTATTTCCTCTTCCAAAAATTGCCTGTTTATATCCTTTGTCCATTTAGTTTTCTTGTCAATTTGCAGGTGTTGCTTGAATATTGAGGCTCTATGAACCTTTTAAATTTTAGACTTTGTGCATATCTCCTCTCAATTTTTTCATGTGTCATTTGGAGCAGATATCTTGAATTTCAACATAATAAAATCCTCCCTCTCCCCCTTTTTCCTTTACGGATCAAAATTCTGTTTAAGAAATCTTTTCCTCCCTCAGGGTCTTGAAAATATTCCCCTTCATGTATTTTTGTCCATTCACATTGATTCTTTATCCACCATCTGAGTATCTACCTTGTTCTAGACAACATCATTTTTCTCTACAAAGTGAGTCAGTTTTCCCAATAAGAACAACTCTTTCCCCACTGGCTTGTGAATCAACATGTATCACACATTAAGCTTCCTTATAACCAGGGATTCAACTCTGAACTTTCCATCTGTCCCAATGGGTTGTCTATTCTTTTTCTTTTTTTCTTTTTTTTTTTTTTGTCTTTTTAGGCCACAAAAGTTCTCAGACTAGGGGTTGAATCAGAGCTATGTCACAGCCACAGCCAAGTCAGATCTGAGCTGCATCTGCAACCTACACTGCAGCTTGTGGCAAGGCTGGATCCTTAACCCACTAAACAAAGAAGCTTGGGATCGAACCCACATCATCATGGATACCAGTCAGGTTCATTACTGCTGAGCCACAACAGGAAATCCTGGTGTCTTTCACTAACACCATACTGGTTTAGGGTTGTTTTTTGTTTTTTGTTTTTGGCTGCCTGGTGGCCTATGGAGCTCTTGGGCCAGTGATCAGATCTGCGCCACAGCTGCAAACTAAGCCACAGCTGTGGCAACCCTAGAACTTTCACTGCTGTGCCAGGCCAGGGATTGAACCCTCATCCCAGCACTCCCAAGACACTGCCAATCCATTGCACCACAGCAGAAGCTCCTTGTTTCTTTTTCAAACATCTTAATATTCCTGAATATCTATGTGAGCAAGTTTCCCACCCATCCTCATTTTACTTAGGCATCTGTAGACTTTTATTTCTCCTCACAGATTTCAGAGTAGGTTTATAAATAAACTGGGATTTTGGAGTTCTCGTTGTGACACAGAGGAAACGAATCCAACTAGTATCCACAAGGATGCAGGTTCTATCCCTGGCCTTGCTCAGGGCATCGGGGATCCAGCATTGCCATGAGCTGCGGTGCAGGTCTCAGATGTAGCTCAGATCCTGTGTTGTTGTGGCTGCGATGTAGGCTGAGAGTTGTAGCTCTGATTCATTCCCTAGCCTGGGAACTTCCATATGCCGCAGGTGTGGCCCCAGAAAGACAAACACACAAAAAACCCAAAAAACAAAACATGAATTTTTATTGAGATTACAGTGGAATTTAGAGATTAGTTTAGGGAGAACTGACATCATCATATATTGGGCCACCCTCCCAAGAGCATGATAGGAGTGTTTGGGGAGCATCTCCACTCCCACTTTGCACCCACTTGGCAATTTGCAGGCACTGGATAGTTTAACAATCAATGATAAGGAGGAAATCTCCAAGGGGGAAGGAGGAGGGGCCTAGAATATTCCTCAGCATCACTCCCTCCATTCCTAGCCAAGTCGGGGCAACAGGGAGGACACATGCTGGTGAGCCCTAGAGATGAATGCCAGCCACAGCCCTCTTCTCCAGATGACATGCAGCAGAAAAACCCATCTAATTCAGGGACCACTGGGTCCCAACCACTGGGAGAGCCTTTGTTCCTCTGGGCCCAGGGACTCAGCTACCTGCATCAGGACATTCAGGGCGATAGAGTCTGACCTGCACCCAGGGTGGGGCTCCCGAAGTCCAGTTCACATTGGGTGGGGCTAAGCTTCAATGAGTTTCTCTATTTCTCCTAAGGTCCCGTCAGGCACCGTCAGCCTGCACGGCAGCCTTCTGGCAGGTCCTGCCGCATGGCAGCCTTGTGTTTTCTGTGCACTGCTTGAAGAGCACACTGAATTCTCCACATCCTAAGATCCAGCTCTGAAGGTATTCTTCTTTTTAAATGTCCAAATTGCAGCAAACGACAAAAACATAGCACATTTCTTCCAGAGAAGCAGCATGACTGAGGATGGAAACTCTGCTGGATGACAGACCGGGTCTTTGTCATCACCATCCATGCAACTTTCTAGTCTGAAGCATCTGTCTTGAGCGACTTCTGAGCATCAAATCTCCCTAAGAAGGAATGGCGGGGGCCTACTGACAACTGTGAGACTCAACTGCCTGTACAGATGGTGTTCTCAGAACAAAGGGGCGTCAGGTAAATGCCAGACTGTACCCTTATGAGGCAACTTACAACTTCCAATTAAAAGTGGTTTTAGTTTTTTCGGTTTTGTTTGTGTGTTTGTTTTTTCAGATTCTAAAGCTGAAGTGTACCCTGATACAAAAGATGGGTGACAAAATGGATTCTGAAAATGGTAAAAGGACATAACCTGGGTTAAAGTGAGTGGACAGAGACATATGACCCAGGTAGAGATCCACAACATGGCACGAAGAAGGTAGAGAGGTGGCTGCACCTGAGAGGGGAAGAGTGGTGGTAGTCACAGCAGAGCTGGTGAGTCAGAGAGGAGGTCAGGGTGTGAACCTGGACAGGCTCCAGTGGAGCTTTGCTCACTCAGTACCACAATGTTCTGAAACCGTGGGATTCTCCGGCTGTCATTACATGGAGGGCAGTGCAGGAACAAAGCACAGTCACCACCTCCTTCATTCTATGGGGCTTGCCTACTATTTGCTAACCCTACTGTGTGCTGGGAATATTCAAGAGATGAATGAACCTATACAATCCTCATTCACCTGAAGTTAGGGTGGAGAGAGGAGCTGGGTATTAATCAAATAACCATACCAACAAGCACACTGGTCCTAGGGCCAGCCAAAACCCAGGGCACCTGGTGACTGTAGCACGTCCCTAGCTGTGGTGTAGGGTTCTAATCAACAAAGGAAATGACAGGAGGCCTGACTTGTTTCTCATGATCCATATCAGGCTTATGGTGATCTCTTTTCCCAGTGTCCCCAACTTGGCAGCGTGTGTACCCTGAGAACCTCTTTCATTAGAACCCGGGCGTCCGGAGTTCCCGTCGTGGTGTAGTGGTTAACGAATCCGACTAGGAACCATGAGGTTGCTGGTTCCATCCCTGGCCTTGCTCAGTATGTTGGGGATCCCGCGTTGCCGTGAGCTGTGGTGTAGGTCACAGACGCGGATCGGGTCCCACGTTGCTGTGGCTCTGGCATAGCCCAGCAGCAACAGCTCCAATTGGACCCCTAGCCTGGGAACCTCCATATGCTGGGGTAGCGGCCCTAGAAAAGGCAAAAAGACAAAAAAAAAAAAAAAAAAGAACCAGGGCGTCCTTATCCTTGGGTTACCCGGGGTCTCGAGGATGCCCCCCGGGGGTCCCCACACACCTGTGGGGCCCACCTTAGAAGGTGAGCAACACCTGGCCAGGGGCTCACTGACGTGCCGGGCACCCCACACGCCGGGACCCCGCCCACGCAGGCAGCCTGGCCAGCCCCCAGCGAGGGCTGATGGGCCACGCAGCATGCGGAGGGGGCGGAGCCTGATGACTGGGGCGGGGCTTTGGGCCCAGCGCGCTTCCCAATTGGCTCTCAGAGGTGCCTCTCAGAAGGCACGCAGAAGCCGACGGCCCTTGCCTTCCGGCCTCATTAGCTGCCGCTTTGGCGGGAGTTGGCGGCGGGTGTGAGGTGAGGTCGAACGGTGTCTCTCCCGGCCTAGACCAGGTAGGACCCGGCCCAGGACATCTCGGGGAGGCTCCGCGTTTGGGGCGTCGTGTTGAAGGACCTTTCTGGGGGGTGGCGAGGGTTCCAACCCTGAGGGGCCTGCCGCGCCCGCGAGCCCCTCAGTGGAGTCACGGCCTGAGGGGCGCTCCCTCAGAGAGCCCCGCTTTCCCTGGTCCTCGGCCTCCCGGACCCAGAGCCAGTGCGGCAGGCGCCCTTTCTTCTTTCTTGGGACAGCCCAGGGAACGCTCTCCGTGGCTCTGTGAGGTACTGGAATTGAGGACCCGCCCCAGGTGCGGGCAGAGGTGGGTGAAGAGGTCATGTTCAAGCTGTGGCTCTTTGTAGGGAAGGAACATCCCAGACAGGGAGCGGGTGTGGACGTAATCCTTCGATAAGGGCCGCGAACTCACATGCGCACAGGAGCCCCGCATCGAGTGCGATTGATGCAGCCGCAAACGGAAGAGCGTGTGCTGCTCGCCAAAGGGGCATGGGGACACACCGTTCGGTCACCTGCTCGAGGCCCTGTGGGGTCCTTGACAGAGATGCCTCTTGGTTTTTCGTTTTGTTTTTGTTTTTTAACAACAGCTGCTGGAAACCTCGGTTTTTTCGTAACAAGCTCTCAAATTTTAAACGTTGAGGTTAATGGTCAAGTTTTAGAACATTGCAGCGCCACAGAAAAGACACCTGTAAATTGCCTTTTGGCCCTCCGGCAGCCTCTGCTGTGTCATAGGGAGGAGGGTCTAGGCAGGGGTTACAGACTGACAGATCCCCATGGGGGGAGCGTGTTCTGGGTGCTAGAAAGATCTATCCCAGATCTGACCTCTAGATGGTGTGAGCTGAGTAGTTGACTGGGTTGGCACCTGGGAATTACTCCTTGCCTTGAACTCTGCCCCTTCAGGGTTAGCCCAGATCTAGCAGGTGAGGATTGAGAGTGGGGTGGACTGAGGGCGGGGAGCAGCCCTTGCACAGCAGGCAGGCCTCCTCCAATTGCAGTCTGGGCTTGGGGATTCCCAGTGCCAAATGTCTCTGAATGGGGCTGTGAGGACATTTTCAGAGTGGGATGAGCACTTAGGGCATGGCAAGCCTGGTACTGCTTGGCCTTGTGGTTCTAAACTGTGCTAACTGGGGAGAGGGGGAGAGACCTGGAGGGATTCTGGGAGAGGAAATTTCAGTCAGTCTAGCACTTCCCATTCCCTCCTCTGGGCATATAGAGATGAGTCAGTTGCAGCCCTTCCCCTCAGGATACTTTCAGAAGATGTGGGGAAATGAGATCCGAGCCCTGGAGGAAGCTTCTTGCCCAGCAGGCTTGGGCTGGGGGCACCAAGGAAGAGAGGAACAGCTTAAGGGTGATGCAGAGGCCTAATGGACTTAGAGTCCTGGGCAGAATGGGGGGTAGGGAGGGGAGGGGAGGGGGAAGGCACTCCCAGGTAGGCATGTGCCCTGCGAAGTGGGGTAGGGATAATGTAAATAATTGGATCAGCTTACCCACCCAGATGTGGTGAGAAATCAGGGTAGAAGGGTTTTCAGGGCCCTGTTTCTGGGCCGGGAGGGCTTTGGTGCTGTTTTATGGAAGAGAGATGCTGTGCTGTGGTAGGAAGGAGGCTGAAGTGGTACCAAGTGCCGTCTTCCATGGAGAGGGCCGTGTGAGACGAGACCAGTGGTGGAAAAGTCTTCTCCCCAACCAGGTGACTGTGTCTTGGGAACAGTTCCATGTGGCGTTTCTCTGTGTTCTGGCCCCCCAGCTGTCCCCCTCCCCAATACCCTAGACCCACATTCCTGTAAGGATTGAGTGGATAAAGGGCTGTCATCTGGTGCAGAGGGGAAGAGCAGCTGCGCAGGATCTGGTGGCCTGGTGACCATGGTCCTCCTCCTCTTTGGCAATCTCATGCCTACTTCCTGCCTGCCCAGCCATGTTCTGTCCCTGTGCATGGGCAGGGTCGGAGTCTCTAACAGCCCCTCTCGGTGCTGTGGACGTTGATGGCGAGACAACCCATCCCCTTCACGCTGGCCTGAAGGAGCCCTCATCTGGACACTGTGGGACCTTTTGAGGACAGGTGGTTCCTTGGTGGGACCAGTCAGGTGTGGGATAGGGGTAGGGGTCTTTGATCTGAGCCAGCCTCCAGATTCTAGCCTGGTTCTCGCCATTGCCGGCTTGGGTGTTACCTGTCTGTCCTGGTGGAGGGGTATGGGGGTCACTGCAGGAACCCCTGGTTGTGGCCCAGACTCCAGTGCCTTCTCCATCCTTCTTCCTGTTCAGGTTCCTGTGGCGAGAGATAAGCAGAGGTGACTGGTTCCCAGATACTATTGCTCTCCATGGACACCATGTCAGAAGCCAGGCTCCAAACCCAGCAGAGGAGCAGCCGGAATGGTCGAGAGGTAGGGTAGTCATTTCTAGTCCCAGGACGCCCTCTGCCCTTCCACCTCCCCTCATGTGGCCCTCACTCCTGGAGCCTCCCTCCCTCTGCCAAGGACTTTGAATCCTCTCATCTCTTCTGTGGCCTTTTTCCAGACCAGCCTGTGGTCCTCAGGCTTTGGAATGAAGCTGGAGGCTGTCACCCCATTCTTGGGGAAATACCGCCCTTTTGTGGGTCGCTGCTGCCAGACCTGCACCCCTAAGAGCTGGGTGAGTGATGATAGGGCCAGGCCCCACCTTGGGAAGCTTGGATTAGCTTGGTTCTGGGAGTCCACGGCTCTGGAAAGCAGCTTCCTTATGTCTCCGAAGCTCCCCTCTTCTGTCTTTGGGCAAAATGGATGTGCTAGTATATTGGTGGTTCATTGGCCTGGGGCTGGCTCCTGGCTTCCAGGCCTAGGAGAGTTGGGTGCGGAAGTTCCAGAGAGCAGAGAGGAAGTAGAGCATGGCCGGAGGGCTGGGATCTGACTCTGCCTGCAAGAGTCCTTATTCAGTTTGGGGGACACGGCCCACAGTGTCACCCTGCACTCAGCACATGCTTGAAGATCTCTGTGTGTCCATGCCATGTGCTGCTGCTGACAGGACCCTGGGTTCTGGTGGGGATTCAGGCTACAAGTTCTCTGCTGTTGGTGAGAGAACTTCTCAGAGACATTAATATGCTACTCTCCAAGAAGGTGAGTCTGTAGAGGATGCAGCCCTTCCATTTTGACTATGGACCCCTCTTTCCTGAGGGAGCTTCAGCATCTGGGGTCAAACATCTTTTGGGAACTGCTGTGCTATAGTCCTGCCTCCTGGTAGACTTGATAGTCCATCAGGCAAAGACCACAGAAGACAGGGCATGGGCTTTTCTTTGCCAGTTTGCCAAGGCCCCCCAAGGACATGCTGTCCCTGCCCCTCTCTGGCAGGAGTCCCTCTTCCACAGAAGCATAATGGATCTAGGCTTCTGCAACGTGATCCTGGTGAAGGAAGAGAACACCAGGTAGTCAGAGCTGGGGGTGGGCAGGGCCCTTGGGTGCCGGGCTGCTGGGGCCCTGCTTTGTGGTATCATTTTTTTTCCTTTGATGAAAAAAGAAGGGCCCCTGCCTCTGCTCCAAAGCCACAGGTGGGGACAGACAGGCTTGGAGCTTTCCTGCATTTCATTCTGTGAACTTTCAGGCCTTGAATCTGTACTCTTGTCACTGGGGCGAGGGGTAGGAATAGGCTACAGATGGGCAGGTGCTTCCTCTTCCTGCTCCATGATAAGCCATGCTGGGGTGTTCCCAGTCCATGGGACTGGGGTGTGATCCCTTCCTGATGGAACACCCTCTGTGGGCCCTAGTCGGGGGTGGTCCCTCTGAGAGATCTACCCCCTGCTCTGGGGGCTGTGCCCAGGTTTCGGGGCTGGCTGGTTCGGAGGCTTTGCTATTTCTTGTGGTCACTGGAGCAGCACATACCCCTCTGCCAGGATGCACCACAGAAGATCATGGAAAGCACTGGGTGAGGAGGCAGGGACTGGGCTCTGGCTGGTACTTCTGGGGTCCTTGAAGGGGATGACAAAGGCCCTAGGCAGCAGGGCTGGTTGAAAGGGCTGATTTCTAGGGTGTTAGTTTGGTCTGGGGCCCTTCCTTACAGATGGAGGGTAAAGACTGATAGCTGTGCCCAGGGGATGCTGTGGTGCCTTAGGCCTGCTCCAGCCTGACACGACTCCCCCACTGACCACAGGGTGCAGAACATCATCTCAGGGAGGGCCCCCGGAGGGGCTGGGGAAGGCCAGGGGCCCAGCCTTGTGAAGAAAGAGGTACAGCGCATCTTGGGCCACATCCAGACTCCACCCCGCCCCTTCCTGCTCAGGTAACTGTGCTGAGGGGCTCTGGGCTAGGACCTCTGCCCTCCTGGAGAGAGCATTGGCTGGGCTTGGGAGTGGGTGATGTGTTTACAGACAGCCTAAGGGAGCCCCTGATCTGGACATTATGAGACTTTTCAAAGACAACTGGCCCATTAGTGGGACCAGCTGGCTTTGATCTGAACCAGGCCACAGACTCCAACCCAGGTTCTCACCATGCTGGCCTGGTGCTATGCATCTGGCCCTTGGTGTGGCCCAGACTCCAGTTCCTCCTCCACCCTTCCACCTCCTCCCAGGTTAGGTTCCTGAGGAACCAGAGAGGAGGTGGCTGTTTCCCCATCTCATAGGCCCTCACACGTTCATTCTGCTGTCACCACCTGCTCCCTCCCACCTCTATCCTGCGCAGGTCTGAGCTCCCCTTAGATGCAGGGCACTCTTCTGGGGAAATGGGGGGATGTACAGGTCAGAGTGAAGAGAGATCTGCATGCCTGCAAGTAGGACAGAATGAGGGCTAGAACTGAGAATACCTGGAGGGGAGGAGACACTTGTAAGTCAGGGACAGGAGGGGAAAGGAGCCAGCTGTAGGGAGGCCAGGTTGTGGGGGAGCAGTCCTACCAGAGGAAACAGCTGTGGCTTCAGAGAAGGGCCGGTTTGCTCAAGAAGCTGATGTGGTCGGAAGCTGGCAAGTAAGGGAGAGAGGGTTGTTAGAGACAAAACTGAGAGTTAGAAGGGACCAGAAATGCAGGGTCATACAAGAAGTTTGCATTTGATGTCTAAGTGCAGTGAAAATCAATGGGAAGTTTTTAAGCAGAGAATGACAAGATTAATTGAGGTCAGGAGCAGAGAACAGACCATCTGGGAGGCTGTTTTCTTAGCCCAGGTGAGACATGATGATGGGGGTGACAGTAGTGCCTGGGAAAATGGATGGAGAGACCACTATGAAATTAACAGAATGCACTGATGGATTGGAGGGTTGGGGTGGGAGCAGTGAGGGGAGAGGGGAGAAATTTCGGGAGAGCCAGGTTTCTGGCCGAGCACCTGCTGGCATGGGTGGAGGGGAGGGGCGAGGCTTGCCGGGGTTGGTGATAGTGAGTTTGGCTCACAAAAGATGTTTTGGACATAAAATTTCAGATACCTGACCTACTGGTTGGGCACTGAGGCAGCTGCTCCTATATATGAGTCTGGAACTCAGAAGAGAGGTTGGGCCAGGAGCATATATTCTTACAGCTTTAGCACGCAGATGATGCTTAAAGCCAGGGGATGAGTGAGTCATTGAGGGGAGGGCCCAGGGCTGCACATGAGGGGCTTAGCTGTCTTGAAAGTGCTGAGAGGCCAACTGAGCAAGGACAGGAAGTAGAGATTGTTGGTGACCTATGACCAGCCCTCCACATGATGATTCTTGGCTTTGTCAAGACTTCTGGTCCCTTGATCGGGCCACTTTTACACCAGCCTAGCTTTGATTCCAGGGCCCCTCGTGACAAAAGTGCCCCTGTGAAGGAGTCACTGGGCACCACTTGGTTGTGTTTGAACCCAGCAACCTGCCTTCTATACACCTGAGAAGCCAGATGTCCCTGGGTGGACCTGGTTCCTTTGGTAATGTGGTTCTCAGAGGGGCACACAGCACTCTCCACAGCCCATCTGACTGCTCCTTCTCCAACTTACCCACTGTTAACAGATGCCCCACCTCGTGCTTCATGGAGAAACAAGCCATCAGATGAGGACATGCTGCATGTCCCCCACATTTCCATGCTGCCTGCAGCTACGCTTCTGTCCTCATTTATAGTCAGTCCCCACCTCAGGCCTCTGGACACCCCCTCCCTGGAGATTGTGCCCCTTCAGTTATCCCCTTTCCTTCTTGTGTCATTTAACTCCTCTCTTTTTAGTCCACCTTTGCCAGCAGTTTTCAAAGACAGCTGGGTCATGCCTGGAGGGAGTCCCGGTTCTCTGATCTCCTTTAGAGTAAAGGGAGGCAGGGAGCTGCTCTGAAGCTGATGTGAGGCAGCCGCACCACAGGCTCTTCTTGGGAGACTCTCAGCACCTTGCAGGCATGGGCTTCAGTGTCAGGCTCACCTCCCAGGCCCAGCACTCCCACTTTTTAGCCTTTTCTCTTGTCCAGCAGTGTCTGTAACGTCTCTGAACCTCACTTCCCTCTTCTGTAAAATGGGGACAATAGTGCCTGCCATAGAGGGGTGCCGGCTGCCCTCTGGGAAGCCATACGCTGGTGGGCAGCCTCTCAGGCCATATCCCACCAGATCTCAGCCCAGGTGTCGTTCTCCAGGCTGTTTAGCTGGGCACTGCTGCGGTTCCTGAACTGCCTCTTCCTGAATGTGCAGCTGCACAAGGGCCAGATGAAGATGGTCCACAAGGCCGCCCAGGCGGTAAGGCCCGCCCCCCATTCAGATGGGGATGGGACAGCAGGGAAAGAGGAGTAGAGACTAGGCCAAACCCTAAGTTGGGACCAGCCCCATCAGCTGGTGGGAAAAATCCACTGCTCTTTGATGACCTTCTCTTCGTGTCTCACGGTCCTTTTCCCGTGGGGCTTCCTCTAACGGCTTTTCATCATGGTCTTAACCATCATAACGTCAGTAGATTACCTTAAAAGTTGTTGACAGAGCTCCTCTGCTTTTGGGAAATGTGCTCAGAGGAAGAACTGCTCAGCTGAGCTCTCTCTCCCTCTGGGGCTGCCCCGGGTCTGGAGGCGCCGGGTTTTGGCTCCTGCATCTTCAGGGTCGGGAGCGGATTGGCACCTCCCTCTGGCTCTCCCTGGATCAGGGCTCGCCGCTCGTGCTCCTCTCTACCCACAAGTCACTCCTGGATGGGATCCTGCTGCCCTTTGTGCTGCTTTCTCAGGGCCTGGGTGTGCTCCGTGTGGCTTGGGACCCCCGTATCTTCTCCCCCATCCTCAGGTAAAAGTTGTGTGCCCTTAGACATATGGGGAGAGGACCCCAGGCTGGGTCAGGGGTGTGGCGAGTGTAAGGTGGTCTGGCTGGCAGCAGCTCTCGGAGCCTCTTCCTGGCCCCTTTGCTCCCATCTTCTGCCAGCCCAGCCCGTGGGGCTCAGGCAGAGGGTCAGCTACGGGCCAAGGGTGCCTCAGGCTGTGCAGGCAGGACCCAGGCTGGGCCCAAATGGGCTTGGGTTCTCACAAGCCTACTGCCTGGTCCCATCTCCTGAGTCCCTTCCCTTCTCTGCCCTGTGCCCCACAGAGCTCTGCTGAAGAAACTTGGGGGACTTTTTCTACCCCCAGAGGCCAACCTCTCCCCAGACAGCTCTGAGGGGTTCCTTGCAAGGGCTGTGTTCCATGAGGTGAGTACTGTGTGCCCAGTGGTTGTACATGGGGTCAGGCCAGGGTCCAGGAGCCTGTTGGCTGTTCTGGCCTTGACACCTGCCTCCCCTCCCCACTTGTAGGCTGTGCAGCAGCTGTTGGTCAGCGGGCAGCCCCTGCTCATCTTCCTTGAAGAGCCCCCTGGGGCTCAGGGGCCTCGGCTCTCAGCCCTGGGCCAGACCTGGCTGGGACTGGTGGTTCAGGCTGTCCAGGTGGGCACTGTCCCTGATGCTATGCTAGTGCCAGTGGCCATCACTTACGACCTGGTTCCAGATGCACCCCGTGACACATACCAAGTGAGACTCTTCTGCTTTTGGGAACCCCAAGTGGACATCATCTCGAGAGGAGGCACAATATCGTGCCCTGTGGCTGAGTCCCCCTTGGGGCTGGAGTTAAGGGGGGAGTGCCCAGGAGTTTCACCCCTACAGTCATTATCCTGTGGCACCTACCAGGTCTATGACAGTCATCCTCTTGTCTCATCCTCAAAAGCCCTTGCTAGGGAGGGATTTCTTCTGCTTCAGAGATGAGAAATGAGCTTGTAGAGGCCATGGTCATGTACCAGCTTGGACCCAAAATGCAGCTGAGCAGAAAGCAGGCCCCAGGCAAGTTGGCCCACTCAGCCCCTCCCTCCGTGCAGGCCTTGGCCCCACTGGGGCTGTGGACGGGAGCTCTGGCTGCTCTGCGGAGCCTACGAGGATGGGGCCGTGGCCGCAGGGTCTGTGCCCGTGTACATCTGGCTCAGCCCTTCTCCCTGCAGGTATGGAACCTGTTAGGCAAGGCTGGAGTTACCTGGGGTCTGTCCTGGGGCTTCTGGCAGCCTGTCCCTGAAGCCACTGCAGGGATAGCCTTGCCCACTTCAGGTGGGTTGTGTGCAGATGTCCTGTGGGCCAGGGCTGACCACCTAAGAGCCTTGTCCTGGCAGGAATACACTATCAATGCCAGAAGTTGCTGGGACAGCAGGCAGACCCTGGAGCAGCTGCTGCAGCCCATTGTGCTGGGCCAGTGGTAAGAGCAGAGGAGTGGCCAGGGCCCGGGGCCTGGCAGGAAGCCCTTTGGCATTGACCTTACCAGATAACCTAAGATCATCTAGACCCGTGCCAGGCACTGCACACACACACACCCCTACGCCCCCACCTGTAATCTGGGTGGGTTATGGCACACGGGCCTGGGAAGGACAGGGTTCCATGATCCACCTCTTGTCTTTTGTGGGGATGGGGAAGGCTCTGGGCTTCCCAGTGACCATTTTTAGGTTTGGTCCTTTCATCCTTTGATCTGTCTCTATGGCAGTACTGTCGTCCCCGACACGGAGAAGGAGCAGGAGTGGACCCCAGTAACCGGGCCCCTTCTGGCCCTCAAGGAAGAGGACCAGCTCCTGGTCAGGAGGCTGAGCCGTCACATCCTGAATGGTGAGGGGAATTTGGTCTGGTCTCTGGGAGAGGCTCCTGAGCAGACTCTCCTCAGAGGTGGCTGGTCGTCAGGGCCCTGTGCTCCGGGTAGGTTTCTGTCCCTGCCCCTCCTCCTGCAAGGCCCACTTGGAACGTGAAGGAGTGGGATCTGACCCTGCCCCTGAGGAGCAGGGCAGCCAGGGAAGACATGATGGAGCTGCTGAGTGAGTTGCACACAGGCGGCCACCTGGCTAGCCTCAGGCATGTCACTTCACTCTGAGGTGATGTTAGCTGAACAGGATAACCTAAGAGATATAACCACAGTGCCTGGCACAGAGGGGCTCATAACAGCCTTATTACCGTCTTCTCAGGTGTCTCCTCTGTGGCAGAAACTGGGTGGGTGGGTAGCAGAGCTACAAGAGGCAAGGGATGCCCCCGAGCTCCCAGCCTGGTTCTCAATATATAGTTGATAAATGCCAATTTTCTCCACTGGAGGAGGGGGGCACCAAGAGCTTGCGCTCCCCTTTCCAGAGGTGTAGTTGTGTAGAGGGGCGTGTGTGTGGCTGCTGCCAGGGAGGTGTGCTCTTGGCTGGCTCTCGGCCCCTGACCAGCATCCCCTCCCACCCGCCAGCCAGCGTGGCCAGCTCGGCGGTAATGAGCACAGCCATCATGGCGACACTGCTGCTGTTCAGGCACCGGAAGGTAGGTCACGGCGAGGTGGGGGCTAGGGGAGGCGGTATGGCCCTGTGCTCAGCCCCTCACTGCCCGCCCAGGGTGTGTTCCTGTCTCAGCTCCTGGGGGAGTTCTCCTGGCTGACGGAGGAGACGCTGCTGCGTGGCTTTGACGTGGGCTTCTCGGGGCAGCTGCGGTGCCTGGTGCAGCACACCCTGAGCTTGCTACGTGCGCACGTGGCCCTGCTGCGCGTCCACCAGGGGGACCTGTTGGTGGTTCCACGGCCGGGCCCAGGCCTCGTGCACCTGGCACGCCTGAGCGCTGAGTTGCTGCCTGCCTTCCTGAGCGAGGCTGTAGGTGGTGAGTCTCCAGGGTGGGTGGAAGCCATGTAGGGGTGAGGGGAATGGCCTCCTTTCTCACACACACCCCCCCGCCAGCGTGTGCTGTGCGGGGGCTGCTGGCAGGCAGGGTGCCACCTGAGGGGCCCTGGGAGCTGCAGGGCATCGAGCTGCTGAGCCAGAATGACCTGTATCGCCAGATCCTGCTGCTGCTGCATTTGCTGCCACGGGACCTGCTGTTGCTGCAGGTCAGACCCTCCCACCCCCAGCCCGGCGCAGTCCTGGGCCTCCCCTTCTTAGGTGTAGGTGGGGGCCTGTGCCTGCCCAGCCTCTGGCTCTGCTGAGCCACATAGATGCCTTCCTCCCCAGCCCTGCCAGTCTTCCTACTGCTACTGTCAGGAGGTGCTGGACCGGCTCATCCAGTGTGGGCTCCTGGTCGCCGAAGAGGTAGGAAGGGCAGCTGGAGACGAAGTCCCTGCCAGGGGCCTGGCCCCCTTCAGCCTCCACTCTTGAGTGACAGCTGCCTGGGCTCCTCCTCCCTGTTGCACTCTGGGGGCCAGTTCCCTGGTGTATTCAGAGAAGCCACTCTCCACCTTGGGACCCATGTGTAGCTGTTGTGATAGGATTGGACAATGCACCTCTGAGGGTTTCTCCACAGCACCTGCCCTCCACATTTTCTGTCCCACAGCCTTGTGGCCCTTGAGGGTGGGTGCTCACATCCTCTCATCCTGCAAGTTGGCTCAGCAGGCGTCACTGTCTGGGGCATCCTCCGGGCTCCCTCAGCCTGCTTGTGCCAGTTTTACCTCCCCATGCTGGCTGGCCATGTACCTGGTCTAGGGGGCTCAGAGTTGAACCTCAGCCAGCCTAACAGGGTCTAATGGCTCCCTCAGACCCCAGGTTCCCGGCCAGCCTGTGACACAAGGCGGCAGCGCTTGAGTGCTAAACTGCTGTGGAAACCAAGTGGGGACTTCACTGACAGTGACAGTGACAACTTTGAGGAGGCTGAGGGCCGGTACTTCAGGGTATGTTGTGAGAAGCCACGAGTGGAGGGAGGTGGGAGGGAGGCACTGGGCTGCCCTCACCCCAGCCTGTCCTCCTGCAGCTCAGCCAGCAGTCACGCTGCCCTGACTTTTTCCTCTTCCTCTGCCGCCTGCTCAGCCCGCTGCTCAAGGCCTTTGCGCAGGCTGCCACCTTCCTCCGCCAGGGACAGCTGCCAGACACTGGTAAGGCCCGCACTCTGGTGGCCATTCAGGGGAGGGGCTGGACTTGTGTGGGATCCCAGGGCTTGGACTTCTCTCTCCCACAGAGTCTGGCTACGTGGAGCAGCTGTTCCAGTTCTTACAGGCCACTGCCCAGGAGGAAGGGTTCTTTGGTGAGTTCCAAGCGGCTAGCCCAGGCCTAGGGAGGCAGGGGCAGGCTTGCTGGTGGTTGCTGCCCCCTACTGGGCAGTGAGAGCTGAATTCAGGACAATGGCTGCAGAGTAGAGAAAGGAAGCCTTTGGGTCCAGTTTGAGCCCTGTCCTTAGGTTGTTCTTTCTCTAAACAAGAGAGAGGCTGTGCCTCGTGGCCCCCACACCCTTCTATAGCCTTCGCTTTTCTCTTTCCTCCAGAGTGTGCAGACCCTAATCTCGCCATCAGTGCTGTCTGGACCTTCAGAGACTTGGGGGTAAGAGGGGCCAGTCTCATCAACCTCCTATCTCCCCTGGCCTTCCATCCTGATAGAGCTGCTCAGGGGAGCCCAGCTGTACCTACCTTGGGTGTTACCCAGGGTCTCCCAAGAATATGTGTGGTGACACTAGTTGGAGGATAGTTTTCCTGCTCATCTTGGTCTCCCAAACCACCGGCTCATCCTGTGCCTGGGTGGGCACTGGGGCTTAAGTGACTACAGGTCTCACCGCAGTTTCCCTGGGGAGAGGCGCAGCCCCAGGGTGGGTACTCAGAGCCCTTCTCTGTGGCCCAGGTGCTGCAACAGATGCCCAGCCCTGCCGGCCCCATGCTCCACCTGTCCCCTACCTTTGCCAGCTGGGACAACCAGGAAAAGCTGGAACAGTTCATCCAGCAGTTCATCTGTGGCTAGAACTATAGGGAGGAGCCCCTTGCTGAGCCTTCTCAGTCCCAGAACACGGCCATGCCCTGGAGCCTGAAGACTAGGAGCTGCAAACCCTCAGATGGACTATAAGATCCCTAAGGTCTGACTGGCCCTTGCTGTTGCTTGCTTTCTCCATCCTTTGGTGCAATAAACAAGAGTCCTCTTTCCCCAAGCTCAGCAGGTGTCTTTGATCTGCCCCATCCCTGTGAGAATTGCCCCGTCTCACGCCTCAAAACAAACCCTAAAGGCAGACAGAAAATAAAAGTTTATTGAGGAAGAAGCATCCTCGGGGGCGGCACCAGGCCTCTCCCTGTGCTCAGCTCCATGGGAACACATGCCCCCACCTCATCATAAGTCCACGCTGGCAGCAGAGGCCATCATACCACCTTGTTGACGATGACACCCAGTTCCTCAATCTCACACTGGACTTCATCACCCTTCTGCAACAGAGTGAGCCGTGAGGCTGTCAGTCTTTTGGCACACACAGGCCTCAGCCAGCACGGCCAGGCCTTCTGGGTCCTTCGCTCTTCCCTCCTTTAACCAACCTACCTTGAGGAAGATAGGAGGTTTCCTGAATACACCAACTCCTGCGGGGGTCCCAGTCAGGATGACGTCTCCTGGATAGACAGTGACAAATCTAGGGCAAAAGGGTTGAGTGAGATCAGGGGCTAAGGTGGCCAAGGCCAGGCATGGAGGGCTTGTTCAGCCTCCAGGTAGGTGTTTGGGGTGGGACTCCACTCCACTTACCGGGAGACCCAGGCTATCAGCTCTTCTGTCTTAAACACCATCTGGTTAGTATTGCTGCTCTGGACCACGTTCCCATTCACGCGGCAGCAGATCTTTAAGTTGTGTGGGTCTGAAATGTAAAAACACCACTCTGGGATTCTCCCTTCTCTCCCTCAAACCCCTCCTGATAAAGAGAGAATGAAAGCACAGGAGCCCTGTGGCTTGTTAGTGAGGAGGCTGGCTGCTGGGCTCCCTTCGTGTGTGGACACTGGCCACCACTGAGCAGAGCGTCTGCCAGTGATCACTTGGGCGGGCTAAGGAGGGGATGTTCCAGACTCTCCTGGGGGCAGGGGGGTGGGAAACAGCTCAGTTTTGCTGTAAGAAACATCCACAGCAG
This sequence comes from Phacochoerus africanus, assembly GCF_016906955.1. Lineage (NCBI taxonomy): Eukaryota > Metazoa > Chordata > Mammalia > Artiodactyla > Suidae > Phacochoerus > Phacochoerus africanus. Next base: position 49,689,585 of record NC_062548.1, read on the forward strand.
AAGCTTGCTTGGCATCTATAACTGCATGAGCAGGGGGGGCAGTGAAGACTCCTGCTCCTGACAGCTTACTTGTAACAGTGTCCTGGGGTAACAGACACTGGTAACTTGTGTGTTTTACACATTCACAAACATACCCCCGGGGACACCACTTCACTGATGCATGGACATGGCCCCACCCAGAGGGCTCTGCTCTGTCCTCTTAACAATGCTTTCTTCCTGGCTCTCACCGTGCCCTTGCTGCTTGGAGCTGCCACTGCCTGGTTACACGGTGGCTGGGAGTGATCGCACATCTCCCTTGCTGCCGAAGATGCAGAGGACCTGTGACAGCCATTCTTCTGAAATGCTCGAAGGCCAGCTTTGCTTCCTTCCAACTGACTCTCCCAGAGGAAACCTGACCCACCCATCCAGAGAGCACTGTTCTTTGTAATTCATTCATAAATTCAGGCCCAGCAGCACCTCTGCAGTGGTGGTCCTCTCTGGGGTGAGGAGACAGGGAAGAAGACCCTCTGGAGATTATGGAGCCATACCCCTCACTCCCATTTTCTTGAAAGCTGCTTTTTCTTCACTGATGTATCCAAGAGCAAGAAGAGGCGTCACCAAGCGAGCTGTCAGAGACCTACCTGCTACACTGTCCTTGGTCACCAAGGCAGGGCCCAGGGGGCAGAAGGTGTCAAAGGTTTTTCCCAGCAGCCACTGCTTTCCATTGCGTGTCATTTGCCAGTCACGAGCACTCACGTCATGTGCCACAGTGAAGCCAGCCACATGGGCCATGGCATCTGCAGCCTAGGGGGCAGGGGGGGGCAGAGGATTTGGCCAGATTGGAGGTCTGATCACGGTGACACCAACCCCTCTAACAAAGAATCTTAAAGCCTCCATCCCACTTTAGTGGCCAGAGCTAGCCCAGGTGGTGGGTGAGGAGCAAGGCAGTGTCAGGAGCTGGTAGGTGCCAACCACTACCCAATGCCAGGGACAGCCAGCACCACCCTTCCCACCTCACCTTGATGTGCTTGCCCTTCTTTCCAATGACCACGGCCAGCTCCACCTCCCAGTCCACCTCCTGTAGGTGGGAAAAAGCAATGAGCTGCCCAGCTCTGGGCCCAGTTCTGTGCTGAGGGACTACACACCACGCCTCAGGGCCGGGGCCTCTGGACATTCGGGGCTGGCTGCTGACCCACACGGTAAGACCAAGAACCAGGGTGGAGTGAAGAGCATAGGTGGTACCACGTGTATGCCCATAAACTCCAGGCAGTGGCAGCAGCACCACTGGGGTAGGCAGAGCTCCCCCTGCGACTGCAGAAGAGTAGGATGTGTCTGAGGAGGGTGTTCAAGAGTGCCCCAGCTACTTCCAAAAAGGAGGATGAATACAAAGACCAGCTAAGCCCACCGTGCACAGGGCACTGCTCTATGTGCTTTCATGTACTTCCTCACTTACACAGTAACAAGTAGAAGATCAACATGCCAAAATAAATGTGGGCCAAAGGCTTGTCACAAAAAGAAATACATGTATGTGGCTACCGAAAGGAAAACGCAGCCTTTTCTGTAACAGCAGAGGGCAAGCATAAAACAGACACACTGTAACCTTTTAAACTGACTGCTCTTTCTACCAGTAACACTAAAAAGAACTGGCTTCCTTGTGGAAGTGGCTAATTTCAGGTCTGAGACAGAGAGTACAAGATGAGCCTGGAATGGCTTGGCCAGAGTAAGGAATTGTTCAAAGAGTGATGGAGATGGCAGCTAACTTGAAGCCCCCCACTGGCCAAATTGAGACCCTCTTGAGTATCAAAAAGAGTGTAAATAATGAACTGTAACACTTGATAAAATTAAAACCAGGAGTTTTACAGTAATCCTAAGAGGATGGGGTTAAAAAAAAAAAAAAAAGAGTGAAGAGTTCCTATTGTGGTGCAGCAGAAGCAAATCTGACTAGGAACCATGAAGTTGTGGGTTCAATCCCTGGCCTCGCTGAGTGAGCTAAGGAACCAGCATTGCCGTGAGCTGCGGTGTAGGTCACAGACGCAGCTCGGATCCTGCATTGCAGTGGCTGTAGTGTAGGTTGGCAGCTGTAGCTCCAATCTGACTCCTAGGCTGGGCACCACTGTACACCCCAGGTGCAGCCCTTAAAAAAAAAAAAAAAAAAAAAAAGAGGGAGGCAGAATACTGGCTAATAAAAGCAGAAAACATGACAGAAAAATAAATCACCTTTGCTAATAACCCTTAGAGCAATAATGGACTCAGGTAAAGATGACCAGATGATCCCTGGATGAAAAACTGTGGAACAATAAAATGGTCATGAGTCTATAAATTGCTTGTTAATTACCACAGTGAATACATTTATGTATATATATGGGGGGAGAGAGAGATCTAGTGAACATTAAGTAAACTAAGTGATCAAACATCAGGACCATCTGACACAAGCCTCCCAATGGGACAGAGTATGGGTACACACTTGTGGCTCTAGACCGTTAGTCTCCCCCAACCCCTGCCCCATTCCTTATTGAAACCTAACCCCCAACATGATGGTTTAGGAGGTGAGGCATTTGAGAGGTGATAATGGGGCAGAGCCCCCATGAAGAGGATTAGTACCCTTCTAAAAAGAGATCTGAGAGAGCTCCCTTCTACCATGTGAGGACACAGTGAACAGAGAGCCATCTATGGACCAGGAAGCAGGCTCACACCAGGCACCAAATCTGTTGGCACATTAACCTTGGACTTCCCAGCCTCCAGAATTCCGAGAATTAAACGTCTTGTTTATAAGCCACCCATTCCATGGTACAGACTAAAACACCTGGGAAGAACTTGACAAAAATGTTTAACCCGAATCATGAGGAATCACCAAATAAATCCAGTGTGTGAAACATGCTGCGAGAGAACTTACCTGACATCTTCAAAAAGTCTGTCATGAAAGATAAGGGCAGGGGGGAATTCCTGTTGTGGCTCAGCAGTAACAAACCCGACTAGGATCCATGATGACGTGGGCTCGATCCCTGGCTTCGCTCAGTGGGTTAAGGATCGGTATTGCCATGAGCTGTGGTGTAGGTCGAAGACTCATCTCAGACTCCACGTTGCTGTGGCATAGGCTCAACCTCTAGCCTGGGAACTTCCATATGCCACAGGTGTGGCCCTCCACAGCAAAAAAAAAAAAAAAAAAAAAAAAGCAGGGGTCAGCAGAGTATGGCTCTCAGACCAAATCCTTTCTTGCTGTTTCTGTAAATAAAGTTTTCCTGAAACATATCCATATTCATTCATTTGTTATCAGCCATGCCTGCTTTCACACTACAATGTCGATTGTTGCAACAAATACTATTTGGCACTCAAAACCTAATACTAACTGGCCCTTTGAGAAAAAGTCTGGATCTGTTCTATATAAAATGCACTGAAGAGACATAACCTAATACAAAATATGCGACTCACTGATCCTGGACTCAAAAGGCAAAACAGTACCTAAATTAAAAAGTCATCTTTGGGGGAAAATGGGAATATCCCCCCAAATATTGAGTATATTCCCAACTGGACTATATATTAGACATTATACATGTTAATTTTCTTATTTGTGATAAGGGTATTATGGTCATGTAGGACAGGTCCTTATTCTTAGGAGATGCATGCTGAACTTTCTATGAGTGGAGTCCTCAATTGTCTTAATGTCTGTTAACTTTTTTTTGGGGGGGGGAGGCCTTTTTAGGGCTGCACCCGTGGCATATTGAGGTTCCCAGGCTAGGGGTCCATTCGGAGCTGCAGCTGCTGGCCTACACCACAGCCACAGCCACGCTGGATCCTTAACCCACTGGGAGAGACCAGGGATGGAACCGGCAACCTCATGGTTCCTAGTCAGATTCGTTTCTGCTACACCAGGATGGGAACCCCATCTGTTAACTTATTTGTAAAGGTTCTTTCTCCCACCCCACCCCCAACAAAGTGTGTGTATAGCATGGTAAATGAGGGAGGAAGAGGAAGAGGGAAAGGGGAAGAGGGAGAAAGAGGAGAAGAAACAAATACTGGCAAAATGCTAACAGTGAATCCAGGTGAAGTCTCTGTGGATAGTCACTGTACTATTTTTCAACTTTACTATAATTTCCAAAGTATTTCTAAACCGAAAACTTGAAAGAAAAACCAGCCAGAGTTAGCAAAGGTACAAACACTGCTAGCAGATATGTAAATTGCTTTTACGCCTCTTCTGAAGGCCATTTTAGTTCATAGCCCAAAAGTTCTGAAACCCTGCCTATATTTCAACAAAGACATTCAAATTATAAGACTTTATTCAAAGAAAATAAACATGCATTCACGGATGTGCAAAGTCTTCTGTAAGAATATTCACTGCAACATTATTTATAAACGCTAGAAACTGGAAACAACCTATCTAGCAAATAAGGGCTACTGAAGAAATTACAGACCCTGATATAACAGAAAACTAAGCAGTAACCTGAAAAATGTTGGGGAGAATATTTAATGACATGAAAAATGTTCTTGATGGAGACCTAAGTAAATGGCAGGCATATATATGCACAGTATAAACAGAAACAGGAATAGAAAAACACTAGGAAGATATACAGCAAACCATTCATGTTGCAAGCCCTGGGCAGTGGGAATATGGGTGACTTTTAATTTCTTTATGTTTACCTGTATTTTATTCCTTATCTTTACTTTTGTAATCAGGAAAAGATATAAATTAATGTGCTGTGGTTTTTCTGGCTGTGCCTGCAGCGTACGACAATTCCCAGGCCAGGGATCAAACTCACAAAACAGCAGTGACCAGAGCCACTACAGTGACAATGCTGGATCCTTAACCCACTGTGCCACAAGGGAGCTCCCAAGAGCTGTCTCACTACTGGAATTTGTTTCATGCACTACTAAGCAACAGGTGGCCCCTTTAGGCTGGATGCTAAGCGTCCATGTGATGGGCTCAGTGACAGACAGCGACCAACCTGGCTCTCAGGTGGGAGCACGATCTCATCGTAGGGGCCCACGATGGAGCTGCCAAACTTGCTGAAGATGATGGGCTCCTTGGGCACCGGCACATTCTGCTCTTTGCAGTGGTCCATGTAGTTCATGCCCACGCACACCACCTTGTCTGGCCGTGTGACTGGGGCCAGGATTGTCACCTCTGACCGTGGTAGGACTGGCAACTGGGCAGCCAGGGCTCTGCAGAGACCAGAGCAGAGAGAGGGGCACTACAGATCCTGTAGCACCTACAAGTTCTGCTTTTTAAAATATATTTTCTAGGAGTTCCCGTTGTGGCGCAGTGGTTAACGAATCCGACTAGGAACCATGAGGTTGCGGGTTCGGTCCCTGCCCTTGCTCAGTGGGTTGACGATCTGGCGTTGCCGTGAGCTGTGGTGTAGGTTGCAGACGCGGCTCGGATCCCGGTTGCTGTGGCTCTGGCGTAGGCCGGTGGCTACAGCTCCGATTCAACCCCTAGCCTGGGAACCTCCATATGCCGCAGGAGCGGCCCAAGAAATAGCAACAACAGCAACAACAACAACAAAAAGACAAAAAATATATATATATATATTTTCTAGATCAACAGAGTCAGCATGAAAATCAAGCTGGGCTATTGTCCTCTGATATCACAGCACTGTTTGTACTTGGCCAAGGTCAATTTCCTCTCCCGCATCAGGTAATACATGTCCACATATGAGAATTCAAAAGGTGCAAATGGGAATAATGGAAAGGTCTCTCTTCAACCCAGTCTCCTAGTCACCCTGCTCCATCCCTGGAGACGACCACTGTGTCCTGCCTGGCTCTTCACAGCCACTCTATGTACAGGCTTCTCCCATCTTTTTTAATGCAAATGACAGCACACTATATACACCTTTAAAATATATATATATTTTAGAGATCTTGCCATAACAGTATACAGCACCCTCTTTTCTGTGTGGCTGCATATTACTGCACAGTAGTAATATGTCTCTGATGAGGGACACGGAAATAGTTTCTAATCTTGTGAGAACATGAAAGTAAGGGAAAAATACTAATACAAGGACTCTGTACTGGCAAACGTTGTCAAACAACACTGTGTATTTTTGTCAGTTTAATAGGTGAAAATGACATCTCAGTGTTTTTTAATGTACTGTTCATCAACATCTTTAGACCAGATTCCATAAGGCTCCAGGCTTCCTACCTAATCTAGCCCAAACCCAGGAACTGCCTTTTTTTTTTTTTTTTTTTTTTCTTTTTCTTTTCAGGGCCCCACCTGAGGCATACAGAAGTTCCCAGGGTCGAATTGGAGCTGTAGCTGCTGGCCTACACCACAGCCACAGCAATGTGGGATCAAGCTGCATCTGCAACCTACACCACAGCTCATGGCAATGCCAGATCCTTACCCCACTGAGTGAGGCGAGGGATCAAACCCACATCCTCGTGGATACCAGTCGGGTTCGTTACTGCTAAGCCACGATGGGAACTCCGCCAGGAATGGTCTTTAAGAAGACCTCTTTGCAGTCCTCTCTCCTCTAATGAGCTGAGTCCAATCTCTCCCCCAGCTTTCCAAGATACCTCTTAGGACCCCAGGTTCCAGCCCCTCAGCCAAGCTGGAACTTAATCATCCAGGGAAGGCAGTGTGACAGGAGAATTCTGGCTCCACCACCAAGTGTGTGGCCTGAGGACTCAGTGTCCCCCTCTGTGAACTGAGGATGCTGTCATAGGAGACTTCTAAGGCTCTTCACTAAGAGAACAGGTGGGAAAGGAAGGCTGGGTGACCCTGTTCCCTTGCAAAGAGCTACCCACTGGCTGTTTCCCAGGGCAGGGATGTGGGTGGGCAGCGGGAGAGACAGAATACGGCAGCTACAGCAGGGAAATGCTGCCTGCGACTTACCTTCTTGCCACCGAGAGAGCGGCCTCTCCCTGCTCCAGGAACTCCAACATTGTCTTGGGCAGTGTGGGGTCGAAGGCACTGAGGTTGATGACACCCCCACCATTCCCTGACTCCAGGCCCAGATGAGGTCCTGTCAGGTGGGGTGCCTGGAACTGTACCAGCCTCATGTCTCTAGAGGGTTGAAAGGGCCACCTCCGAGCCTGCAGCAGAGCTGTGAGCAATCTTCTTCCACAAACCAGCATCAGCACCTATGGAAACAAAAATGAGTCCTAGGGGACAGAGAGAGCCTAAAAGCATCATCGGGCTTCCCCAAATTCCTCAAGCCACAGCCCACGTCCCTTCCATTCCTGACACAGCACATGGGATGTGGTCCAGATTTTAACTTATTTCACCCTATATACTTTATAAGGTGATCTTTTGCTCAATTCAGTGCCTGTAATGAAACATTTCTACAAGAGCAACTACTTCATGCCAGCCACTAAACTAGGTCCCAGGAATTCCAGCCTTCCTTCAACTAGTGTCTCTGAAAGCTTAGCCTGTACCTGGCACACAGTGGAGGCACGGGGCAAACCAGGTAGGTCAGACACACTCAGCCCTGCTGTCCTGCCTTCGGGGAGCTGATGTTAACAACTGGCATCATTAAGTAGGATTCAGCAAATGAGACTCCCGCTGTGAAGATCAAGGGCCCATCTTTGCCTGGTTTCTGGAGGAAGAGATGCTGAGCTGAGCTGGGGGCTAAAACAAGCAGGACTAGATATTAGTTAAGAGTGGGGTCAGAGATGGGAGTTCCTGTTATGGCGCAGCGAAAAAGAATCTGACTAGGAACCATGAGGTTGCAGGTTTGATCCCTGGCCTCGCTCAGTGGGTTAAGGCTCTGGCGTTACCATGAGCTATGGTGTAGGTCGCAGACATGGCTCATATCTGGCATTGCTGTGGCTGTGGCACAGGCCGGCAGCTACAGCTCCGATTAGACCTCTAGCCTGGGAACCTCCATATGCTGTGAGAGTGCAGCCCTAAAAAGATAAAAGAAATAGAAAGAATGGGGTCAGAGAGCAAAAATGAGGGGAGAGACAAGAGGGCAGAGTAGAAGGACTCAAGCTCACCTCCCCTCACAAAAACACCAGAATTACAACAAACTGCTGAATAACCAGTGACAAAAGAAACTGGAACCTACCGAAAAAGATATCCTACACTCAAAGACATAGAAGCAGTCACATTGAGATAATAAGAGGGGTGCTTTCACCATATAAGCAATCCCATAAGTGCCAGGTGAGCAACCCACAAACTGGAAAAGAACTATATCGTAGAGGCTCTCCCACAGGAGTGAGAGTTCCAAGGCCCACGTCAGGCATTGGGAGGAGGAGCCCCTGGAGCATTTGGTCTCAAAGGCCAGCAGAGTTTAAGTACAGGAACTCCAAAGGACTGGGGGAAACAGAGGCTCTTGGAGGGCGCACACAGGGTTTCCTGTGCACTCAGCCCCAGGGCAAATCAGGGCCTCCATAAAAATCTGGGTCAGACCTACCTACGAGTCTTGGAGGGTCTACTGGGAAAGCAGGGGGAAGCTGTGGCTTGTCATGGGGGAAGGACATTGGAGGTAGAGGTCCCAGGGAATAATCATTGGCATGAGTTCCCCTGGAGGCCACTATTTTGGAAAAATCTGGCCCCACCCATCAGGGATGAGAAACCCCAGGCCAAACAAACTGGGTGGGGACACAGCTTCACGTATCAGCAAACAGGCTGCCTAAAGCCCCCCCAGACACACAGCCTCCCCTAATCACAATCAGAGACAAAGCCCCACCCACTAGAGGAACAAGACTCAGTTCCACCTACCAGTGGGCAGGCACCAGTCACTTCCATCAGGAAGCCTAGCACAAGCCCCTGTATCAACTTTACAAGAGAGCAGACAGAAGAAGCAAGAATCAAGGGTTGTAGCCCACAAAAAGGAGACAACACAGAAAGCTAGACAAAATAAAACAGCAAAGAAATACTAGCCAGATGAAGTAATAGACAAAACCCCAGAAGAACAGCCAAGTGAAGTGGAAATAATCAACCTACATGAAAAAGACTTCAGAACAATGACAGTAAGGATGATCCAAGATCTTGGGGGGGAAAAAAAAAAACTCAGAGATCAATAAATTACAAGAAATATTTAACAAAGAAATAAAAGATTTAAAGAATAAACAGAGATGAAAAACACAATAAGCAAAATAAAAAATTCACTAGAAGGAACCAATAGCAGAATACAGGAGGCAGAAGAAAGAAAGGTGAGGCTGAAGACAGACTGGTGGAAATTACTGATGTGGAATAGAATATATAAAAAGAATGAAAAGAAATGAGGTCAATCTAAGAGAACTCTGGGAGAATTTTAAACTCACCAACATTCACATTACAGAGGTGCCAGAAGGAAGAGAGAGAGAGAAAGGGCTGGAGAAAATATGTGAAGAGTTCATAGCTGAAAACATGAGAAGGAATCACTCACTCAAATCCAGGAAGCACAACAAATACCATATAGATTAAACTCAAGGAGGAACATCCCAAGACATGCATTAATCAAACAGACCAAAATTAAAGACAAAGAGAAAATATTGAATGCAGCTAGGGAAAAGCAACAAATAATATACAAGGCTATCAGCAGAGTTTTCAGCAGAAACTCTGAAGGCCAGGAGGGAGTGGCACAATGTAAGGTGATGAAAGAAAAAAAATCCTACAACCAAGAATACTCTGTCTAGCAAAGGCCTCATTCATATTTCTATGTTTTCTTTTTCTTTTTTGGCCACACTCACAGCCTATGGAAGTTCATTGGCCAGGGATCAAATGCAAGCCAGAGGTATAACCTGTGCCACAGCTACAGCAATACTGGATCTTTAACCCACTGCACCTGGGCTGGGGACTGAACTGGTGTCTGTACAGAGATAAGCCAGATCAGTAACTCACTGTACCACAGTGGAACTTCTCATTCAGATTTAAAGGAGAAATCAGGAGTTCCCGTCGTGGCGCAGTGGTTAACGAATCCGACTAGGAACCATGAGGTTGCGGGTTCGGTCCCTGCCCTTGCTCAGTGGGTTAACGATCCGGCGTTGCCGTGAGCTGTGGTGTAGGTTGCAGACGCGGCTCGGATCCCGCGTTGCTGTGGCTCTGGCGTAGGCCGGTGGCTACAGCTCCGATTCAACCCCTAGCCTGGGAACCTCCATATGCCGCAGGAGCGGCCCAAGAAATAGCAACAACAACAACAAAAAAGACAAAAGACAAAAAAAAAAGGAGAAATCAAAAGCTTTACAGATAAGCAAAATCTTAGAGAATTTAGCACTACCAAACTGTCTTTACAACAATTATTAAAGGAACTTCTCTAGGTGGAAAAGAAAAGGTCACAGCTAGAAACAAGAAAATACAAATGAGAAGCCTTGCTGATAAAGGCCAACATATAGTAAAGGTATGAAATCATCCACATACAAATACGATATCAAAACCAGGAATCGTGAGGAGAGTACAAATGCAGGATACTGGTAATGCATTTGCAATTATGAGACTAGCAACTTAGAACAATCATGTATATATATACAGACTATATCAAAACCTCATGGTAACCACAAACCAAAAATCTATAATAGATAAATACACAAATAGCAAAAAGCAATCCAAACATAACACTAAAGATAGTTATTAGGAGTTCCTTTTGTGGCTCAGCAGTTAACAAACCCGACTAGTATCCATGAGGATGCAGGTTCAATCCCTGGCCTCACTCTGTGGATTAAGGATCTGGCATCACCATGAACTGTGGTGTAGGTCAAAAACATGGCTCAGATCTGGCATGGCTGTGGCTACAGTATAGGCCAGCAGCTGTAGCTCCAATTTGACCACTTGCCTGGGAACCTCCAAATGCTGCAAATACAGCCTATAAAGCCAAAAAAAACACACACACAAAAAAAAGATAGTCATTACACCTCAAGACAACAAAAGAAGGGGAAAAAAAAGACCAAAAAACCAAATCCAAAAAAATTAACAAGATGGCAGTAAGAACATATATATCAATAATTACCTTAAAGGTAAATGGACTAAATGCTCCAACCAAAAGACACAGACTGACTGAATGGATACAAAAATGAGACCCATATAGATCCTGTTTATAAGAGACCCACTTTAGTTCAAGGAAAACTGAAAGTGAGAGGATGGAAGAAAATACTCCATGCAAACTGAAATCAAAATAAATACTGGAGTAGCAATACTCATATCAGACAAAACAGACTTTTTTTTTTTTTTTTGGTCTTTTTGCCTTTTCTAGGGCCATTTCCACAGCACATGGAGGTTCCCAGGCTAGGGGTCGAATCGGAGCTGTAGCCACCAGACTACGCCAGAGCCACAGCAATGCGGGATCCGAGCCCCATCTGCAACCTACACCACAGCTCACAACAATGCCAGATCCTTAACCCACTGAGCAAGGCCAGGGATTGAACCCGCAACCTCATGGTTCCTAGTCAGATTTGTTAACCACTGCGCCACGACGGGAACACCAAAACAGAATTTTTTTTTGTCTTTTTAGGTCTGCACATGTGGCATATGGAAGTTCCCAGACTAGGGGTCGAATTGGAGCCTACGCCACAGCACAGCCATGCCATATCCAAGCTGTGTCTGCAACCTATATAATAGTGCACAGCAACGCTGGATCCTTAATCCACCAAGAGGGGCCAGGGATCAAACCTATGTCCTCATGAATACTAGTTGGGATCATTACTGCTGAGCCACAACAAGAATTCCCAAAATATACTTTACAATAAAGATGGTTACAAGAAACAAAGAAGGATATTACATAGTGATCAAAGTATCAATCCAAGAAAAGGACGTAACAACTGTCAATATATATGCACCCAACATAAGAGCACCTCAATATGTAAGGCAACTGCTAACAACTTGAAATGGAGAAGTCAACAATAACACAGTAATAGCGAGGGACTTTAACACCTCGTTTACAGTGATGGACAGACTATACAGACAGAAAATCAACAAGGAAACATAGGCCTTAAATGATGCATTAGACCAGGTGCACTTTATAGTAGCAGAACAAGCATTCTTCTCAAGAGAACACAGAACATTCTCTAGGAAAGATCACATTCTGGGCCACAAATCAAATTTTGGTAAATTTAAGAAAGCTGAAATCCTATCAAGTATCTTTTCTGACCAAAATGTGGTTAAGCCTTGAAATCAACTAAAAGGAAAAAACCTGCAAAAACCACAAACACATGGAGACTAAACATGCTACTAAACAACCAATGGATCACGGAGAAATCAATTAGGAAATCAAACTAGAGACAAATAAAAATGAAAACAAAACCTAAGGGATACAGCAAAAGCAGTTCTACAAGGGAAGTTTACAGCAATACAAGCCTATCTCAGGAAACAAGAAAAATCTCAAATAACCTAACTTTACACCTAAAACAACTAGAGAAAGAAGAACAAACAAATCCAAAACTAAATAGAAGAAAAGGAATCATAAAGATCAGAGCAGAAATAAATGAACTAGAATCAAAGAAAACAATGGAAAAGATCAATGAAACGAAATGGTGCTTCTTTGAAAAGAACAACAAAATTGATAAACCCTTAGCCAGACTCATCAAGAAAAAAGTGGAGAGGGCTCAAAATAATGAGAAATAAAAAAGAAGTTATGGGAGTCCCTGCTGTGATGTGGTGGATTAATGATCTGGCTTGTCTCAGTGGTGGTGACAATTTATTTAATCCCCAGCCCGGTGGAATGGGTCAGGGATCTGGTGTTGCTGCAGCCAAGACATAGGCCACCACCACCTGATACCAAAACCAGACAGATACCACGAAAAAAAGAAAATTACAGGCCAATATCACTGATAAACATAGATGTGAAAATCCTCAAGAAAATACGAGCAAACCAAACCCAGAAATACATTAAAAGGATCATACACCATGCCATGATCAAGTGGGATTTATCCCAAAGATGCAAGGATTTTTCAATACCCACAAATCAGTGTGATACACATTAGAAAATTTAATAATAAAAATCATATCTCAATAGATGCAGAAAAAGATTTTGACACAATCCACCACCCATTTGTGATTAAAAAAAAAAAAAAAAAAACCACCAGCAAGTGGGCATAAAGGGAAACTATCTCAACATAATAAAGTCCATATATGACAATCCCACAGCTAAAATCATTCTCAACAGTGAAAAGCTCAAAGAATTTCTGCTAAGATCAGAAACACAATAAGGCTGTTCACTCTTGATACTTTTATTCAACATAGTTTTGGAAGTCCTAGCCATGGCAATCAGGGAAGAAATAAAAGGAATCCAAATTGGAAAGAAGAAGTAATATTATTGCTGTTTACAGATGATATGATACCATACATAGAAAATCCTAAAGATGCTCCCAGAAAACTGAGCTCATCGATGAATTTGGTAAAGTTGCAGGATACAAAATTAATACACAGAAATCGATTGCATTTCTATATACTAACAATGAAAGATCAGAAAGATAGTGTAGGGAAACAATCCCATTTACCATCACATCAAAGAAAATAAAATGCCTAGGCATAAACCTACCTAAAGAGAGGAAACACCTGTACTCTGAAAACTAAAGGATGCTGATGTAAGAAATCAAGACAACACAAAGAGATGGAAAATAAACTCTTGGATTAGAAGAATCAAAAATGACTGTATTACCCAAGGCAATCTACAGATTCAACACAATCCCTAACAAATTACCAATGGGATTTTCCACAGAATTAAAACAAGAAAATTTTTTACATTTGTATGGAAACACAAAAGACCACAAAGAGCAAAAGCAAAATCCTGAGAAAGGAAAATGGAGCTGTAAGAATCAGGCTCCCTGACCTCAGACGGCACTACAAACTATAGTCATCAAAACAGCATGGTACTGGCACAAAATGAGAAATACAGATCAATGAATAGAACAGGACAAAAAGCCCAGAAGTAAACTCAAGCACCTATGGACAACTCATCTATGACAAAGCAGGCAAGAATATACAATGGAGAAAAGACAGTCTCTTCAATAAGTGGTGCTGGGAAAACTGGACAGCCACATGTAAGAGAATCAATTAGAACACCCTCTAACATCATACACAAAAATAAATTCATAGAGGCAGGATCAAGATGGTGGAGGAGTAGGAGGTGGAGCTCCCCTATTCCAAAAACACATTTAAAAAATAAAAAAAACAACCTACAAGAACAATTCTCAGAACATCTACTGAAAGCTGGCAGAGGATCTCAGTCTCCAAAAAGGGCAAGAAACCCTCCACATAATTTCATAGAACTAAAGGAAAAAGAGAGAGAAAGTGGGAACTTTCTGATTATGGCTGTTCTGGCTGTTGTAAGGTGGTAACTCATAGTAGTTTTGATTGTTTCTAGAAATTAATGACACTGAGCATCTTTTCATGTGATTTTGGCCAACTGTATGTCTTCTTTGGAGAAATGTCTGTTTAGACCTTCTGCCCATTTTTTAACTGGATTGCTTTATTGAGGGGAGGGCTGTAGGATGTGTTTATAAATTTTGGAGATTAATCCCTTGTCAGTCACTTCATTTGCAAATATCTTCTCTCATTCTCTGGGTTGTCTTTTCGTTTTGGTTATGGTTTCCTTCACTGTGCAAAGATTTTTAAGTTTATTTAGGTCTCATTTGTTTATTTCTGTTTATTTGTTTTTGCTTTTTAGGGCCACACGTGCAGCATATGGAAGTTCCCAGGCGAGGGGTCAAAGTGGAGCTGCAGCTGCCAGCCTATGCCACAGCCATTGCAATGCAGGATCTGAGCCTCATTTGCAACCTACACCACAGCTCACAGCAATGCCAGATCCTTAACCCACTGAGAGAGGCCAGGGATTGAAACCGCATTCTCATGGATACTAGTCAGAATTGATACTGCTGAGCCACAATGGGAACTCCTCTATTTTGTTTCTATTTTCATTACTCTAGGAGGTGGATCTGAGAATATACTGTGGCAGTTTATATCAGAGAGTGTTCATCCTATGTCTTGCTCTAAGAGTTTTCTAGTATCTGGTTGTATATTTAGGTATTTAATCCATTTTGAGTTTATTTTTGTGTATGGTGTTAGAGAGCATTCTTCATTCTTTTCCACCTACAGCAGTCAGAATGGCCATCATCAAAAAGTCTATAAACAATAAATGCTGGAAAGGGTGGGGAGAAAAGAGAACCCTCTTATACTGTTAGTGGGAATGCAAACTGGTACAACCACTATGGAAAACAGTATGAAGTTTCCTCAGAAAAACTAAAATTAGAACTATCATATGATCCAGCAATCCTACTCCTGGGCATCTATTTGGAGAAAACCATAATTCAAAAAGATATATGCACCCCAATGTTCATTGCAGCACTATTTACAATAGCCAAAGCATGGATATTTGTCCACTGACAGAGGAATGCATAAAGAAGATGTGGTACCTGGGAGTTCCCATGGTGGCACAGCAGAAACCAGTCTGACTAGTACCCATGAGGATGCAGGTTCAAGCCCTCATCTCCTCAGTGGGTCAGGATCTGGTGTTGCTATGAGCTGTGGTGAAGGTCACAGACATGACTCATATCCTGTTTTGCTGTGGCTGTGGTGTAGGCTGGCACCTGTAGCTCCCTGGCCTGAGAACTTCCATATGCTGCAGGGCTGGCCCTAAAAAGCAAAAAAAAAAAAAAAAAAAGATGTACATATACACAATGGACTAACAGCCATAAAAAAGAATGAAATCATGCCATTTTCAGCAACATGGATGGACCCAGAGATTATCATACTAAATGAAGTTAGTGAAAGATAAACATCATATGATATCACTTATATGTGTAGTCTTTTAAAAGGATACAATTGAACTTATCTGCAGAATAGAAACTGACCCACAGTCTTTGAAAAACTTATGGTTCCCCAAGGGGACAGGTTGTGGTGGGGGGAGGGATGGACTCGGGGTTTGGGACTGACAATATGCACACTGAGGTATATGGAATGACTGGCCAATGGGGACCTGCTGTATAGCACAGAGAACTCTATGCAGTATTCTGTGATAATCTATATAGGAAAAGAATCTGAGAGAGAATGGATGTGTATATATGTATGACTGAATCACTGTTGTGCACCAAGAATAATCACAACATTGTAAATCAGCTATACTTCAATAAAATTCTAAAAAAGTGGGAGTTCCTGTTGTGGCTCAGTAGTTAACGAACCCGACTAGTGTCCATGAGGATGGTTTGATCCCTGGCCTCAGTGGGTTGGGGATCTGGCATTGCCATGAGCTGTGGTGTAGGTTGCAGACGTGGCTCAGATCTTATGTTGCTGTGGCTGTGGCTTAGGCCGGCAGCTACAGCTCTGATTCTACCCCTAGCCTGGGAACCTCCATATGCTGCAGGTACAGCCCTAAAAAGACAGAACAACATTTAAAAAAAAAAATTTTTTTTCAAAAAAGAAAAAAAAAGGAATCAGGATAGAACCAGCACTCCTGAGAGGGAGCTCTGAAAGAGGAAAGGAATCTCCAGACTGGGAGGCCACCTAAGTGGCAGGGAGATCAACAGGGATGGAAAGGGAGCCTCAAAGCCACTGCCCGGTGCATCACAGCCTGAGACACTCCAAAGGGGCTGGGCACTGAGGTTTGGGCATCAGAGGTCAGTTCCAGCGACAGGACTAGTGTTGGCTGTGTGGAAACAGCCTGAGGCCGGTAGGGAGAGGTGCACTACAGCCAGGGAGTACAGGAGGAGGCCTGAGCCCACCAGAAAAGCAAGGTGCCACTGCTGGGGAGTGTGAGAGGAGGAGATGGGACTGCTACAGGAACTTCTTTCTCCAAACATGTGCAGGTTCTCAGGCAGCAGAGCTCCTTTTGGGCAGGCTACAGGGGTGGCTGCAAACTGCCATGGTTATCTCTGACTCCAGAGGTGGCCGAGGCCCCCTACCACTAAAGGTCCCATGACCAGGCCCTGCCTGCAGCCCCAGTCACTTCAGGGGTCACCACTGTGGAGGCTGCCCCCACCTCCTGGGAAATGAACACACCCTGCCACTGTCAAAGCTGCCAAGGGCTATGAGTGCTGCCCCCCACCTCCCCATGGTCGCTGCCACTGCCAAGGGCCCAGTGACCATGTACTGCCCATTGCCCCCACCTCTTGTAGTAGCATACACAAGTCATGCACCTGCATAGCCCCTATCAAGGGGAAAACAGCCTACATACACTGAGGAAAGACACAGCAAGCATTCAAAGCAGCCTTCATGCCCCCCAAAAAAATAGTAAACCCACACAAGCTACCCAGGGATGTTCCTGAGTATAAATAGCTCTCCAAGACTATAGTGGATAATTATTTCCCCTAAACTCACAGACCAAAAAAAGTGTGTGTGTGTGTGTGTGTGTGTGTGTGTGTGTGTATGCAAAATGAAGACACACAGAAACTATTCCCAGTTAAAAGTACAGAATTCCCCTGAAGAAGCAATGAAATAGACCTCTGAAGTCTAACAGACACTGAGTTCAAAAAGGAAGTAATGGAAATACTGAAGGAATTAAGAGTGCATATCAACAGTAATGCAGATTACTTCAGAAAGGAACTAGAAACTATATGGAGGAGCCAAGTCAGAAAATTAATTTGCAGAGAGGAAAGCTGAGCTAAAGCCATTGAACAGGAGAATGAATAATGCAGCAGAATGAATAAGTGACTTGAAAGGTGGAATAATGGAAATCACCCAATCAGGACAATAGACAGCCAAAGGAAAAAGATGAAAAACAATATAAGAAATTTATGGGATAATATAAAGTATGCCAATCTACACATAATAGGGATTCCAGAAGAAAAAGAAAAGGGGATTGAAAATGTATTTGAAGAAATTATGGCTGAAAACTTTCCAAATCTAAAGAAGGAAACAGATATCAAGACACAGGAAGCATAGAGGTCCCCAAACAAGTTGAACTCAAACACACATACATCAATAAAAATGGCAAAAGGTAAAGATAAAGGAGAGGCTTCTAAAGGCAGCAAGAGAAAAAGAGTTAATTACAACTCGGGCTATCAACTGATTTCCCTACAGAAAAACTACAGACCAGAAGAGAGGGGTAAGATATATTCAAAGTTCTAAAAGGGGAAAAAACCACAACTGAGAATATTCTACCTAGCAAGATTGTTATCTAAAACAGAGAAATAAAGAATTTCTCAAACACAAAGAACACAGTAATACAAAACTTACCCTAAAAGAAATATTAAAAGTTTGCCTACATCTCTCCTTTAGAAAGGAACTAGAAACTACAAGGAGAGGGAAAGAAGTAAGAAGATACAGGATGGAGGAAATCACAAATGGAAAGTAATCATTAAAATAAGTCAGTATAGGGAGTTCCCGTCGTGGCGCAGCAGAAACGAATCCAACTAGGAACCATGAGGTTGCGGGTTTGGTCCCTGCCCTTGCTCAGTGGGTTGAGGATCCAGCGTTGCTGTGAGCTGGTCGCAGACGTGGCTTGGATCTGGCATTGCTGTGGCTGTGGCGTAGGCTGGCGGCTACAGCTCCGATTAGACCCCTAGCCTGGGAACCTCCATATGCCTCGGGAGCGGCCCTAGAAAAGGCATAAAGACAAGAAGACAAAATATATATATTTTTTTTTTTCCAGTCTATATATATATAGACTGGAAACTACCAAAAAAGATATTCTACACCAAAAGACAAAGAGGAGGCCCACAAATTAGGAAGTAACTATATCCCAGAGCCTCACTCAAAGGAGTGAAAATTCTGAGCCCCACCTCAGGTTCCCATGACTGGGGGTCTGGCATTGGGAGGAGGTACCTCCAAGAGCATCTGGCATCTCCAAGAGGGTCAGTGGGGCTTGTGTGCAGGAGCTCCACGGGACTGAAGGAAATGGAGACTCCACTCTTGAAAGGTACACACAGGCTTTTGTGTGCACTGGTCCCAGAGCAAAGCACACTCCAAGGGAATCTGTGTCAGACCTGCCTGTGGTTCATAGAGAATGTCCTGGACAAACAGGGATGACTGTGGGTGGCTTGGTGTGGGGGAAGGACATTGGAAAGGAAAGGTCTCAGGAATAATCATCAGTGTGAACTTCCCTGGAGGTGGCCAAATTAGAAAAATCTGGCCCCACCATTTAGGGCTGACAAGCCCCAGGCCAAACAACAAACCCAAGTGTGAACACAGCCCCATCCATCAGCAAACAGGCTGCCTAAAAGACCTCCTAAGCACAAAGCAGCCTCTAATCACACCCAGAGACAAAGCCCCACCCACCAGAGGGGTAAGAATCAGCTCCACCTGATTCCTGCAGCAAGTATCTCCACCAAGTACCTCCACCAAGAAGCCTGCAGCAAGCCCCCATACCAACTTCAGTCACAAGGAGGGAAGACATCAGAAGCAACAACCCTATTGCTACAAATAGGGCTACAACCCTACTGCGTGCAAAAAGGAGACCACACAAAAATCTATCCAAAGTGAAAAGATGGAGAATTATGACTCAGATAAAGGAACAAGAACAAAACCCAGAAAAACAGCTAAGTGATTTGGAGATTACCAACTTCCATGAAAAAGACTTAGACTAATAATAGTAAATATGATTCAAGATCTTGAAAATAAAGTGGAGGCAAGACTGATAAATTACAACATTTAACAAATAGAAGATATAAAGATTAAGCAAGCAGCAATGCAAAATACAATAACTGAAATAAAAAATTCATTAGAAAGGGAGTTTATGTTGTGGCACAGCAGAAATGAACCTGACTAGTATCCATGAGGATGTGGGTTCAATCTCTGGCCTCACTCAGTGGGTCAGGGATCCAGCATTGCTGTGAACTGTGGTGTAGGTCGCACACATGGCTCAGATTCTGTTGTTGCTGTGCTATGGCATAGGCTGGCAGCTGTAGCTCCAATTCGATCCACAGTCTGCAAACCTCCATATGCCATAGGTGTGGCAAGCAAAAACAAAAAACAAAAAACAAAAACAAAAACAAAACACTAGAAGGAACCAACAACAGAATACAGGAGGCAGAAGAATGAATAAGCAAAGTGGAAAATAGACTGGTGGAAATCACTGATGCAGAACAGAAAGAGATGAAGATTTAAAAGAAATGAAGACAGTCTAAGAGAACTCTGGGACAACTTTAAATGAACACCCACATTACAGGGGTGCCAGAAGAAGAGAGAAAGGGTCAGAGAAAATATTTCAAGAGATAACAGCTGAAAACTTCCCTAACATGGAAAAGGAATCGCTCACTCAGATCCAGGAAGTACAATGAAAATCATATAAAATAACCCCAAGGAGGAATACCCTGAGACATATATTAATCAAACGGACTAAAATTAAAGACGAAGTACTGAAAGCAGCAAGGGAAAAGAAACAACATATAAGGGAACCCCGATAAGGTTACTGGCAGATTTTTCAGCAGAAACTACACAGGCAAGAAGGGAGTGGCACAATATACTTTAAGTGATGAAAGGAAAAAACCTCCAACCAAGACTACTCTACCCAGCAAGGCTCTCATTCAGATTTGAAGGAGAAATCAAAAGATTTACAGACTAGCCAAAGCTAAGAGAATTCAGCACCACTAAACCAGCTTTATGACAAATACTAAAGGGACTTCTCTAGGTGGAAAAGAAAAGCCCACAACTAGAAGCAAAAATATTACAAATGACAAGGCTCACCAGTAAAGGCATAAAGGTACAAAACCATCCATGCACAAATATGCTACCAAAACCAGAAATCATGAGAAGAGGGTACACATGCAGGATACTGGAGATGCATTTGCAATTAAGAGACCAGCAACTTAAAACAATCTTGTATATATATAAACTCTGATATCAAAACTTCACAGTAACTGCAAACCAAAAATCTATAATAAATACGTACCCAAATAAGAAAAAGCAATCCAAACACAACACTAAAGACAGTCATCAAATCGTAAGAGAACAAGAGAAGGAGGGAAGAAAAAAACCAATAAAACCAAATCCAAAACAATTAACAAAATGATAATAAGAACATACATATCAGGAGTTCCTGTCATGGTGCAGTGGTTGACGAGTCCGACTAGGAACCATGAGGTTGCGGGTTCAGTCCCTGCCCTTGCTCAGTGGGTTAACGATCCGGTGTTGCCATGAGCTGTGGTGTGGGTTGCAGACGTGGCTCGGATCCAGCATTGCTGTGGCTCTGGCATAGGCTGGTGGCTACAGCTCCGATTGGACCCCTAGCCTGGGAGCCTCCATATGCCGCGGGAGCGGCCCAAGAAATAGCAAAAAAAGACAAAAAAAAAGAAGAAGAACATACATATCAATAATTACCATCTTAAATGTAAACGGACTAAAGGCCACAACCAAAAGACACAGACTGGCTGAATGGATACAAAAATAAGACCCATACATATCCTGTCTATAAGAGACCCACTTCAGTTCTAGGGACTCATACAAACTGAGAGGATGGAAGAAAATATTCCGTGCAAACCAAAATCAAAAGAAATACTGGAGTAGCAATACTCATATCAGACAAAATAGACTTGAAAATAAAGACTGTTATAAGAGACAAAGAAGGATACCACATAATGATCAAAGGATCAATCCAAGAAAAAGATATAACAATTAGAAATATATATGCATCCAACATAGGATCACCTCAATATAAAGGCAACTGTAACAACCTTAAAAGGAGAAATCAACAATTAATAGTGGGGGACTTCAACACCCCAGTTACAGCAATGGACAGACTATTCAGACAGAAAAATGACAAGGAAACACAGCCCTTAAAAAATTCATTAGGCCAGATGGACTGAATAGATATTTATAGAACATGCCATCCAAAAGCAGCAGAACACACATTCTTCTCAAGAGCACACAGAACATCCTCTAGGATAAATCACATTCTGGGCCACAAATCAAGCTTCAGAAAATTTATGAAAACTGAAATCATATCAAACATCTTTTCTGACCACAACACTATAAAACTAGAAATCAACAAGAAAAAAACTGCAAAAAAACAAAATATATGGACGAAACAACCCACAACTGAACAACCAGTGGATCACTGAAATCAAAGAGGAAATTTAAAAATACCTAGAAGCAAATGACAACAAAGACACAACAATCCAAAAGCTATGGGGTGTGGCAAAAGCAATTCTACAAGGAAAGTTTACAGCAATACAAGCCTATCTCAGGAAAAAAGAAAAAAATCTCATATAAACAACCTAACTTGACATCCAAAGCAACTAGAGAAAGAAGAACAGACAAAACCTAAAGTTAGCAGAATAAATCATAAAGATCAGAGCAGAAATAAATGAAATAGAAATGAAAAAAAAAACAGCGAAACGATCAATGAAACTAAAAGCTGGTTCTTTGAAAAGATCAACAAAATTGATAAACCCTTAGCCAGATTCATCAAGAAAGAGGACTCAAATTAATAAAATTAGAAATGAAAAAGGAGAAGTTACAATAGACATCACAGAAATGGAAAGAATCATAAGAGACTACTACAAGCAACTATATGCCAATAAAATGGACAACCTAAAAGAAATGGACAAATTCTTAGAAAAGTACAATCTTTCAAAAGTAAACCAAGGAGAAATAGAAAAGATGAATGGATCCATCACAAGTACTGAAATTGAAACTGTGATTAAAAAGCTTCCAACAAACATAAGTCCAGGGCCAGGTAGCTTCACAGGTGAATTCTATCAAACATTCAGAGAAGACTTAACACCTATCCTTCTGAAATGCTTCCAAAAAACTGCAGAGGAAGGACCACTTCCAAATTCATTTTATGAGGCCACCATCACTCTGATACCAAAACCATACAAAGACATCACAAAGAAAGAAAATGACAGACCAATATCACTGATGAACATAAATGCAAAGATCCTCAGCAAAATACTAGCAAACTGAATCCAGCAATACATTAAAAGGATCATACACCATGATCAAGTGGGATTTATCCCAAGGATGCAAGGATTTTTTTTAATACCCACAAATCAATCAGTGTGATACACATTAACAAACTGAAGAATAAAAACCATATGATCCTTTCAACAGAGGTAAAAAAAGCTCTGAACAAAATCCAACACCCATCTCTGATAAAAACCCTCCAGAAAGTGGGATAGAGGGAAACTACCTCAATATAATGAAGGCCATATATGACAAACCCACAGCTCACATCATTCTCAATGGTGAAAAGCTGAAAGAATTTCTGCTAAGATCAGGAAGAAGACAAGGATGTCCACTCTCGCCGCTACTATTCAATATAGTTTTAGAAGTCCTAGCCACAGCAATCAGAGATGAAAAAGAAATAAGAGGAACCTAAATTGGAAAGGAAGAAGTAAAACTATCACTGTATGCAGATGACATGATACTATACCCAGAAAATCCTAAAGACACTACTAGAAAACTGTTAGAGCTCATCAATGAATTTGGTAAATTTGCAGAATACAAAATTAATACCCAGAAATCAACTGCATTTCTCTACACTAACAATGAAAGATCAGAAAGAGAAATTAGGGAAATAATTCCATTTACGATCACATAAAAAAATAATAATAATAAAGCAGGAATTTCCATTGTGGCACAGCAGAAACAAATCTGACTAGAAAGCATGAGGTTGCGGGTTTGATCCCTGGCCTTGCTCAGTGGGTTAAGGATTTGGTGTTGCCATGAGCTGTGGTATAGGTTGCAGATGCAGCTCGGATCTGGTGTGGCTGTGGCTGTGGCCTAGGCCAGCAGCTATAGCTCCAATTAGACCCCTAGCCTGGGAACCTTGATATGCTGTGGGTGCAGCCCTAAAAAGCAAAAACAAACAAACAAACAAAACACCTAAGAATAAACCTACCTAAAGAGACAAAAGACCTATACTCTGAAAACTCTAAGACAATGATGAAAGAAATCAAAGATGACAAAAACAGATGGAAAGATATACCATGCTCTTGGATTGGAAGAATAACAAGGCAATCTACAGATTCAATGTAATCCCTATCAAATTACCAATGGCATTTTCCTGCAGAACTAGAACAAAATATTTTAAAGTTGTTTGGAAGCACATCAAAATCCCCAGAACTGCCAAAGAAATCCTGAGAAAGAAAATGGAACTAGAAGAATCAGGCTCTCTGACTTCAGACTATACTACAAAGCTACAGTCATCAAATCAGTACAGTACTGGCACAAAAACAGAAATGTAGATCAGTGAAACAGGGTAGCAAGCCCAGAATTAAACCCAGGCACCTACAGTCAATTAATCTATTACAAAGAAGGCAAGAATATACAATGAAGAAAAGACAGTCTCTTCAATAAGAGGTGCAGGGAGAATTGAGAGCTACATGTAAAAAAATGAAATTAGAACACTCCCTAACACCATACACAAAAATAAACTCAAAATGGATTAAAGACCTAAATATAAGACTGGATACTATAAAACACTTGGAGGAAAATATAGGCCAAACACTCTTTGACATAAACCATAGCAATATCTTCTCAGATCTACCTCCTAGAGTAATGACAATAAAAACAAAAATAAGGAGTTCCTGTCGAGGCTAAGTGGAAATGAATCTGACTAGGAACCATGAGGCTGCAGGTTCAATCCCTGGCCTCGCTCAGTGGGTTAAGGATCCAGTGTTGCCGTGAGATGTGGTGGAGGTTGCAGATGTAGCTTGGATCCTGCGTTGCTGTGCTGTTGTGTAGGCCAGCAGCTGTAGCTCGGATTCAACCCCTAGCCTGAGAACCTCCATTATTCAGGACTTACCTACAGGGAGACAGGACATCAGGGCCTTTTTGCCAGGAAGGAGCGTTTATTCGTGCCAGCACTGGCTTAGTGGATTCATATCCAAAGGCTGAGCCCCAAACACAGCGTGGCACTGTCGTATATACCCTCTGTTAATTGTTTTTCTTTTACACTTTGGTCCCTTTGTCCCCCTTATAAGGTAACATACATTCTGTAATTTCTGAGTGGGCAGTTATAGATACGCTTGCCCCCATGCGTTCAGGTTATGATACATTGCTACAGAACCACAAATGTGCATACAGGTGCTGATGCTACAAGTTGCCTTCCCTTTTTTCTGGGAGGGCCCTTCCCCCTCCCACTACACCATACCCACGGGTGTGGCCCTAAAAATAAACAAACAAACAAACAGGGAGTTCCCGTTGTGGCTCAGCAGTAATAAATACAACTATTATCCATAAGGATGCAGGTTCAACCCCTGGCCCCACTCATTGGGTTAAAGATGCAGTGTTGCTACGAGCTACAGTGTAGGTTTCAGGCTCATCTCAGATCTGGTGTTGCTGTGGCTGTGGTATAGGTTGGCAGCTGCAGTTTCAATCGAGCCCTAGCCTGGGAACTTCCACATGCTGTGGGTTTGACCCTAAATAAACAAATGGGACCTAACAAAACTTTTTGCACACAAAGGAAAACCCTAAATAAAATGAAAAGACAACCCACAGAATGGGAAAAAATATTTGCCAACGAAGCGACTGACAAGGGATTATTCTCCAAAATAACAAGCACACCTCCTGCAGCTCAATACCAAAAAAACAAACAACCCCATCAAAAAATGGGCAGAAGATTTAAATAGCTAATTCTCCAAAGACATACATTTGGCCAAAAAACACATGAAAAGATGTTCAACATCACTCATTCTTAGAGAAATGAAACCAAAACTACTATGAGGTACCACCTTACACCAGCCAGAAGGCCATCATCAAAAAGTCTATGAAAAATAAATGCTGGAGAGGGTGTGAAGAAAAGGGAACCCTATTACATTATTGGTGAGAATGTAAATTGGTACAACCACTTTGGAAAACAGTATGGAGATTCTTCAAAAATCTGAAAACAGAATTACCATTTGATCCAGCAATCCCACTCCTGGGCATCTATCCAGAGAAAACCATGACTCAAAAAGACACATGTACCCCAATGTTCATTGCAGCATTATATTCAATAGCCAAGACATGGAAGCAATTTAAATGTCCATCAACAGAAGAGTGGATAAAGATACAGTACATATACACAATGATATATTACTCATCCATTAAAAGGAATGAAATAATGGCATTTGAAGCAACATGGATGGACCTAGAAAGTATCCTGCTAAGTGGAGGTAGTCAGACAGTGAGACACAGACATCATATGCTATCACTTATATATGGAATCTTAAAAAAAGGATACAATTAATTTATCTGCAGAAAAAACAGAAACAGACTCACAGACTTTGAAAAACTTATGGTTACCAAAGGAGATAAGTTGGGCGGGGTGGACTAGGGATTTGGGATGGAAATGTTCTAAAATTAGGTTGGGATGATGGTTGTACAACTATAAATATAAAATTCACTGCATTTTTTAAAAGGATAAATACGAAGAAGTAAAAAAAGACATCAAAATCATAAAATGTGTGGAAGGAGAATAAGAAAGTCTAGACTTATTTTAGAATGTGTTTGAGCCAATATGACTATCAGGCTAAAGCAAGCAGATATAGGAAAGGGTTAACATACTTGAAAAACAGGGTAACCACAAACAAAAACAAACAATAGATTCACCAAAAAAAGACACAAGCATAAAAGGAAATCATCCAACAACAAAAGGAGAAAAAGAAAGAACAAAGGAGAAACATAGAATCAACTGGAAAACCAGGTTTTAAATGGCAATAAATACATATTTATCAAAAATCATCCAAAATATCAATGGACTGAATGCCCCAATCAAAAGACACAGAGTGGCAGACTGGATTAAAAAAAACAAAAGCGTACAATATGCTGCCTGCAAGAGACTCACCTTAGGGCAAAAGACACATAAACCTGAATGTGAGGAGGCAGAAAAAAATTATTTTATGCAAATGGAAATAACAAGAAAGTGGGAGTCACAATACTCATATCAAACAAAACAGACTTTAAAACAAAGGCCATAAAGAAAGATAAAGGAGTTCCCATCATGGCTCAGTGGTTAACGAATCCGACTGGAAACCATGAGGTTGCTGGTTCGATCCCTGGCCTCTCTCAGCTGGTTAAGGATCCGGCGTTTCTGTGAGTGTGGTGTAGGTCGAAGATGCGGCTCGGATCCCATGTTGCTGTGGCTCTGCATAGGCTTGGCAGATACAGCTCCGATTAGACCCCTAGCCTGGGAACCTCCATATCCCGTGGGGGTGGCTCTAGAAAAAGAAAACAAGACAAAAAAAAAGAGACAGAAAGATAAAGACACTATTTAATGATAAAAGGATCAAATCAAGAAGAGGATATTACACTTGTCAACATATGTGCCCCTATTATAGGACCACCCGAATACATACAACAAATATTAATAGACATAAAAGGAGAAATTGATGGGAATACAGTAATAGTAGATTTAACGCCACACTCATGTCAATGGACAGATCTTCTAGACAAAAAATTAATAAGACAACAGAGATCCTAAATTACACAATAGAACAGTTAGACCTTTCAATGATATTTTCAAGACATTACATCCATAAAAACCAGAATATACATTCTTTTCATGTGCACATGGAACCTTCTCTAGACTAATCACATACTGGGACACAAAACTAACTACAACAAACTTAAAATTATTTCAAGCATCTTCTCTGACCATAATGTCATGAAACTAGAAATCAGCCATAGGAAAAGAAATGAGAGACTATGTGGAGACTAAACAACATGCTACTAAAGAACCAATAGTCAATGAGGAAATTAAAAAACATCTTGCAGCAAATGACAATGAAAACACAACCACATTTGTGGTATGGGATGCCACAAAAGCAGTTCTTAGAGTGAAGTTCATAGATATATAAGCCTTCCCCAAAAAATAAGAAATACCTCAACTAGCCTTACCTACCACCTAAAAGAATTAGAAAAATTAGAACAAACAAAATGTAGTCAGCAGAAGGAAAGAAATCAGAGAGGAAATGAATACAATAGAAACAAATCAATAAAACTAACAGATGATTCTTTGAAAGGGTAAACATAATTGACAAACCTCTGGCCAGATTCATCAAGAAGAGAGAACCCAAATAAACAAAATAAGAAATGAAGGAGAAACCTCGGCTGATACGACAGAAATACAAAGAAAAGAAAAAAAAAACAAAGAACAAAAACAACAAAACCTTAAGAGAATAGTATGAAAAATTAAATGCCAACAAATTTGACAACCTAGAAGAAATGGACAACTCTCTAGAGACATACAGCCCACCAAAACTGAATCAAGAAGAAATAGATAATTTGAACAGACTGATCACTAGAGATGAAACTGAATATGTAATTAAAAACACTCCCTACAAACAAAAGGCCAAGACCAGATGGTTTCACAGGATAATCCTACCAAACATACAAAGAACTTGTATTGATCCTTCCTAAACTTTTCCAAAAGACTGAAGAAGCAAAAACACTCCCAGAGACATTCTATGAAGCCACCATCACTCTAATACCAACACCAAAGGTATTACCAAAACAGAAAATTATAGGTCAATATCTTTGATAAATATGGACATAAAAATTCTCAACAAAATTTGAGCTAATTGAATCCAACAACACATTAAAAAAAAGATTATATACCACTACCAAATGAGATTCACCCCAAGTTCACAAGGATGGCTCAACATAGGGAAACCAATGAATGTAATAAACCACATGAACAAAAGAAATGTCAAAAACCATATGATCATCTCAATAGATGCAGAAAAATTGACAAAATCCACCATCCCATTCACAATAAAAACTATTAGCAGAGTACATAATAAAAGCCATTTATGGTAAACCCACAGCCAATACAATACTCAATGGAGAAAAGCTGAAAGCCTTCCCACTAAAATCTGAAACAAGAAAAGGATTCCCACTCTCACCACTTTTATTCAACATAGTATTGGAAGTCCTAGCCACAGCAATCAGGAAAAAAAAATATATATATATATGTATATATATAAGGTATTCAAATTGGAAGAGTTAAAATTGTCACCAGATACAGGCAACATACTATATATAGAAAACCCTAAGAATGCCACACAATAACTACTCAAACTGGTCAACAAATTCATCAAAGTAGCAGGATACAAGATTAACATTCAGAATCAGTTGCATTTCTGCAGACTAATAATGAAATATTAGAAAAGATAACAAACCAATACCTTTTGAAATCACACTCCAGTAATTAAATACCTAGGAATAAACCTGAGGAAGGAGGTGAAAGGCTTATATGCTGAGAACTATAAAACATTAACCAAGGAAATTTAAGAGGATTCAAAGAAATGGAAAGATATCCCATGCTCCTGGATTGGAGGAATTTATATTGTTAAAAGGGTCATATACCCAAAGCAAACTACAGATTTAATGTGATCCCTATCAAATTACCCATGACATTTTTCACAAAGCTAGAACAAATAATCCAAAAATTATTTGGAACTATAAAGGACCCAGAATTGCCAAGAAAATCCTGAGGAAAAAGAAACAAAGCAGGAGGCATAAGTCTCCCAGACTTCAGACAAATATTACAAAGCCACAGTAATCAAGATAGTATGGTATTGGTTAAAAAGAGAGAAAGAGAAAGACATACAGATCAATGGAACAGACTAGAGGGCCCAGAAATAAATCCAGATGCCAATGGGCAATTAATCATCGACAAAGGAGGCCAGAATATAAAAATGGGAAAAAGTCTCTTTAGCAGGTGGTGCTGGCAAAACTAGAAAGCTGCATGTAAATCAATGCAACTAGAACACACCCTCACGCCATGCACAAAAATAAACTCAAAATGGCTTAAAGATTTAAACATAAAACATGACACCATAAAAATCTTAGAAGAGGAGTTCCCACCACGGCACAGCAGAAACAAATCCAACTAGGAACCATGAGGTTGTAGGTTTGATCCCTGGCCTCACTTGGTGGGTTAAAGATCCGGTGTTGCCGTGAGCTGTGGTGTAGGTGGCAGATGTCACTCAGATCTGGCATGGCTGTGGCTGGCAGCTGTAGCTCAGATTAGACCCCTAGCCTGGAAACCTTCATATGCTATGAGAGTGCAGCCCTAAAAAGCAAAAAACAAACAAAACACAACCTCTTAGAAGAAAACACAGGCAAAACATTCTCGGACATCAACTGTACAAATGTTCTCTTAGACGAGTCTCCCAAGGCAATAGAAATAAAAACAAAAATGAACCAATGGGACCCAATCAAACTTGGTTTTCAAGCACAGCAAAGTAAACCATAAACAAAACAAAAAGACAACCTACAGAATGGAGGTCTTAATCTTCAAAATATACAAACAATGGATACAACGCAACAACAAAAAATAAAGAACCCAATCAAAAACTGGGCAGAAGACCTAAACAGACATTTCTCCAAAGAAGATATACTGGATGGCTAGTAGACACATGAAAAAATGCTCATCACCACTAATTACTAGAGACATGCAAATAAAAACAACTATGAGGTACCACCTCACGCTGATCAGAATGGCCATCGTTAGTAAGTCTATAAATAACATGCTAGAGAGGGTGTGGAGAAAAGGGAACTCTCTTCCACTGTTGGTGAGAATGAAAATTGGCACAATCACTATGGAAAAGAGTACGGAAATTCCTCAGGAAACTAAATACAGAACTACCATATGGTCCAGCAATCCCACTCCTGGGCATCTATCACAAGAAAACCATAATTCGAAAAGATGCATGCATCCCAGTGTTCAATACAGCACTATTTACAAGAGCCCAGACACAGAAGCAGCTTAAATGTCCACTGACAGAGGAATGGATTAAAGAAGGTATGGTACATATACACAATGGACCACAAAAAAGAATGAAATAATGCCATTTGCAACAACATGGATGCAACTAGAGATATTATACGACATGAAGTAAGTCAGAAAGACAAATACCATATGATACCACTTATATGTGGAATCTAAAATATGGCATAAATGAACCTATCTACAAAACAGAAACAGACTCACAGACTTGAAGAACAGACTTGTGGCTGCCAAGGGGGAGGCAGGAGTGAGTGGGATGGACTGGGAGTTTGGAGTTAGCAGATGCAAACTATTACATTAAGAATGGATAAGCAGGAGTTCCCGTCGTGGCGCAGTGGTTAACGAATCCGACTAGGAACCATGAGGTTGCGGGTTTGGTCCCTGCCCTTGCTCAGTGGGTTAACGATCCGGCGTTGCCGTGAGCTGTGGTGTAGGTTGCAGACGCGGCTCGGATCCCGCGTTGCTGTGGCTCTGGCGTAGGCCGGTGGCTACAGCTCCGATTCAACCCCTAGCCTGGGAACCTCCATATGCCGCGGGAGCGGCCCAAGAAATAGCAACAACAACAACAAAAGACAAAAGACAAAAAAAAAAAAAAAGAAGAATGGATAAGCAATGAAGTCCTACTGTATGGCACAAGGGACTATATCTAGTCTCTTGGGAGAGATCATGATAGAAGATAATATGAGAAAAAGAATTCATGTGTGTACATGTATGTGTATATATATATATATATATATATATAAAATGGGTTGCTTTCCTGTACAGCAGAAATTGGCACATTGTATCAATAAAAAATAAATTAATTAAAAACAAACTCAAAATGAATTAAAGAATAAAATTCAGCCATAAAAAAAGAATGACACATGGATGGACCTAGAGATAATCATACTGAGTTAAAACAGTGAAGGACAAACATCATAGCTAAATATAAAACCAAATACTATAAATATAAAACTCTTACGAGGAAAACACAGGCAGAACACTCTGATATAAACTGCAGCAATATCTTTTCAGATCCACCTCCTTGAGTAAAGACAATAAAAACAAAAATAAACAAATAGGACTTAAACAGTTTTTGCAGAGCAAAGGAAACCATAAAACAAAAAGACAGGTGTTCCCATCATGCCTCAGTAGGTTAAGGACTTGATGTAGTCTCTGTGAGGATGCTGGTTCAATCCCTGGCCTTGCTCAGTGGGTTAAGGATCTAGTGTCACCAGAGCTATGGTATGGGTCACACATGCCACTCAGATCCAGCACTGCCCTGGCTGTGCAGCTCTGATTCAACCCCAGCCCAGGAACTTCCATATTCCATAGGTGCAGCTGTAAAAAGAAAAAAAACCAAAAAGACAATCCAAAGAATGGGAGAAAATATCTGCAGACCAAGTGACTGACCAGCAATCACTCTCCAAAATATACAAACAATTTACAAAGCTCAATATCAAAAAAAACAAACAACACAATGAAAAAATGGGCAGAAGATCTAAAAACACATTTCTCCAAAGTAGACATAGAAATAGCAAAAAAAAAAAAAAAAACCCACATGAAAAGATGCTCAACATCATTAATTAGAGAATTAGTAACATTATCAGAGAAATGAAAATTAAATCAAATGTAAGGTGATGAGGTGCCACTTTATAGCAACCAGAATGGCCATCATCAAAGAGTCTACAAACAATAAATGCTTGAAAGGGTGCAGAAAAAAGGGAACCCTCTTACATTGTTGGTAGTAATACGAATTGGCACAACCACTATGGACAAGAGTATGCCGATTCCTGAAAAAACTACAAATAGAACTATCATATGATCTAGCAATCCCATTCCTGGGCATCTATGCAGAGAAAACCATAATTTGAAAAGATAACATGCACCCCAATGTTCACTGCAGCACTGTTTACAAGAGCCAAGATATGGAAGCAACCTAAATGTCCATCAACAGAGGAATGGATAAAGAATGGTACATATACACACTGGAATATTATTCAGCCATAAAGAATGAAACATGGATGGACCTAGAGATAACCATACTGAGTTAAACAGTGAAGGACAAACATCATAGCTATCACTTATATGTGGAGTCTTTAAAAAGGATACAAATGAACTTATCTGCAGAACAGAAACAGACTCACAGACTCTGAAAACAAACTTATGGTTACCAAAGGGGGCAGGTGGGGTGGGGAGGGATGGACTGGGGTTTGGGACTGACATATGCACACTGTGGTCTATGGAATGACTGCCCAATGGGGACCTGCTGTATACCACAGGGAACTCCACCCAAAAGCCTGTGATAATCTATATGGGAAAAGAATTTGTAAATGAATAAATATGTGTATAACTGAATCACTTTGTTTTATAGAAGAAATTACCACAACATTGTATATCAACTACACTTCAATAAAACTTTAAGAAATGAAAAAAAAAAAAAAAAAAAAAAGACTGTGGCCCAGCATAGGCAAGAGAGCACAGGTAAAATGCTTCATAGCTACCACAAGTAACTTTTCAAATGCAATTTGATCCTGCTACTTCCACTGTTCACATGCTCAAGCCAGAACCCCTACCAGGCTGCCCCAGCCATTTAGGAGCAGCTCCCACTGCCTCTCTAGGCAGTAATTATTTAGTTGCTCCTGTGCTGGAGTAGGGGCTGCCCAAGAAGAGACTGCAGACAAAGCGCAGACTCCAGGCCTACCAGCTATCACTGGACTGTCTCACTGCTGAGTCCACAGTGCCCAGCACTAAGCCTGGCACGCAGAAGGCTCTCAGCTACTCTGTTGAATGGACAAATGCTGGAAGCAGAGGCTTGACTTTTCACCACTAGGGAAAGCCAATCTCGGGAGGCATGGCTGTGCCTTCCCTCCTCAAATTATTTAGAAAGTATCAACAGGGCTCTGGTCCAATTTTGAGTTCTAGGCTCCCCTCTCGTTTCTTAGTCTGGCCTTCATTCCAACAGTCCCTCCCTGCACGGTTCCTTGCTTTTAAAGTAGCCCTTTGGAGTTCCCGTTGTGGCTTTGGCAGAAACAAATCCGACTAGGAACCATGAGGTTTGCAGGTTCAATCCCTGGCCTCGCTCAGTGGGTTAAGGATCCGGCGTTGCTGTGAGCTGTGGTGTAGATCGCAGACGTGGCAGGGATCTAGCATTTCTGTGGCTCTGGTGTAGGCCAGAAGCTGTAGCTCCGTTTTGACCCCTAGCCTGGCAACCTCCATATGCCGCTGGTGCGGCCCTAAAGAGCAATAATAATAATAATAATAATAAAGTAGCCCTCATGTTCAGGCACCGAGGAAATCCAAGACTTCTGGTTCTCTGATGATTCAATCTGCCTTGTACAGTTAGACTCCTTAGATCTTATCACTGCTGGTTGATGAGTTTAACTGGAAAACCTGGTGCTTGGAATCTCCTATCCTCCTGTCTTACACAGCCCCAACTTCAGCACTGCTGGGGTCATTCAAGCTAAAGTGTATGCGCTCAGATGCTCCACATACTACGATTATTATCTTAGTGTAACTGCTCCCACTGAATACCAAGTCTTACTTGAAGTACTTAACCTACAGTATCTGACTTAAATCTGACAGCTGTGGAAAGTAGAGACTGTTAGTCCCACTTTACAGATGAAAAACGTAAGGCTCAGAGAAGTTAAGGGATTTACCCCAATTCCCAAGAAGGGGAAAGAGCTGGATCTTGAACCCGAGTCCAGGTGACACTGAAGTTCTTGGTTTGCGCTGAGATGTCCTAGGGGTACTGGGAATACAGGTTGTGGCAAGAGATAGATCCTCCAAGGGGAGATATTCTAGAGGGAAACGTACACCGTAAAAGCCTTCAGCCAAGTCCGGGGAAACCTGGTCTCCGCTGGCTACTGCCTTAAGGGATAAAGATGATCACCTACTCTCCCAGATAACCGTGGGCCCCAATGACTGTGCTTTCCATATGACAGGCACCGGTAGGTTCTCATTCCGCCCTACAGCAATCCCCTCGGGCAGAGCGCTTCATTTTACGGTAAGGGCGCTGAGGCTTAAGAAGTTGAAAGTCAGCTGCTAAGGAACCAGTCAGCAAGTGGCTCTGCTGCTTCAGCGGGAACCACTAGGCGAGCTCAAGTCAACTCTGGAAAAAGGCCCTTACGCAACGACGCAGGCGCCCAAGCCCGTGAGAAACGGGTCTGCGCCTGGGACAGCTCGCCCCTATCTGTTCGCCTGGGACCCTGTGCCAGTCCGTTTCCCTGCATGCCCAGCTGGGTCCTCTGCACGCGGTGGGCGCTCAGGAGAGCCCGCTTGCCCAGTCTGCGTGGCCTGACCGGCCGAGGACCAGCGCCCAGTCCTGCCCTCAGCAGGAAGCTGAGGTCCGGTGCGCCCCGCCCCTGGCCCAAACCTAACCTACCTGGCGCCTTGCGCTGTCAGGGGAGGCCACACCGGCCGGAGGCCAAGGTCAGCAGGCGCCTGAGCGCTGGAGTGGCAACCAGCCCGAGTCACCTGCTAAGACGCGCCGCGCAGCTCTTCTAAATAAGACGTCAGCAGAGGCGGGCGCTCCCTGGTGACCTCACGCTAACAACAACCAATGGCAGGGTGCCGGAAGCCGAGTCGCGGGGGTGGGGTGAGAGGGGACGGGTCCAGCGATGACCATGGGCTGGTTCCTTCAGGTGGGGGTCCCCAGACCTGACGCCCCGGAGTTCTCCCGCCCTGCCTGTGGTTGTTGAGCAAAATGAAAACTTGTGGCTAGCTGATTGACAAATCTTTTTGTCTTCCGATTCGACAGATCTTTGAGAAGAGGAGGGGTGATTGCACTCATTTTACATATGGGGAACCTAAGGCCAGTAGTGTTTTGCTCAAGATGACACTGTAAGAGTGAGTGGTGTCAGCATTCTTGCACCCAGTGACAGCCTTTTGCACCCACTTTCAGCCTCCCTGTCTTCCTATGTACTGTGTTGCATTGTGTGCAGGGTAGTGGGAGGCATACCCTCCAGTGTCAGAAAATGAGCAGTCTAGTGAAAAGGTGGTTTAAACAGGCAGTTACAATCCAACTCTCCAGGCCTCTGGCATATGAAGATATATACATGAAGGGCTCTGGGCAAGAGGCCCAAGACTTAATCGAAGAGCAGATCATCAAGGGTTTTGTCTTAGGAAGAAGTTTGAGCATTATCTAAGCACACAAGAGGCCATCAGAAGGCCTCGGAGGGGTTGGATGCCATGGATAGGCTTGCATTTGAGTTTCGCTCAGCCACTCTTTCAAGGAAATGTGTCTGGGTAAGAGCAGTGGTGGCTTACGGTGTGGCGGAGATAGTGCAAGTCCAGAGATGTTTAGAAGAACTGATGGCCCTCAGTGATGACAGGAGGTGGGAATAAGGTGGACGGAGGTGCAAGGCTGAGTCAGTCTCTGGGGTGGTAAATGGCAGTGCCTTTCATGGAAACAGGACTTCTGGAGAGGCAGAAGTTCAGGGGAGAGGATGGTGAGCTCTGTTTTGGATGGCTTGTATTTAATGTGCTCGTGGGACATTCAAGGGAGCTTTGCAGGGTGGACTGTTGGAGCCCACTTGGAGTTTTGGCTCTTGTCTGGCTTGAAGATAGAGGTAAAAATGGAACCTGAGGGTAAGTGTCATCAGGGGAAAATGCTAAAGAGAGCCTGGCCTAACCCCTAGTCAGGAGACCCCTCATGTGAGGATCAGCTGGAGAGACTGAAGGGAAACAACAAAGCAGGGGAACACATAGCTCAGGCAGAAGTCTGGGGACTGTGTTTTGTTTTTTTTTTTTTTTTTGGTCTTTTTAGGGCCGCACCCTTGGCATATGGAGGTTCCCAAGCTAGGGGTCTAATCAGAGCTACAGCTGCCGGCCTACGCCACAGCCATGCCAGATCCAAGCCACGTCTGCAACCTATACCACAGCTCATGGCAACACTGGATCCTTAACCCACTGAGCAAGGCCAAGGATCGAACCTGCAGCCTCATGGTTCCTAGTCAGATTCGGTTCTGCTGCACCATGATGGGAATTCCTGGGGACTGTGCTTTCTAAATGCCAAGGAGAGGAGGACTTCCACCCTGGACAAGATGGAATAACAGATAGGATTTACCCTCCTCAGGAAACAACCAAAAACTCAGGCAGCACATGCGAAACAGTGGTTTTCAGAAATTGGACCTCAGGCAGTGAAGAACAGTGATCTCAGATAGACAGGAAAGGTGGTTTCCCTAGCCGAATGCTTTCAGAGGGTTTCTTTTCCCATAGCACAGAGAGGGAGAACTGACCATGCCCTGTACATTGCAGCAGGGGAGCTGAGGATCTGGTGAGACCAAGGAAGGTAGAGTTTGCAGGGCAGAGTACTAGAGAGTAGACCCAGGCAGAAGGAGAACCCAGAGCTGCAGACGTGGCCCCTGGAGTATTCAGCAGAGTGCTGAGCAGTGCATGCCCATGAGGCAGCTATCTGAGGCCAGGGAAAGATTCCTCAGAAAGAATCAGAAGGAGCTATGTAGCACTGGGAACTATGTCTAGTCACTGATAATGGAGCATGATAATGTGAGAAACAAGAATCTATACATGTATGTGTAACTGGGTCACCATGCTGTACAGTAGAAAATTGACAGAACACTGTAAAACCAGCTATAATGAAAAAAAAAATAAAACTCATTATGTAATAAATAAATAAATAAAATTAAAAGAAAGAATCAGAAGGAATAGTGTTAAGAAATTGACAGGCCCTGGCACAGTGCCTCTTCCCACTAGTCCAATTGGAAAGACACAGAATTCATGGAACAACAGAGTACTCAAAAAGGTCCTGCTTTCATAGTCGGGAATAATGAACCCTCAACTGAGCAATGTTCTAGTCCTGCCTGGCAAATCATAAAATCAAGATACAAAAGGATCAAACTGTCTCCAAGTGACATAACTACATCACAGACCAAGCTCAACCATATTTATAGAAATAAAAAAAAAAACCTGGCATCTAACAAGGTAAAAGTTCACAAGATCTGGTATCTAAGCAAAGATTACCCAGCTTGGAAAGAAGCAGGAAAACAGGATTTTTAAGGAGAATAATAAAGCAATTTAATACAATTCAACTGACAGGTGTTAGAATTAACAGACAAAATCATTACAACAGGGTGTGTTTTTTTTTTTTTATAAATATACCCTGGATATTCAAAAATTAAGTAGAGATAGGGAAGTTTGTTTGTTTGTTTGTTTTTAAAAAAAGACCCAAATCACAATTCTGTTGATGTAAACTGCAATGTCTGAGATGAAAATTGCACTCGATGGATTAATGGCAGATTCAACATTGCAGAAGAGATTAGCGAATTTGAAAACAGAGCCCTAGCTTTTTGGGTGGGGCCTCCATCTTTCAGTAATTTGCCAAAATGACCAACACAAAGGAGAGGCTCCTGACTGATTTATCTTCTCTA